>NC_135714.1:95903332-96225428 GCF_964656455.1 Halichoerus grypus | reverse complement strand
TTCTATAGTGAGTTTCAGATGAAAGTGAGCACACATAAATTTAAGGCTGACCTAATCTGTATGCAGATTTATGTCCCATAAATTTTAATGCCAATGGGTCATTTCCATATTAGTATAAGTTTTTTTTAAGATGTATTTATTTATCTTAGAGAGAGAGAGATTGGGGGGAAGGGCAGAGGGAGAGAGAGAAAGATAAAGAATTTCAAACAGACTCCTCACTCAGCGTGGAGACCAAAGAGGGGCTTGATCCCATGACCCTGAGATCATGACCTGAGCCGAAACCAAGACTCAGCCATTTAACTGACGAAGCCACCCAGGTACCCCATATGAGTATAAGTTTTGCAATAAATAGTATTTTTGAAATTTACTTGTGCGGATCTGATTAGATGAATAAGATGGCAGCATTGAATGCAGGGATTTAAGACACCATATTGAATTGATTTTTATTTTATACTACTCTTATTCTCTTTGAGGGATGGTGCTCAAATTATATGTGACAACATATAGATTATAGAATTAGGCAATATGTCTCACTAGAGTTCTTCCCAGTGGGCCAGAGATGAAAAATTTCAGAAACTTCTCACATACCACAGACTGTTCAGGAATACTTAAACAGTTTGTCTAGGCATAGAAACCAGAAACTTTGTCAGACAGAATTCAAATTTAGTCCCAATCTGTTTTAAATGTATACCTGTTAGAATGCCAGGGAGTAAGAGGTGAGAAGGCTTCAAGAAAGGGTTCACTGGGAAGAGGAATGATAAGCCCCTGGGGAAACTATCATGAATGGAGAAAGAAGTTCAGCATGAGACCTAATTAAGCAATAGGACACAGTGCAAAAAGGAACATTGCTTCCATGTGCTGTGTGATACTGAGATATACTGAGGAGCCCAGGGGCTGTGTTTGAAGGAAAGAAGCATGTCAATGAGACCGTGATGGCAAGAAGAGCCCCTAATTTGGGAGCTGTGCTTTAGAAGTTCTTCATATTGCAAATGCACACACTCACCCACACATATAATATACATTCAATCTAGAATATTCAGGTCTTTCTGTAACTCATGATCTGGCACTTAGTTCTGGCATAGCAAAACCTATAATGGTCAATACCTACCTTAGAAATTCTTGCATTTCAATCTCAGGGAGTTGATTCTTCTCATCTGTTGGTTTTGACATAAAAACAAGAGGCAACTATGTCAAATACTGAAAGCTTTGTGGTTTGTGCCATGGGATCAATATCATAAACAGACACTGTGTTGGAGTTCAGGGAGGACTTGAGCAGTGCAGGTGTTTAGAAAGAGAAGTGACAAATGATTAACATGTCAAATCTTTCCTCTTATGTCACATTAAAGCAAAGGGTTTATGCATGATAAAGCATTCTTTCTAAGTAGTATAAGGGCCTCTTTCTTGTACTTTGTTCTCCAACACATGGTTCTGGCGAAATTCACAAATTAACAGAACATTTCCAACAGCTGCACACAGTGACTGAAGATCAAAGTTCATTGTTTACTTTGCATTCTGTTTATTTGCTCTGAAAGCATATTTGTCTGCTTAGTAGGGTAGAAAACATTTTATTCAAGTTCAATTGCTGGTTTTTAGCTTTAAAATATTTTAAATAAAATATTTAAAAGTGTGTGTATTGTGATCCTACATTTGTATTCATATGCCACAAATATGAGAGGCTGGTCTGGACGACTGGCCCAATAACTTAGCCATGAGAAGCTATCTGATAACAAGAGAAAAGCATTTTTCTATTAACTTGCAAGATGTAAGAAAACTATTAATTTAAGAGATATAAGAAAACTCAACTTCAGAGAGCAGTGGGCAACAGCATTGTCATGATTGCCAAGAACTCAAATCATTCAGGCTAATTATATATGAGACAATCTTGTCCATTATAATCTTTTAAAAAAGAAGTGACTTTACCTAGGACCTAAAAGGTTTTAGAGAGTAGAGCACTTTGGGATATTACATATAAGCATTTCTGCAATTTCTTTAAAATAATTTAGAAGATTCTAGGGAAAATCTAGTGATCCTGCTAATGCAACAGGTGAAGAAGACTCAGATCAACATGATTTGAAATCTCGTACGTTGAACATGATCATCACCATCAGCAGATAAAAATGGGGGCCTACCAGTGAAGGTTATTTCTCAGGATAATAGTGGAAATATGCAATAAAATATTACATATTTGTACAGGAAATATAAACATTTCACATGAAGTTTGAGTTCGGACTAATTGTTCGTATGATATAATGTGGAAAAAACACATATTTTTAATCGAAAGTGGGACAGTCTATAATGAAATGGAAAAATCCATCCAAGAGAATTCACTAACTTAGTGATTTCTAAATTTCAAATCATTTTTTTCCATTATCATGATGTAGCACCCACGTCAAACAATGCATTATTAAGCTTTTCATCTTTTATAACTCTGAAAACTAAAATATGGTGAATCATATATGTGAAAGAGATTTGAAACCCTTAGGTGTTATAGAAATGTAAAGTATCATTATATTATTATTTATACTTAAGTTACAAACAATATATCCATTTCCAGCCTACCTATGCTAAGATTGTTTTGTTATTGATGTTTAATTTTTATTTATGAATAACTAAAAGTTATTATTTCTTAAGACTGCAAAATATATCACGAAACAATGGTACTGTTTCTCTGGTTTACTACCACTCCAAACCCAAGCAACCTAGATACCATTCATTGAAAGAAAGTTGTAACTTAGATAGGTTCTTCTCTTAGGATTAATCAATATTACTTCAACAAGATAATATATAAGGAACAATAAACTGTAAGGGTCTGTTTGTAATACTGACTTGTGTTCCTAGGAAAGAAAAGAACCCATATTTAAACTGAGCATAATTGGGGCGCCTGAGTGGCTCAGTCGTTTAAGTGTCTGCCTTCAGCTCAGGTCATGATCCCAGGGTCCTGGGATCGAGGCCCAGGGCTCCGGGCTCAGCGGGGAGCCTGCTTCTACCGCTCCCTCTGTCTCCCTCTCTGCCTACTTGTGTTCTCCATCTCTCTGTCAAATAAATAAATAAAATCTTTAAAAAAAATAAAAAATAAATAAACTGAGCATAACCTGACTACATAAAGCAGAATATAATAGGAGTGACTTTTTCACTCCAAGTCACTTTTTTGCTGGAAGTACTCATCATCCCACTACAGCACAGTTATTGACCAGCTTCAGACAACCAGTGGTTTCTAAGAACCCTTCTTGGTATCTGTTTGTAAATATAAAATTTAAATTTGAAATTTTACTAAAATGTAACAAACCATTAGATTCTGTAAAAAAATGAGATTTAAATTTCATTCAAAGAGAGAGTCTCAGTTGGGTTGGCTTGTTCTAGTCAAATGACTATTTTTATTGAAGACCTAAAACTCCACACATGCTCTCTGCCATGAAAATTGCATTTCCAGTGGAAATGATAACACCTTAGTAGTTCTAAATTGCTTCAATCAAAGCAGTCTATTAACTTCTAGAGTCTTGTTTTGTTTTGCTTTATCACCTTTGCCAGTTACAGACTGTGCCTATCTAGAGTCAACAATTAATTACTATGCGTGAACCTAAACTTGCATTTGGGTCAGAAGAAATTTAAGATATGTGGCGAAAAGGAAAGTTAAAAGTCACACCCAATGATAGTGGCTGACACAAGCAGAGCGGCTTAAATGATATCAGCACCTTTCTTATTGTGAGATTTAATTTTCTTTTGTATGCTAGCTATGTCTCATTCCATTTCTTCTAAACTGACTGGTCAGAATTTGGCACTGAACATGGTGAGAATCATGCTGAAGTTTACCACAGCAAAGTAAAAGTGTGCCACCTCTCCATGGTGTAGATACCAGGAGAACTTATTCTCTGCCATCAATAGGCCTAAAGGTAAGTAGATATACAAATCATGTCCATTTAGTTATGAGAACCACTCTTCAATTTTCTTAGGCAGAGAAGAAACTGTTTGTTGAAATTTATGCAGTTAAGAAGCAAGGGACTGCAAAATATAGCAGGAGCTGTTATGTGATTATGCCCATCAATTCTATGTAAATGTGACATTAGAATTAATATAATCATTTATAAACCTAATATGTTCCATCTTCAAGATATAATTCCCTACCAAACCACTTCTTTATATTCCACAAGATAAAGATAAATTCCAAGATAGAAAGAAATTTTGTTGATTTGTTTTCACTGCTGAATTCACAGTAACCAGAATAGTAGCTGACTATATGTAGTAGGTATTAGATAATGATCAATTGAATGAATGAATAAATGAATGAATGAAGAAATTAACAACATGGGATGAGTCAAAATGCCAATTGTGAAGAGAACCTTAATTAAACAACAGTGAAATACTCAAAAGACTAGGCATCTTTATTAAGAACATCACCAAGATACTAGGCAATAGGATACAACAGTATATTAAAAGGATTCTTCACCACGACCATGTGGGATTTATTCCTGGACTGAAAGGGTATGGTTCAACATTCACAAATCAATCAATGTGATACAATACATTAATAAAAGAAAGGACAAAAACCATTTGATCCTCTCAATAGATGCAGAAAAAGCATTTGACAAAGTACAGCATCCTTTCTTGGTTAAAACTCTTCATAGTGTAGGGATAGAGGGAACATACATCAATATCATAAAAGTCATATATGAAAAGCCCACGGCAAATATCATTATCAATGGGAAAAAACTGAGAGATTTTCCCCTAAGGTCAGGAATATGGCAGGGATGTCAACTATCAGCACTGCTATTCAACATAGTACTAGAAGTCCTAGATCCAGTAATCAGACAACAAAAAGAAATAAAAGGCATCAGAATCGGCAAAGAAGAAGTCAAACTCTCACTCTGCAGATGACATGATACTCTATGTGGAAAACCCAAAAGACTCCACACCAAAATTGCTAGAACTCATACAGGAATTCAGCAATGTGTCAGGATATAAAATCAATGCACAGAAATTAGTTGCATCTATGCACTAATAGTGAGACAGAAGAAAGAGAAATTGAGGAGTTGATCCCATTTAGAATTGTACCAAAAACCAGAAAATACCAAGGGATAAACCTAACCAAAGAGGCAGAGGATCTGTACTCAGAAAACTATAGGACACTAATTAAAGAAACTGAGGAAGACACACAGAAATGGAAAAACGTTCCATGCTCATGGATGGGAAGAACAAATATTGTTGAAATGTCTATGCTGCCTAGAATGATCTGTACACTCAATGTAATCTCTATAACAATACCATCAACTTTTTTCACAGAGCTGGAACAAACAATCCTAAAATTTGTATGGAAACAGAAGAGACCCCAAATAGCCAAAAGAATGTTGACAATGAAAACCAAAGCTGGTGACATCACAATTACAGATTTCAAGCTCTATTACAAAGCTGTAATCATCAAGACAGTATGATACTGACACAAAAACAGACATATAGATCAATGGAACAAAATAGAGAACCCAGAAATGGACCCTCAACTCCATGGTCAACTAATCTTCAACCAAGAAGGAAAGGATATCCAATGGAAAAAAAAAATCTCTTCAACAAATGGTGTTGGGAAAATTTGACAGCATTCTTCATGCAGAAGAATGAAACTGGACCATTTTCCTCCACCACACACAAAAATAGACTCAAAATGGATGAAAGATCAAAATGTGAGACAAGAATCCAACAAAATCCTAGAGGAGAACAAAGGCAGCAACCTCTTTGACCTTGGCCGCAGCAACTTCTAGCTAGACACATCCCCAAAGGCAAGGGAAACAAAGGCAAAAATGAACTATTGGGACTTCATCAAGATAAAAAGCTTTTGCACAGCAAAGGAAACAGTCGACAAAACCAAAAGACAACTGACAGAATGGGAGAAGATACTAGCAAATGTCTTATCAGATAAAAGGCTAGTATCCAAAATATATAAAGAACTTCTCAAACTCAACACCCAAAAAACAAAACAAAACAAAACAAAACAAAAGTCAAGAAATGGGCAGAAGACATGAACATACATTTCTCCAAAGAAGACATACAAATGGTCAACAGACACATGAATAAATGCTCCACATCACTTGGTATTAGGGAAATACAAATCAAAACCACAATGGGATACCACCTCACACCAGTCAGGAAATGACAGATGTTGGCAAAGATGCAGAGAAAGGGGAACCCTCTTACAGTGTTGGTGGGAATGCAAGATGGTGCAGCCACTCTGGAAAAGAGTATGGAATTTCCTCAAAAAGTTGAAAATAGAGCTATCCTAAGACATAGCAATTGCACTACTGGCTATCTACCCCAAAGATACAAGTGTATTGATCCAAAGGGGCATCTGTACTCCAATGTTTATAGCAGCAATGCCCACAATAGCCAAACTATGGAAATAGCCCAGATGTCCATCCACAGATGAATGGATAAAGAAGAGCTGGTATATATATACAATGGAATACTACTCAGCATTCAAAAAAATGAAATCTTGCCATTTGCAATGATATGGATGGAACTAGAGGGTATTATGCTAAATGAAATAAGTCAATCAGAAAAATACAATTATCATATGATCTTACTCATATGTGGAATTTGAGAAACAAAACAGAGGATCATAGGGAAAGGGAGGGAAAAATAAAACAAGATGAAAACAGAGAGGGAGACAAACCATGGGAGACTCTTAATCATAAGAACAAGCTGAGGGTTGCTGGAGGGGAAGGGAATGGGGTGATGGGGTAACTGGGTGATAGACATTAAGGAGGGAATGTGATATGATGAGCCCTGGGTATTGCATAAGACTGATGAATCACTGAACTCCACCTATGACACTAATAATACATTATATGTTAATTAATTGAATTTAAATAAAAAATATATGTGCATGTGCAAAATAATACTTTAATGCTTCCCATTATAATTTATGGGCATTTTACAGTTTATGATGAATTTTTCACATCCATGTCTCCCTAACCTTTTGATTTATTTCACTATGTAACTAAAATATCAAGTTATATTTAACATATCTAACAACCTGTGTAGAGAAATAAATATATAAATAAAAAATGAAAAAAAATCATAAATATATTTTAATCATGTCTTTGATCCTATATTTTCTTCTCCATCTTCACTACCTTAGGGATTCATTATTTTTCTTTAGGAATCCTATAATGCCTTTCATGCACCCCTACAATTCATCTTCCATATTGCAGCTATAAAATTATACAACTAAAAAATTATATATATGTAAGTGCACAAGTGATAGTGCTTTTCCCTCTATATGCAATCCCATTAACAAAAAGGTTAAGATAAAATTCCTTATCATGGCATAACATGCTCCAATAATCCTGCCCCTGATTAGCTTTCAACTTCACTATAACCATAGAGTCATTTCCAAAATATCCAATGCTCTTTCACATTTCCATACGTTCGCATGAGCTGTTCTCTCCCATAGTAATTTCTACCCCCATGTCAAAATCGCGATTACATTTATTCTTTAAATTTAGTTCAAATTATCCTTCCACTGGTAAATAATTCCTGGTAACATGTCCTTCCTTTCCTTCGAGGAAATTCAACATTTTTGCTTTTTGGTTCCAAAATAATTTCTATTAATATTCAACACACTGTTATATAGTCAGGATATATTACTATGTAAGCACAGTACAAGACAAAATACTAGAAGATTTAAAACAGGTCTTATTCATCTATTTATCCCCAGGAATCCATGTACATAACACACTATCACAGCCCAAAAGCAGTTGTTGAAATACAAAATAAATTAATAGAGTCATATAATACTCTGATGCACTTATACTATTACAGAAAGCTTGCTAAATGCTTCCAACATAAAAATGAAAAGATACAGCCCCTATGCTCAAAGAATTTAGAATCCAGGAAGAAGATTCATATGCAAATAATCTATTATAACACCATATAATATTTGCAGAAATACAGAGAACCTGAAATTATAAAATATTTAAATTGAAATTCTAGAGATGAGATAGAAAATAATTAAAATTAGCAACTCAGTGAATGACTGTAAAAGCTGATTAAGTAGAAAAAAATATTAAGGGGGTACCTGCGTGGCTCAGTCAGTTAAGCGTCTGCCTTCGGCTCAGGTCATAACCCCAGGGTCCTGGGATAGAGCCCTGCATCGGGCTCCCTGCTCAGTGGAGAGCTTGCTTCTCTCTCTGCCTGCAGCTCGGCCTGCTTGTGCGCTCTATCTCTCTGTGTCAAAAAAATAAAGTCTTTTAAGAAAAAAAAGGAAAAATATTAAGTAGAAGATAAGTTAAAAAAATAAACAGACAAAATCATAAATAGAAATACGAAAGATATCTTCAAAAAAATAGAAAAATTGTTAAAACTAAAATATGTGAGAAATTCCTAAAATAAGTCATAGAAAAAGGCACATTATACTCATAGGAACAACAATAAAATTGACAGATAATTCATCAACATAAACAATTAAAAAGACAGAAAGCAATGGAAAGCTATCTTGAAAGTGTTAAAAGTAAAGAAATGAAAAGGTAGAATACTCTGTGAAAATATCTATAAAAATAATGCCAAACTATAAAATCTCTGAAAGAAATCAAAGGAGAAAATATTCATATATACAAATATATTGTAGCTAGGATACAAAAAGAACAAAACATAGCAGAAAAACAAATAACAAAATAAATATAAAAAAATGCTCTTCAAAAGGCCCATCAACAATTAATAGATGATATATAAAAATAAATATACAAAGACCAGACACAGACTAAATGCAGATACTCACAATACATTTACCTGACAAAAAATTGTTTTCAAAATATATAAGAACTGTTATAACTTAGTAATAATAATAAAAAAATTAATCCAATAAAATATGGTCAAATAATTTGAACAGAAAATTCATAAAAGAGGTTCATAAACTACATGAATGCCCAATGACAAATAAAAAGATTTTCAACAATATTAACCATCAGGGAAATGCTCATTGTAACTAAAATAGAAACCACTATACAAACTTAGAAAGATTAAAATTTCAGAGTCTGATCATATCAACTTGATTTTATGGATATGCTTACCTCATACAGAAATATAGCTACATATTAATTAGTGTACTTCTGTAACTCTCATAGAAAATCTGAATTATGGTATTTCTTTTTATTGTAAATTTTAAGACACAGGTCATACACTAAAAACCATTGCATTATTATTTAAGTGACCATACCTTAGTTACAGTTTTTCATTAACTAAGTGGTTAAAAACCAAAATGTTTCATACTGTTTTATTTTTTAAATTATTAATCTGTTGCTTAATAAAAATGCTATGCCTATATATATATTCTCTATTTCTCCACAAAAGGAAAAGTCTGGCATAATTTTGGTACATTTCCCATAACAATTTTTTTTATGTGCTTCAATTCTTATTTTAATGTAAGGGGTTAGGTAAGATATTTGAGATACGCAGTTTTATAGTCATATCCCTACACTCCAAATTATTCCACAATGAGCATGTATCAGAAATCATCATTTAGAATATGAGTTTCGATCATGCCACCTATGATATAAATTAGTAACTCAAAGGTAAAAATACTTAAACACCATTATCAATTTCTTGAGATTCCTGTAAGTACTGATGAGCTTAATTATAACTTAGAAATTTGACATATATGGTTAGGAATGCTAAAATGTAAGTGTATTTTATATTAATTGTCTATCAGATAATCACATATTATGAACATAAATAAACCAACAAATTTAGACTTGATATTTTAATTTTGCCCTAAAAATTATCAAATCAGAAAAATTAATGTCACATTGCAGAGTGATCATGATTCAAGTGCTTGATACATTTGATATCGAAAATGAATTTAGGTTGGTTTTATGTACCCTTCCTACCGGTTTTCTCCATTTTCTGAAAATGAAAACATTCAAAAATGCATTTTAAAGCAAATACCTTCAAGAGTTTTTTCTATGACACTTTAGAGAATTTTAAAAGTTGACTAGAAATCCAAATTCTCCATTATTCTCCAAAGCCTATTTCCAGTTATATTGCCATTCCTGTGATATTTAATAACCTGCATTTTCCCTTGCTAGCTGAAGCATTTTGGAATTATGGTCTCCTAAAATAAAAAAAGAAAGCACTCATTCCGTCCTTTTTTCATTCCTGTTCAGATCTTGCTGAAATAGTCAATTTTCTTTATGTCAAAAATTCTACACGTAAGAGAGAGTTTCTTGGAATCAAAGGAACAAGAGGATCAGAAACAATTATCATGCAGGTTCCCTTTATATTTTATCTAGTGAAATCCAGACAATGATTCCTGCAGAGCAATAACTCTTTTCCCTTTGAGCCCTGAGCTCCTGTGGAAAAGGAGAAACACCAGATCTTCATAGAAACACTAGGCAAAAAAATACGCCCTTGTTGCCCCATTCTTGCTCTGTCAACAAAAAGTTAAAAAGCAGAGAAAAAAATGAAGTAGTGAATTGAGACATTAAAAAAAGTGATATCAGAAATGGAGGAAAACTGAGATAATCGCATTATAGAACTCACAGGCAAAAGTGGTTTTTTTTATTATTTTTTATTTTTTCATGTCTCTGTAAAGAGAAGACTTGGCAAGTAGTATCCAAGGAAGGAGAAAAAAAACATAGACTGACCTTTAGGGTTAGTCATTGATAACCCCTGTGTGGGAGAGTGAAGGAGAAAGGGAGGTTTCACTAAGGTGGAACGTAAAGAGTGGAGAATTGAACGCATGTTTTACTCTTCTTCCCAGGACCTGAAATCTTTATCATCAAGCTAACTAGTTATCATCTATCTTCCCTATCTGCCCATCATCTGTCAATGGATCTATCGATCTGTCTGTTTAATCTATTTGTCTGCCTCCTTATCTATAGGGAGACAGTGAGACAAAGAGAGAGAATACCAGAGAGGAGATGACAACGGGGGAGAGGTGAGGTGTCAACATATTTTTGGGATGTGTGAAGCAGATGGATAAGTAGTAAATGACTTGTAACACAGAGAAAGCTGAAAACCCAGTGCCTGCAGGGGAGGATGGCAGGATGAAACAAGCTGTCTGTGCAGCAGAAAGAACTCACAAAACAATTCCTGGAGACAGGGTGAGGGGTAGATCTAGTTAACAGTCTGCGTTAAGAAAGAGTTAAAATGCCCCGATTTGCCCTCACCCTACCTTGGTCAGAAAGGTGAATTTCTCCCCATAATGAAGCAGGAGATGGACGATTTATCTTCTGGAAAAATTGAGTGAGAGCAAACTAAGGTTCAGGATTGCCAAGGATACCCAAAGATGAGGGTGAAAAACTATGCCGACAACAAAGGAATTAAATGGAATTCTAAAAATTAACCCTGCAATTTCAATCCTGGTTCTCTAACTAGCTCCAACTGTGAGGGTGCTCAGTTTTTAGCTCTGAGCAAGAGATTAGAAAATTTATCTCTGAAGAAACTGACCAGCCTGAAGGAGAAAACAAAAAACAAAAGCTACAGACATGAACAGTTTGCAGTCCAAATAAAGCTTCACTAGAGAGTAAGCCCATCTTCCAGCAAGACCCCTTCCTACACAAGCACACACAGCATTTCAATAGATTGTTTTATTGTTTTAACTGCCTTGTTGAGATATAATTTACATACCATAAAACGCACCCATTTACAGTGTACATACAATTCGATGATTTTTATGTATGTGAATCCTTGATGTATTCACAGAGTTGTGGAACAATCCCCACAATCAGCTTTTAGAATCTTTTCTTGACCCCAGAGCAAGCACTAGCCTCATTAGCTTTCCCTCTCCACTTTCCCCCAACTCCAGCAGCCCTAGGCAACCACTAATCTACTTTCCATCTCCACAGAGTTAACTATTCTGGACATTTCAAATAAATGGAACCATATATTATGTGGCCTTTTGTGACTAGCTTCTTTAACTTAGTATAATGTTTTCAAGGTTCACAAATAACCTTTTAAAAATATACATAATAACTTTATTGAAATAGGATTCATGTATCATACAATTCCCCACTTAAAGGACACAATTCAATGTTTTTTAGTATTTTTCACAGTTTCACATCCATCATCATCATCAGTTTTAGAACATTTCATTACTCTAAAAAATTTGGTTTCCATTAGCAGTCACACCCCATTTCTCTCCAACACCCTCAGGCCTAGGCAACTACTAAACTAATTTCTGTCTCTATAGATTTACCTATTCTCAACATTTCATACTGAATCATACAATGTATGGTCTTTTGTGAGTAGCTTCTTTCACTTAGCATAATGTTTTCAAAGTTCATTCCCATGGTTGTATGTATCAACATTTGCGTTCTTTTTTTTTCATCACTAAACTTTTTCATACATTACTCTTAATTATCATTTGACAGCCAATGGTCAATACATATTTGATGAAATCTTACGATAATATTGACGAAATCTCCCAGAAAGTAGAAAAAGGCAAGGAGAGAAAATAGAAAAGAAGAATAGAGTATTACATAAAATGTTTCATATACAATATACAATATCAACAGGAGTGAAAGATGGGACCAACAAAAAATGGGAGGCAATTATTGGATAGATATTTAAAATAAATAACATAAAGATAATTGGATTCCATGTTAAAAGATCACAATAATTGCTCATCATCACAATTGGGAAAATGACCTTTCAAGGGATGATCATCCAGTAATTTAGAATACAGGGATATGGAAAAAAATCCTAAGGAGAAAAAAAAAGAAAAGTAAAGCCAGTCATACACAATGCAACATAAATTAAAAAGTCATCAGACTGTTCAATAGTAATCCAGGGACAGTGGTGCATGCCTTCGGAAGGCTGAGAAAAACTGATTTACTATCCAAATTATCCAAAACTTTATATCCAAATACTAATTAGGGTTGAGGCTATTAATCAAGTTATATTCAGACATGTAAGTACTTAAAGAAACTTATTTCCCATGCATCCCTTCCCAGGAAACTTGTGGGATGAGTAGCTTCCCCAAAAGAGTAGGCCAGGAAAGAGAAACATGCAGGTCCAGGAATTTGGCATTGGACACAAGAAAGAAATCAAGGAGGGAAGATGGATTGTAGTGAAAGGGCACCCTAGGACTACGGCTGTAGCTGGCAAGAGCCTCACAGGCCAGATGGATAAGGAAATAGAGTAGAAAGATTCCTTGATGGGTTTTACTGTAGGGAGAAGAGTTTAAGTTCCTTTGGATATACTGTTAGGGTGAAACTAAGAGAACCATGCTGGTGGATGACAGATAGGAGTTGAGGGAAAACTAAGCCAATTTTCATCTTCCATAATGTAAAATAAATAAATGATTTAGAAAATTGAGAAAATTAAGAGTCAGCAATATCAGTTTATTTAGCAATAAATACTGTAATAAGGAGATAATTTATAAGAGGTTTACTTTGGGACTCAGAACTCAGTAGAAGATGAGATAAGGTGTATTCTGGAATTTTTTTTTTTCCTTCTTTCCTTCCCTCTTCCTTTTCCTCATCTTCATTCTACTCCTCTCCTCCTCGTTCTCCTCTTCTGCTTCTGTCTCCTCCTTTTTTCCTTGTTTTATTATGTATTTTTGTTATTTAACTTAAAAGCATATATTACTCTGATAAAAACCACTTTGCAATTCTTTTATTTATCTTTTTAATTTTAAGTAATCTCTACACCCGTTGTGGGGCTTGAACTTACAACGTCAAGAACAAGAGTCGCATGACTGGGTTAGCCAGGCACCCCTATAATTCTTTTAAAGTGATGGGTGGTGATAAAGTTATTTTTATTCAGATTTCTATTATTATAAGTTAAGTTGACAACTTTAGCAGGTAAAAAAGGACATAATAACTTGCAATAGGTAGCATTGTTTTTTTTTAAATTTTTTGCTAATTTTTTGTTTTAAATGTATAGATGTTTTTATTTGTTTTTGTTTGCTTGCATTAAGATGGATGAAATGAAGATGTGTATATAGTTTGAAAGTTAAATTTCAGTGGGTAAGAATAAATTAATGAGAGAAAAGAAGGGAGACATAACTGATAGAGAATTTTCTGGGAAAGATGGGAGTAGGTGGGCACAGAATCTTGGGTAGGGCATTAAGGCCCTGTAATAGTACCTACTCTTTATTAAATGCTCATTTTGTACCAGTCCCAGATTACCTCATTTCAATGCCCCCATAATCATATGGTGTAGGTCTTATTATTCCTATTTTACAATCAATAATCCTGAATTTTAAATATATTTTTTAAAGATTTTATTTATTTGACAGAGAGAGACATAGCGGGAGAGGGAACACAAGCAGGGGGAGTGGGAGAGGGAGAAGCAGCCTTCCCGCTGAGAAGGGAGCCCCATGCGGGGCTCGATCCCAGGACCCTGAGATCATGACCTGAGCTGAAGGCAGACGCTTAACGACTGAGCCACCCAGGAGCCCCGTGAATTTTATTTTATTTTATTTTATTTTTTTTTTTTTTTTTTTAAAGATTTATTTATTTGAGAGAGAGAATGAGAGAGCACATGAGAGGGGGGAGGGTCAGAGGGAGAAGCAGACTCCCTGCCGAGCAGGGAGCCCGATGCGGGACTCGATCCAGGGACTCCAGGATCATGACCTGAGCCGAAGGCAGCCGCTCAACCAACTGAGCCACCCAGGCGCCCCGAGCCCCGTGAATTTTAAATATTTTAGTAAATAATACAGTAAGTTAATGGAAGAGCAGGAATTTGAACTGATGTTCTCCTCTTGAGCTTGTGAGCCTGAACCCTGAGCCTCAGTTTCTTTATGTGTATAATGTGGGCAATAGTGCCTTCCTCATCTGATTATTTCAAAAATGAAATAAGGCAGATAAAGAGCAGAGTATTGCAACTGACCAAGAGTAAAAATGTCATTAAATGCCATCATCATTATTGTAACAGCTACTAATAGGCAAATAAGAGAGATTAGTGAAAAAAATAAAGGAATATTTGAACCTTATTTTGTGAGGGTAACTTCTCTTTACATGCTTGCTTTTTGGTGACTAAGCATAATTGCTAATACAATATTACTTTAAAATCATACCAGATATAAATGACCAGAAAGCCTACTGTTTGTTTAATAAAAACAGAAAGAAAGAAGCTAAGGCACCTTTTTTTCAGATAAAAAAGTTTTATTGACTGAAGAAATAAAAACTGTTTTCACATATTCACCAAAGAGCTCTAAAAGTTTTACATAAATCCAATGAGAGTTGCAAAAATAAACTTCCAAAAATTAGCCTAATTTCCAACCTAAAATACTCTATCGGAATGAATACTTAAAATGACTATGTATATATATGCATATATATATATATATATATATATATATATAACTCAGATATACAAGGAAATATGTAGTAATAAATCTGATTCACTGGTAAATAAAAACTCATATTTTTTTTATAAAGATTTTATTTATTTATTTGACAGAGAGAGACACAGCGAGAGAGGGAACACAAGCAGGGAGAGCGGGAGAAGGAGAAGCAGACTCCCCGCCGAGCAGGGAGCCCGATGCGGGGCTCGATCCCACGACCCTGGGATAATGACCTGAGCCGAAGGCAGACGCTTAACGACTGAGCCACCCAGGCACCCCAAAAACTCATGATATTATTGCTGCTGATTAATACATCTTTGCCTAACTATAATAAAAAGGCCACAGCAGCGTATCAGGCTGCCGTGCCCACTCCAAAAACAAAACTACACTTGTTGAAATTGTTCTTGACTGTTGGGCTCTTGATTATTGTGCAGTGTTTTCCATTTCTGCAAGCCAGTTATCAAAGACTCAAGAGACCTTTAGTAGTTGAGGATCCATCCCTATTTCATCTGCATTTCAAATAGGAAAAATCAGGCACTGTAGTTAAATACATCTCTTAAACAGGGAAAAACGCTCAACAGAAACAAAGAAAAATTAAGTGCAACTGTTGTATGACGGCACAGCTGTGCACCTGTGATTGCAATCAGACACGATGGAAGCGTGTGTTTCCCCATGTGGCAGTCATCTGACTATCCTCCTCCTTCAGGATCTCTGAAATCATACATTGGTATTCTTTCTAATTCTAATATGTGTGCTTAACTACCACTCAGTTCTTAATTTCTTTCTCAACCATCAATGTGTCAATATAATAAAGAATGGATCTACACAGCCATTACAGAACAAAGTGATACAAAGAATTCCTAATAAGTTACTTGATGCCTGCAACCAGCATCTTCAACTTTAGCTGATTTAGTATGTAGATTGAATTCACCTTCTATTGATGAATTAGCAACATTTACAAATGCATGGGTAGACACAAGATGCTCAATTAAATTGACTAGGCTGCAAAAAATAAAGCTGGCAAAGCCAAAACTATTTTGTTCAGTAAATGGATTTTTCTGTAATTGAAAAAAACCACAACAAACTGAATTAGTCACATTAATGTAATCCAATCTTAATTATTGCCCTAAGAGTCCATTTAAATATTTATGAACAATTCTTTCCAAATGCCTTGTCAGCTCTATTCAATTAGAGAACATGCTGTCAGTTGTACTTTTCCAAAATGACTTTGATTTCTTCATTATACTGCGACCCTTATACTTAAAAATTTGTACCTTGAAGCCATAGGCATTTGAAGCTGGGTTCATTTAGGAATCCAGATCCTGGCAGTTTCTGAGACAGTGGCTCTTAGTTTGGAGTAAGTACCAGACAAAGAAAATTAGGAAAATAAGTGTAAACTACTTGGCTCGACGGTGTTTGTACCTGGGTATTAAGAGTTGCTCTTCTATCTGCTCAGCTGAAAGTCATTTATCTAGCTCACAACAGAAAGTCAATAAATTCATGGGGAAGTTAGTACATCATTGTGCTTCCTATGGAAGGGAAGCTGAGCTAATACAACTGACCACTGTGTCACATTCACCTTACAAGATGTAATATTATTCCTATGCTTTCGCACTCTTGGAAGAAAATGGAGGGAGATGCTGGCTGTCAGGTATTTGAGATTTATCCCATTCACTTATCAGGATATATAATATATATTCAGTTATTTTTACCTACCTGAAATGACCTATAACATACACAGTTCCTTGGAGCCTATCAGCCGTCTTTGTACTAAAGATCCTATTTCATCCTTATTAACATGATCTGCACATCAACACTTCCCTGTGTGTCTGTGTGCATTTTCATTTACTGTCTTTATCTTTAAAAGTTCACTTCCAGAATTCCAAGGAAAGAGTTCTATTCATTATGCAAAGCAGAAAAACAATCTCTGGCAGAATAGCAACTCATTATGCATTTTGTTCACTAATCATTAATCAGTGCCTTGGATTTACAGATACAAAAAATGTAAATGGTCTATTAAAAAGAAATGTTGGCAATATCTACCTGTCATAAGGACATTATGAGCAGCTATTTAAAAAACAAGTTTTTAATGAGTTACAGATTATCAGGAATTTCTACTCCTGCTCTTATCCAATGTGTCTCAGCAAATGAGGAACAAGTTTTTATTTATAGTCTGAGTAATTACAAGTTTAGGTCTGAATCTGTTCTTCAGCATGTAAAATAATAGGATACAAATAAAGGTACTATGCTCACTTACTGCTTTTCTCCTACCTCAATTTTTTCAGAGTAATTATCCTTTACTCAACATTAGAGTTAGCAAGAAATAAAAATTCTTCGAATTAGCAAGAAATAAAAATTCTTTGAATAGGAAAACAAACAATTTAAAAAATCCTATTCTAAGAAAAGGAATTCCACCTTTGCCTCTTGTTTGACTCTAGGAAAGCAAGAGTGGAAAATCCATTTGGTCAAGTATATTTTCCTATTTTCATGCCGGGTGAATAGTTAGAAAATCATTGTCAAACTCTTCAGTGGACTCATTCTGACATGGCTCTGACACAGCTCCACCAGTGTTTCAGACTCAGCCCATAAAAATCTCTATGTATAAATAGATTTATGTCAGCTTGGTTATGCCAAGAACACAAGAGTTCCAAGCAAAGCAACAGTGAGTCTAATCCTCTTCTGTATTCGTTTAATATTTGGAATGGAGGTAGGGGAAATATGTCTTGCCTAGCTTTTTTTTTTTTAAGATTTTATTTATTTATTTGATAGAGAAAGAACTTGTTCACAAACAGGGTGGAGGGGTGGGACAGGGAGAGAGAGAAGCAGGCTCCTGGCTCAGCAGGGAGCCCAACACGGGACTGGATCCCAGGACCCTGGGATCATGACCTGAGCTGAAGGCAGATGCTTAACTGACTGAGCCACCCCGGCACCTCTTGCTGAGCTTTCTTTAATTCATAAAAATTTTACCTCAATTGGGTACAATATACACCATGCAATTATTGCAATACAGTGAAATAAGTACTTAAATAGATGTAAACACAGAAGATATAGAGAAGTACCTTATATTTATCATACAGCACACCATAAGAAAGCACACAAATTATAATTGCCTCTGATCTCAGTCCAGTGTTGTCAAACAACTTTTGGAATGAAGCAATCTTAACTTCTCTTGGGATTCATAAACTTTCTTTTCATTGTTAAGCCTGTGATTATATGAAAATCTGTATCTACCTTTGTGCCCAAAAGTTATTGCCTATATACAAATGTAGCCAAATTCTATTAACACCAAACAGTGAAACAGTTAAAAATGTCATGATTATGTTCCATATTTACTTCCATTGATTTCCTGTATCAGCATTTTTAAAGCTCAATTTAGTTTCTTATATATTCAACATTTGTCACCAAGAGTAAGTATTATCTAATCAAAACTAAATTGGCTTAGAAATTCTGTTGGAATTACATGAGGTAGATTTAAATTCAGCTTCAAATCTCCTCAGCTATATTCATTTGTATGGCTGAGAGTTGTAGAGATTTGTTTTATCAGTAACAAACTGAAGTGACCTAGAAAACAAAATTCATAAATATATATGTTTATATGTGGTATTCTTTAATAGTAAATTTTCTGCTCATATAGAGTATATCTTAAACAGGTATAAAAGTACAGACAAAAGAAAAGGCAGTATTTATACGTGAAATGGAATTTGAATTTTAGACTTAAAATATTTTAATAGCTGAACAAATTTAATTTATTGTCATAGTCAATTATGAAAGAATTACTTTTTTTTTTAAAGTGGCAAATAGTATTAATTATAAAATCCCTAGCATTTGCCCCTTACATGAATGTGCTTGTTGCTTTAATTATGTAGTCTAATTTTTACTTGTATTATGTGTTTCAGTTAACAAAGAAGGTTGATACACATTAGTTGAAACAACTATTTCACACTCATTCAGGCATTATTTTTCTTATTATGTCGATCGGGAGACTGGCTAAAATGTTGAATCCAAGATAACAGACTCAAGAATCCACAATGCCTAAGTTCAGAATAATGTTAAAATAGATGTTACTAAGGTTTTTATCCTTCCTCTTAGCCACACAAAGTGATAAAAGTTTAAGCACGCTAACTTGTAGAACAAATGTTGCAGTGGGAATTGAAAATATAGGTTTGGAGTACAGAGCAGTGATCAGGATTGATCATGTAGATTTTTGTACTTTGAAACTTCTGTTGGGGTGCCTGGATGGCTCAGTCAGTTAGCGTCAGCCTTCGGCTCAGGTCACGATCCCAGGATCCTGAGATCGAGCCCCGCATTGGGCTTCCTGCTCAGTGGGAAGCCTGCTTCTCCCTCTCCCACTCCCCCTGCTTGTGTTCCCTCTCTCTGACTGTGTCTCTCTCTGTCAAATAAATAAAATCTTTGAAAAAAACAAAAACAAAAACAACAACTTCTGTTGATGTCATCATGACTCTTATAAGTATTTTCTGGAGGTGAAAGATATTAGTAATTTCTGTGTATAATATGAAGAAACAGGGATGTGAGGGTTTGGGTTTAAGATTTACTGATGGGTAGTCAGATTAAATTGCTTAGAAGAAAATTTCTAGAGGAAATAGTCCTATCTCCTTCCTTTCTTTCTTTCTTTTTTTTTTTTTTTAAAGGTTTTATCTATTTATCTGACAGAGAGAGAGTGAGAGAGCACAAGCAGAGGAAGCAGTAGAGGGAGAGAGAGAAGCAGGTGGGGCTTTGAGAGAGAGAGAGAGCATAAGTGGGGGTTGGAGGGGTGGAGGGAGAGGGACAAGCAGACTCCCTGCTGAACAGGAAGCCTGACTTGGAGCTTGATCCCAGGACCCTCAGATCATGACTCTAGCCAAAGGCAGATGCTCAACCATCTGAGCCACCCAGGTGTCCCATATCTCCTTCCTTTAATATATATGTGAAGTAGATTTAAAACAAACTGAAAGAAATAAGAAAACAAGAAAAAGTGAGGAAGCATGTGAATAATGTACATGTTTACAGCATAATCAGAAACATGTGGGTCTTTTATTATCTTATTTTTTTATTTTTTTTCAAGTTTTTATTTAAATTCCAGTTACCATATAGGGTAATATTGGTTTCAGGAGTAGAATTTAGTGATTCATCACTCACATACAACACCCAGTGCTCATCAGTTGAGTTGATATGAATTGATAGAATATAAGAAACACCCATTTTAATGGTGTTTTCTACCTTCGATTTCTTTAATTTTTAGTCTCTGTTGGTGTATCAAAAAATGTTGCACTTTTAGATTTTAAAAATTCAGTTCTTTTTGTTTACATATTTTAACTTGTTCACATAATGTATTCCTAGTACATTGAATGAGAACAAGATACTGAAAATCTACCATAGCCATGGCTCCAAAATTGAATTTCAGATAAAAGGTTAGTATATACCTGGCTGTTATCCCAGGTGACCATGGTACCTTGAATGTTCTTTGACCTCAACTTCTTTCTCTAGATAATATAATTATGTAATCAAATCTATGTTAATTGCATAGAACATATGCTATTGAGTTAGTGAGAGACCAAGAGAATCATTGTGTTTATGCTTCCATGATAGTAGTCAGTTGCTATCAGTTTCCAACTTCTAGGTCTTTTGCTGAACCAGTAATGTAATCTTGCAACTGATATGATCTTACTCATGTTTTGATTACCAGGATCTGAAACAACATGATTGCAGTTCCTAACACTTTTATTTACTTATTTATTTATTAGCAAAATGATTTTCTTTTAGGGCGCCTGGGTGGCTCAGTTGGTTAAGCGACTGCCTTCGGCTCAGGTCATGATCCTGGAGTCCCTGGATCGAGTCCCGCATCGGGCTCCCTGCTCGGCAGGGGGTCTGCTTCTCCCTCTGATCCTAACCCCTCTCATGCTCTCTGTCTCTCATTCTCTCTCTCTCAAATAAATAAATAAAATCTTTTAAAAAAAAATGATTTTCTTTTATTCTCTGGAACTTCAGTAAAATAAGTTGACTTGTGTACGATTTATGTTAATTTCTACATGATGGTGGGAATTAAGACTAAAGAAAGGCTTCTGGGGAAAAGCCTGTTCTTTATTTCATAAGATCTTCAGGGCAGGGGCTGACTTCTCTCAACTTCTCCATACTTCCTAACTGACAGTTGGCCTGAATAGACACTGGTCAGTTCAGAGCAGCTTCTTGAGGAGGGGCAATCTACTAAAACTTTTTTTTTTTTTTTTAATCAAACTGAATTAAGAGATGCAGTGAAAGGTTAAAAAAGACTCTTCTGAAGCTGTTTCTATATTAAGAACTTAAGTGGCCTAGTTTGGGGACCATGCTTTAGAAACCATATTGCCTGGGAATTTGAAAAGACATAAGTAATTAAGAGAGAGAAAGAAACCTCTCTCTGTCAGTGAAACTGTTGCCTGAGAAGATAACAATTCACTACCCTTGAGGAGGTGAAAACTGGGAAGTGAGAAGTTTCATTTACCACCTATTTCTCCAAGAAACATTCAGAAGGAAAATACAGAAAAAAATGAGATGTGTGAATGTGGCACATATTATGTCAAGAAAATACGGATATCATGCAGGAAGTCAGTTGTGACAAGATCATAAGAACATCAATGTAAATAGATTTATAAATACAAAAATCAAGCATACTCTATGGAAACATCCCAGAATGATCAAAAATCCAATCAGTAAACCTCGGGAGTATTCAAGAAACAAATCGCTGTAATCAAAGTTGTCATTTTTTAAAGTTTCTATAGCATAAAAATGATACTATAAGTAACTTTAATTCATCAGTGCTGTATCTAGGAGGAATAATTACTCCTTCCTCAGCTTTCTGACTTTCATATAAAAAGTATGCCTTTTAATTGCCAGTTTCAGCTCTAACATGGAGAACATAGACCTCATCACTCTGGTCCTTACAACCATAAAAAGCTACCAAAACAAAAACAAAAACAAAAAAAAACAAACCTGGAAAATGAGTTCTATTTATCAGATCACCCTGGAATCTGGAGATACAGGTATATTCAGGGAGATACACTAATTCAGATCTGCTTGTCTAGAGCAGAAGACACAGGAGCTGTTTAATTGGTGGGAAACTTAAATGGAAATATAAAGGAATTGCTGGCGACTGAGTGTAGACTGGCATGGTAATAAGAAAACCTTTCGAGTCTCCACATTTTCATGGACATTGCCTCCGGGAACCCATCAAGTTCTCACAATGAACATCTGAAAAAGGTCTCCTCGTGGCTCTGGCAGGTATAAGTGGAAGAGTAGCCA
Organism: Halichoerus grypus; assembly: GCF_964656455.1. Lineage (NCBI taxonomy): Eukaryota > Metazoa > Chordata > Mammalia > Carnivora > Phocidae > Halichoerus > Halichoerus grypus. The sequence continues at coordinate 96,202,882 of NC_135714.1, read as the reverse complement.
TTGTGGAAATGATTGGAGTCTGTTATACTAAAAGCAAGAATTGTACACAAACACTGTACACTGGTTGTTGATAAAGTTGGGACCAAGAATATACAAGTTAATAATTTTGAAACAACTACATACGTATCTTGGGATCAAACAATTAAATAAATAGATGGTGGATGGTGGAAGTCAAGTTTCTTTATACTGGAGGGGTAGGTTACGTACAAGGCAAGAGAGAAGTCTGAAATAATCCATGTAGTAATAGATCAGAGTTGGAGAACAGTATGAACTTATGTTTAGCGTAATATAGATGCAAATGCTTAAATATAAACATCTTTATAGGTATGTGTATATACAGTTTAATATAGACACACGTGTATATGTACACCTATATTTTCTTGTTCTGTCAGCTCAGAGGGCCCAGCAGTAAAAGCATCTCAGTAGCAATGAGCACACCTAGTGCCCGATCGTACTTTCTAAACCATTTGACAATAAAGGAACCGGGGATCCTTAGAGAAGTAGCTGATTCTGGGATTGGTCAGGAAGTATACAAAATGAGCCTAGAGCATCTTATGATACCTGAAAGTAAGAAAGCACACAACAAACAGATAAAAAACAAATCAAACAAGAAACACAATAATGGGGGTATGTCAAAAGGACATATGAGCCAACTGAAAGAGCTACCAATGGTCAATGCTAGAATAATTTGAGCAAAAAAATTAATTAAATAATATCGGATCATAATCCAAAAATTATTATTTGTAAAACAAATGAATTCATACTGGTATAAATAAATGATTAAATGAGTTAATAAATGGGAAAAATAGACAAATGTCTCATTTTTTTTCCAGAAGAATAGAAGAATTCCAAATAACTTGTGTAAATACTACCTCTTCAAAGAGGTGATGTATAACCCTCCACTCTTTAATTGTGGGCTGCACATAGTGACTTCTTTATGAAGAGTGCAATATACAAAACAGTAAACAAAGTAACTTTATAGTAGGGAAACTTGAAAATCACTATCTCAGCCAATTGATCAATGTTAGCAATTATAGTGATATATCATAAAATATGTTAATTGTTCCATGTGTGTAAAGATAATTAAGAAAATCATTTAAATAAAAATGTTTGCTGGTGCAATCTAACTCTGATTTAGAAATTTTGAATTCCTCCATTTCTAATATTGTCTCAAAGTCAAGTAATATATTCTAGAACTTTGTAAAATTTTTTAATCTGTGTTTTTTATAACACAGGGTTTTTTTCTCCTTTATGAAAACTTGTCCATTTTGGATGTTTTTACATATTACCTTTCTTAGTAATTTTATGGAAGATAAAAAAAGGTAGCTCTGCTATCCATCCAAAGATCAGCCTTTTAATTACATAACTGCATGAGTTTCTCTTGCTCCTGAATCTCTCAGCAGCCTTTGATAGTGATAATGATATTGTATTGTAGTGTAATGAGAATCAGGGAGAACTTTTCAGTGCGGTCAGACTGGCAAATGCATCTAAAACCTTTTTCCCAACAATGAAATAAAGAAGACTTCAGTTGAAGAGAACACATTGAGCCAACTTCTGGAGTATCTTTAAAAATATCTACCTTAAGAAAATCTCTTTTGATATAAAGTTTGTATGTCTTCCACTTTTTTCAAAAATTATTGTGCCATTTCTGAAAGATGCTAAATGAGTTAAATTGATAACATCAATTCGATAGTCTAACACATTCTTCCCATCCTAACAATCTTAGAAATTAATTTTGTGATAAATGGACATTTGCATTATTTACAGGTCATCTTTTTTTTTTTTTTTTTTTTTTTTTTTTTAATAAGGAATTAATTCTAGCTCCATCTTGCCAAGAGGTAACTGGTAAGACAGACACCACATAAACCTACTCAATCAGTCCTGTCTTTACTGTAAAAGACATAGTTTATCTGCCCTAGGGATAAGAGACACATCACCAGCTGTGACAAGTGGGCTGAGGTTATCAAGGGAAGAGAGGTATTCCTGTTCTACTTCTTGGCCCAATTTCTCTTTCAAAGGAGCTACAAAAAATTTGGTTTTACCATCGCCTTCACAAAGCAATTTTAGTATTTACTCTATAACAGTATTATAAATATATAATTGATAACATTGATATAAAAAAAGGCATTATATCCCTTAGCATGGAGCAATTTTGATGAATAAATAACAAAAATGATAAAGTTGAAATGGATAATTAATGGGCCACTGAATATATGTTGTACCAATTTTTACTTTGCCAAGGAAAAAAAGCAAAATTAGACATATGATCATTAAACCATGATAGTAAATTAAAGAATAACAATCACTCTCACCAAGCACAAATTATGTCTTCTAGCTTTTAAAGATTTGAGTACCTTAACAGAAAATAATAAATTTATAAATCTGTTCTTGATATCAAGTATCTGCAAAGCTTTTCCAAGAATGTTTATGAATATTTTACATAAACCAATAATACAGGTGTATAAACACAGATAAAAATTAACTAAATTTATTTTTCTATGAAGAATTACACATTGAAAAATACCTTGCTTGCAAAATGAAAAGAACATAACCAGAGCCTTGAAATTTTTGAAAAATATTTTCCTTTTTTTCCCACAAAATAAGATTTCTAAAAGCAACATGCCCTACTAAACATCAAGATAATATCACTGTGCCAGTATACTGAATTACTTAAATCTGTTTTTCTAAAAAGATGGCATTTAATTAGGCAGATCACAAAGGTCTGTTTTTTACTCTCCTTCCAAGTTCTAAAGAAATAAAAATGAATGTATTTGAGTCAGTATATTTTAGTTATAGTCTGTTGTATAATTTAAAACAATAGCATATGAAATCATTCTCTGATCATATCAGAAGTTTAAAAAACAGTAAGTTGACTTAACATGTTTTTGAATATCTGATATTAAATGCAATGTTCTAGATCTGATTCATCTCTTAATTTTGGCTATGTAAGGTTCCCTCCATAGATTCTTTTCATCCACTGTCATTAGTAAAAATAAAACACATCCAAGTCTCCATCAAATCTTCTGCTCTTCCAACTACACATTTTCTTTCTTTTTTTTTTTTTTTTAATAAATTTTATTTATTTATTTGACAGAGAAACAGCAAGAGAGGGAACACAAGCAGGGGAAGTGGGAGAGGGGGAAGCAGGCTTCCCACTGAGTGGGGAGCCTGATGCGGGACTCGATCCCAGGACCCTGGGATCATGACCTGAGCTGAAGGCAGACGCTTAACGACTGAGCCACCCAGGCGCCCCAACTACACATTTTCAAAATGTTCTTATTGGACCTGATAAATCTTAACAAAAGATAAATCCATTTCCATAACTACTATTGTACTTTGGGGAATCTATTTATTTGCTGAGGGTTTAGTACTATTGAGATTCTTTGCTTAAAATTATTTTGTTAGGGAGAGTAAGTTGAAGACCCTAATATAACTTGAAAAGAAAAAAAAAAAGAAATTAGGAAACCAAGGTATAGCATAGCTGTGATTTTATAAATACTGCCTGTTTTTTTTTCTTTTTTTGGTATTTTATGCAAGACTTTATTTGTAATGGAAAACAATTTCTTGTTCCTATGTGAATAAAAACTATTTGTTGACTGTAGTAGAATAAAATCCTTTTAGTTGAGTACTTCGGCATTTTGTATTATGTTTCTTCAATGTGTTATAACTCAGTGTCATTTACTATTGATCTTTTTCCAACTCTTACTTTCTTTAAAATATCCTATGTTTTTTTTACCATATATCCCTTAGGCATCATAACATTCGATATATTTTAGGCATCACTACTCATTTCAGCATGATCCTTTGCACTCTGGGGAAAGCTAGGTGGGGAGCAGTATTTACAGTTTTTTAAGACTCCAGTCCTAGGACATACACCACTGCAGCATATTACAAGAAAAAAAAAAAAAAATGAAGGAAAAATTTTAAAGAAGGGACAAGGGCTATTCCAGTGCAATAGCATACAGAGAAGGGATTAACATGTTCTATTTCATTGCATCAAAGTTTCTTTTTCTTTTTTTAAAAATTTTATTATGTTATGTTAATCACCATACATTACATCATTGGTTTTTGATGTAGTGTTCCATGATTCATTGTGTATAACACCCAGTGCTCCATTCAATATGCGCCCTCGTTAATACCCTTCACCAGGCTAACCACCCCTCTAGAACCCTCAGTTTGTTTCTCACAGTCCATTGTCTCTCACGGTTCGTCTCCACCTCCGATTTTCCCCCCTTCATTTTACCCTTCTTACTATCTTCTTTTTTTTAACATATAATATATTATTTGTTTCAGAGGTACAGGTCTGTGATTCCACAGTCTCACTCAATTCACAACACTCACCATAGCACATACCCTCCCCAATGTCTATCACCCAGCCGCCCCATCCCTCCCACCCCCCACCACTCCAGCAACCCTCAGTTTGTTTCCTGAGATTTTTTTTTTTTTAAAGATTTTATTTATTTATTTGACAGAGAGAGACACAGTGAGAGAGGGAACACAAGCAGGGGGAGTGGGAGAGGGAGAAGCAGGCCTCCTGCCGAGCAGGGAGCCCAATGCGGGACTCGATCCCAGGACCCTGGGATCATGACCTGAGCTGAAGGCAGATGCTTAACGACTGAGCCACCCAGGTGCCCCTTGTTTCCTGAGATTAAGAATTCCTCATATCAGTGAGATCATATGATACACGCCTTTCTCTGATTGACTTATTTTGCTCAGCATAATACCCTCCAGTTCCATCCATGTCGTTGCAAATGGAAAGATTTCATTCCTTTTGATGGCTGCATAATATTCCATTCTATATATATATATATATATATATATATATATATATATACATACCATCTCTTCTTTATCCATTCAACTGTCAATGGACATCTTGGCTCTTTCCATACAAGGGCTATTGTGGACATTGTGGCTATAAACATTGGGGGGCACGTACCCGTTCGGATCCCTACATTTGTATCTTTGGGGTAAATACCCAGTAGTGCAATTGCTGGGTCGTATGGTAGACCTGTTTTCTACTTTTGAGGAACCTCCATACTGTTCTCCAGAATGGCTGCACCAGCTTGCATTCCCACCAACAGTGTAGGAGGGTTCCCCTTTCTCTGCATCCCCGCCAACATCTGTCGTTTCCTGACTTGCTAATTTTAGCCATTCTGACTGGTGTGAGGTGGTATCTCATTGAGGTGTTGATTTGGATTTCCCTGATGCCGAGCAATGTTGAGCACTTTTTCATGTGTCTGTTAGCCATTTGGATGTCTTCTTTGGAAAAATGTCTGTTCATGTTTTCTTCCCATTTCTTGATTGGATTATTTGTTCTTTGGGTGTTGAGTGTGATAAGTTCTTTATAGATTTTGGATACTAGCCCTTTATCTGATAGGTCATTTGCAAATATCTTCTCCCATTCTGTCTGCTGTCTTTTGGGTTTGTTGACTGTTTCCTTTGCTTTGCAAAAGCTTTTTATCTTGATGAAGTCCCAATAGTTCATTTTTGCCCTTGCTTCCCTTGCCTTTGGCGATGTTTCTAGGAAGAAGTTGCTGAGGCTGAGGTCGAAGAGGTTGCTGTCTGTGTTCTCCTCTAGGATTTTGATGGACCCCTGTCTCACATTTAGATCTTTCAACCATTTTGAGTCTATTTTTGTGTGTGGTCTAAGGAAATGGTCCAGTTTCATTCTTCTGCATGTGGCTGTCCAATTTTCCCAACACCATTTGTTGAAGAGACTGTCTTTTTTCCATTGGACATTCTTTCCTGCTTTGTCAAAGATTAGTTGACCATAGGGTTGAGGGTCCATTTCTGGGCTCTCTATTCTGTTCCATTGTTCTATGTGTCTACTTTTGGCCAGTACCATACTGTCTTGATGATAACAGCTTTGTAATAGAGCTGGAAGTCTGGAATTGTGATGCCACCAGCTTTGCTTTCCTTTTTAACATTCCTTTGGCTATTCGGGGTATTTTCTGGTTTCATACAAATTTTAGGATTATTTGTTCCATTTCTTTGAAAAAATTGGATGGTATTTTGCTAGGGATTGCATTAAATGTGTAGATAGCTCTAGGTAGCATTGACATCTTCACAATATTTGTTCTTTCAATCCATGAGCATGGAACGTTTTTCCATTTCTTTGTGTCTTCCTCAATTTCTTTCATGAGCATTTTATATTTGTCTGAGTACAGATTCGTTTTTGGTTGGATTTATTCCTAGGTATCTTATGGTTTTGGGTGCAGTTGTAAATGGAATCAACTCCTTAATTTCTCTTTCTCCTGTCTTGGTGATGGTGTATAGGAATGCCACTGATTTCTGGGCATTGATTTTATATCCTAGCACTTTACTGAATTCCTGTATGAGTTCTAGCAGTTTCGGGGTGGAGTCTTTTGGGTTTTCCACATAAAGTATCTTATCATCTGCAAAGAGTGAGAGTTTGACTTCTTTGCCCAATTCGGATGCCTTTTATTTCTTTTTGTTGTCTGATTGCTGTGACTAGGACTTCTAATACCCTGTTGAATAGCAGTGGTGATAGTGGACACCCCTGCCATGTTCTTGACCTTGGGAAAGCTCTCAGTTTTTTCCCATTGAGAATGATATTCACTGTGGATTTTTCACAGATGGCTTTTATGATATTGAGGTATGCACCCTCTATCCTTATACTCTGAGGATTTTGATCAAGAAAGGATGCTGTACTTTGTCAAATGCTTTTTCTGCATCTATTGGAGGATCATATGGTTCTTGTTCTTTCTTTTATTAATGTATTGTATCACATTTATTGATTTGCAGATGTTGAACCAACCTTGCAGCCCAGGAATAAATCCCACTTGGTCATTGTGAATAATCCTTTTAATGTACTGTTGGATCCTATTGGCTAGTATTTTGGTGAGAATTTTTGCATCCATGTTCATCAAGGATATTGGTCTGTAATTCTCCTTTTTGATGGGGTCTTTGTCTGGTTTTGGCATCAAGGTAATCCTGGCCTCATAAAATGACTTTGGAAGTTTTCCTTTCATTTCTATTTTTTGGAACAGTTTCAGAAAAAAATAGGAATTCTTCTTTAAATGTTTGGTAGAATTCCCCTGGGAAGCTATCTGGCCATGGGCTCTTGTTTGTTGGGAGATTTTTGATGACTGCTTCCATTTCCTTAGTGGTTATAGGTCTGTTCAGGTTTTCTATTTCTTCCTGGTTCAGTTTTGGTAGTTGATACATCTCTAGGAATGCATCCATTTCTTCCAGATTATCTAATTTGCTGGCATATAGTTGCTCATAATATGTTCTTATAATTGTTTGTATTTCTTTGGTGTTGGTTGTGATCTTTTTCATTCATGATTTTATTTATTTGTGTCATTTCTCTTTTCTTTTTGATAAATCTGGCCAGGGGTTTATTAATCTTGTTCATTCTTTCAAAGAACCAGTTCCTAGTTTCGTTGGTCTGTTCTACTGTTCTTTTGGTTTCTATTCCATTGATTTCTGCTCTGATCTTTATGATTTCTCTTCTCTTGCTGGGTTTAGGCTTTATTTGCTGTTCTTTCTCCAGCTCCTTTAGGTGTAGGGTTAGGTTGTGTATTTGAGGCCTTTCTTGTTTCTTGAGAAAGGCTTGTATTGCTATATACTTTCCTCTTAGGACCACCTTTGCTGCATCCCAAAGATTTTGAACAGTTGTGTTTTCATTTTCATTTGTTTCCATGAATTTTTTTAAATCTTCTTTAATTTCCTGGTTGATCCATTCATTCTTTAGTAGGATGCTCTTTATCCTCCATGTATTTGAGTTCTTTCTGACTTTCCTTTTGTGATTGAGTTCTAGTTTTAAAGAATTGTGGTCCAAAAATATGCAGGGAATGATCCCAATCTTTTGGTACCAGTTAAGACCTGATTTGTAACCTAGGATGTGATCTGTTCTGGAGAATGTCCCATGGGCACTAGAGAAGAATGTGTGTTGTGTTGCTTTGGGATGGAATGTTCTGAATATATCTGTGAAGTCCATTTGGTCCAGTGTGTCATTTAAAGTCTTTATTTCCTTGTTGATCTTTTGCTTAGATGATCTGTCCATTTCAGTGAGGAGGATGTTAAAGTCCCCCACTATTATTGTATTGTTGTCGATGTGTTTCTTTGCTTTTGTTATTAATTGGCCTATATAATTGGCTGCTCCCATGTTAGGGGCATCGATATTTATAATTGTGAGATCTTCTTGTTGGATAGACCCTTTAAGTAGGATATAGTGTCCTTCCTCATCTCTTATTATAGTCTTTGGTTTAAAATCTAATTTGTCTGTTATAAGGATTGCCACCCCAGCTTTCTTTTGGTGTCCATTAGCATGGTAAATGGTTTTGCACCCCCTTACTTTCAATCTGGAGGTGTTTTGGGTCTAAAATGAGTCTCTTACAGACAGCCTATCGATGGGTCTTGTTTTTTTTATCCAATCTGATAGCCTGTGTCTTTTGATTGGGGCATTTAGCCGATTTACATTCAGGGTAACTATTGAAATATATGAATTTAGTGCCATTGCATTGCCTGTAAGGTGACTGTTACTGTATATTGTCTGTGTTCCTTTCTGGTCTATGTTGCTTTTAGGCTCTCTCTTTGCTTAGAGGACCCCTTTCAATATTTCTTGTAGGGCTGGTTTCGTGTTTGCAAATTCCTTTAGTTTTTGTTTGTCCTGGAAGCTTTTTATCTCTCCTTCTATTTTCAATGACAGCCTAGCTGGATATAGTATTCTTGACTGTATATTTTTCTCATTTAGTGCTTTCCGGCCTGCCAGGTCTCTGTGGATAGGTCTGTTGCCAATCTAATGTTTCTACCATTGTTGTTACAGACCTTTTGTCCCAAGCTGCTTTCAGGATTTTCTCTTTGTCTCTGAGACTCGTAAGTTTTACTATTAGATGTAAGGGTGTTGACCTATTTTTATTGATTTTTGAGGGGGTTCTCTGTGCCTCCTGGATTTTGATGCCTGTTTCCTTCCCCAAATTAGGGAAGTTCTCTGCTACAATTTGCTCCAATATACCATCTGCCCCTGTCTTTCTTCTTCTTCTGAGATCCCAATTATTCTAAAATTGTTTCATCTTATGGTATCACTTATCTCTTGAATTCTGCCCTTGTGATCCAGGAGTTGTTTATCTCTCTTTTTCTCAGCTTCTTTATTTTCCATCATTTGGTCTTCTATAATTCTCTCTTCTGCCTCATTTATCCTAGCAGTTAGAGCCTCCATTTTTGATTGCACCTCATTATAGCCTTTTTATTTTGACTTGGTTAGATTTTAGTTCTTTTATTTCTCCTGAAAGGGTTTCTCTAATATCTTTCAGGCTTTTTTCAAGCCCAGCTAGTATCTTTAAAATTGTCATTCTGAACTCTAGTGCCAACATCTTACTAATGTCCATATTGATTAGGTCCCTGGCAGTCAGTACTGCCTCTTGTTCTTTTTTTTGAGGTGATTTTTTTTCTGTCTTGTCATTTTGTCCAGAGGACAATAGATGAATGTGAGAACAAAATGCTAATGGGGTAACAATGACCCCAGAAAAATAAACACTAAACAAATCAGAAGAGACCTGAAACCGGGGGGAAAAAAAAGGAATGAAAGAAAAAAAATAAAAATAAAAAAAATATTAAAAAAAGTATATGATCAAATATGATCAGGCTGGTGAATAGATCTGTGCCACACCCTAGATTTGGGGTGTATTTTGGTCTGTTAGAAGAAAGTGCCTCCCAAAGTTTTAAAGAAAGAAAAGCTTATATATGTACAAAAATAAGGGTAAATATGATGAAGGGATGGAATATGATTGTAAAGATGAAAATTATAAAAGATTTTATAAGAGGAATAGATAAGAAGTTGGTTGAAAAAAGAAAGAAGAGAAATTAAAAAAAAAAAAAGGAGAGATTGTGATCAGGCAGGAGACTAGAACAAAGCCATACAGTAGAGATTTAGGGTATATTTTGGTCTGTTAGGAGAAACTGTATCCCAAAATTTTAAAGAGAGAACAACTTATATATATATATATATATATACCATAAATAAGGTTAATTTCAATGAAGGGATAGAATATGACTCAAAAAATGAAAAATAAAAAAGATTTTTAAAAAAGGGATTGATACGATTTTGGTTGATAAAGGGAAAAAGAAAAAATAAAAAAGAAGAAAATTTAAAAAAATAACTTTGAAAGACTAAAGAATCATGGTAAAAAAGCCATGGATTCAATGTGCATTATTCCCCTAGTGCTGGAGTTCTGCCGTTCTCATTGATCGGTAAACTTGGTCTTGGCTGGCTGTTCTTGCTGATCTTCTGGGGGAGGGGCCTGTTGCCGTGGTTCCCAAATGTCTTTGCCGGAGGCGGAATTGCCCCGCCCTTGTCGGGTCCGGGCTAAATAATCTATTCAGGTTTGCTCTCGGGAGCTTTTGTTCCCTGCAAGCTTTCTGTACAGCTTTGGAGGACAAGAGTGAAAATGGCGGCCCCCCAATCTCCACCCCAGAGGAGCCGAGAACTCGGGACCCCACTCCTCAGTGAGCCCCCAGAGAAAAGCAGTCAGTCACTCCCATCTCCCCGGTCTCTGGCCTCACTCCGTGCTCACCCGGCCTGTGACCGAGCGTTTCTATCTCTGGCACCCGACCCCGTGTGGAGTCTCCAAACCCAGCAGACCTCTGCGGTGCACTCCCGCGCCGCTCCTCCCAGGGGAGGAAGGGGTGTCTCCCCGGATCTGCCGCTTGTTGGGTCCCTGCTGGAGGAGCAGTGGCCCAACTGTGCCGCGGATCATGGTTTATGGCAACCCCGAGCTGAGAGCCCGTGCCTGGGCTCCGTCTCTGCAGCCAGCTTCCCTGCTCCTATACCTGGGAGCTCTGCCGCACTCAGGCACCCCCGGTCTTTCTGTGACCCCGAGGGTCCTGAGACCACACTGTCCCGTGAGGGTGCCACTCCCCACTTAGCCAGTGGAGTGACGTCCCTCAGCAGAGCTGACTAATAAAAGTTCTGATTTTGTGCTCCACGGCTCTATCACTTGCCGGAAGCAGCCGACGGAGGCCCCCTCCCCCACCGTCTATCCTCCCGAATATCGCCTTGGATTCACTTCTCCGCACGTCCTACCTTCCAGAAAGTGGTAGCTTTTCTTTTCAGAGAGTTGCTGCTATTATTTTCTTCACTCTCCTGTTGAGTTTGTAGGTGTTCAGAATGGTTTGATCCCTGGGCGCCTGGGTGGCTCAGTCGTTAAGCGTCTGCCTTCGGCTCAGGTCATGATCCCAGGATCCTGGGATCAAGCCCCGCATCAGGCTCCCTGCTCAGCGGGAGCCTGCTTCTCCCTCTCCCACTCCCCCAGCTTGTGTTCCCTCTTTTGCTGTGTCTCTCTCTGTCAAATAAATAAATAAAATCTTTAAAAAAAAAAAAAAAAGAATGGTTTGATCCCTATCCAGCTGAATTCCTGGGAGCAGACGAAATTTAGGTCTCCTACTCCTCCGCCATCTTGTTCCTCCACCTAAGTACTGCCTGTTTTTGTATTACCAGTGTTCTATAGAATAACCAATCACAAAATCTGCATTAAATGCTGATAACATCCACATCTGGGTGGAAGACTTTATTTTTTTAAATATTTTATTTATTTATTTGACAGAGAGAGACACAGCAAGAGAGGGAACCCAAGCAGGGGGAGTGGGAGAGGGAGAAGCAGGCTTCCCTCAGAGCATGGAGCCAGATGCAGGGCTGATCAGCAGGACCCTGGGATCATGACCTGAGCTGAAAGCAGATGACTGAGCCACCCAGGAGCCCCTGGGTAGAAGACTTTATGAGATAATATAAAGATCTAGAATTTTAGAACCATAAAAGGAAAAGAAGTGAATATAAATGAGCTCTTGATAAAGAACTTGAAAAGAATTATTTCTTAAAACCTGTATTAGGTAACTAACATTACAAAGTCAAAGATCTAGGGTCTTTTTCTTTACTTTTTGTTATTTAGTTCTAATTTCATGTTAAGTTCCAAACAATTTTTTTTTTCCAAACAATTTTTTAATTGTAATATAAAGTAACTTCAAACTAACAGAATTTACAAGAATCATCAGAGACACTCCATAATATCTCTCACATTCTTGGTTTGTAATAATTTGTCTCATTTACTGTATCATTTTCTCACTTTCTCATTGTGGTTTATACACCACACTCTTTCTTAACTACATAGATGTCTTTTTCACTTGAAAAGCCATCCTTCCTATTCTTCACTTGGATAATTCCTACTTATGCTTCAACTCTCACCTCATTTACACAAAAATCTACTTACTTTTTAACATCTGCTTAAGTATTATTAGTTCTGACCACTAGATGCTAGAAAAGTAGACCTTAAAATAAGTTTACAAGTGACTTACAATTTTCTGCATAATATAGGCAGTCAAGTTACAATTACTACTTTATTACATTGAGATGAGTAGTTTGAAAAGGGAAGAATCAGATCCTCAATACATCACATATGACAGTCTCTAATTCAGATGTTGGTGTTAGGGAAGGCTAAACCATAGGAGTTCTATATAAACTAAGATTTGATAGAGGAATTAGCCAGACAAATCGAGGTAAGAGGAAGAACATTCAAGGAGATTGAACAGTACAGGTAAATAATGAGATGTGATGAAGGAAACCTATTGTATAGGAACAGAAAGTAGCTTAGCCTCTCTGGAACATAGACTGTAGAAGGAAAAAAAATGCAAAGAGAATACTGGAAAAATAATCCAGGGGAAGCCCATTCCACATTTTCTATTTTAAGTAATTTGGATGTCACCCTTAATCTAATGGGAAGCTACTGATGGGTTTAATCAGGGAAGTCCAATTTTGAAAAATCAACCAGCCACCATTAGAAAAAGTTAGAAATAAGCTTCTCTTAGAATAAACCTTACCTATGCCATCCTCAAATAGTAGTCTTTTTGAAAATTGTTTAACATCTCATTGAGACCTAGTTTAGTGTTTTTCATAGTAGTTGCTTAATAAGTATTGATTGCTTTCACTAAATTTATGAAGTGCATGATTTATTAAATATATGAATTTATCCAACCAAAATACTATTCTTTGTTACTCAGTAAATCTTTTCTAATAAAATTAGACTATGGAAAGGCAGAAAGATTGATTAATAGGGCAATTATTTGATTTATTTGTCAAATATTAAATAAGTTTTTTTTAGACGAATTTGTATCAGCATTGGTTTTTCTTTTGTATCTTTGAAAATAGTTGTAGACATAAGCTAATACACAAGAGTTCAAAAGAAACCTGTACTGGTTTTCTTTGCTATCCTAACCAATTAACACAAACAGAACAGCTTAAAACAAAACCCATTTATTAGTTCAACATCCTGTTAAGTCAGAAGTCTAGGCAGACTGGATTCTTAGAGTCCAGTTCCTTATAGTTGTAGAATGAAGGTCTCTTTCTTGCTGTCAGCCAAGGGTTACTCTGAGCTCCTTGAAACTGTTTCCAGGGCTTTTCTAGGTGGCTCCCACCATGTTCAAAGCCAGGGCAGTGCATAAATCTTAATCATATTTGGAAAACCTGTGTTTTCCGTATTGCTATCAATCAGAGAAAATGCTGTTTTTAAATGGCTTATAATTAGATTGAACCTACTAAGATAATGTTCCTTTAACTCAAAGTCTCCTAAAAAATGTATCTCCCATGTAAAAAGCATAACCATCTAATGATATTTTAAAATCATAGTCCAGAATTTAGGGCAGGAAATCGTAGAGGGCCATTCTGTAAATCTGACTAGCACAGAAAGCAAAAATTAAAATTAAATCAGCTGACTTCACATATTCAGTGAGATGAGACAGCTTATGAAAAAACATAAATGAAGACGAAAATTTATCCTTGAATTTTCATATGAGTCAAAGACCTCAGACTGGAACTGAACTAAAAATAGTTCAGATTCTACTTTAAATAAAATCATTAATATTCTTTCACACAAGCCTCTTACTTGATTAGAGCTTTCTCTTGAAATTAACATTTCCATTTACTAATTCAAGTAGGTGGGTTGATGAAGGAAATAATGGCACAATTAATATGATAGCTTCATCAGAATATTTCCTGAAAATATAAGTGCATTTGTGCAATAACTGCCAGGAACACAGAGAGATGCTTCTATACATCACGCGGTATTGTGGAGGCTTTAATCACATCCCAATCTGTAGTCCATTGCCAATACTTGTGTTATGTTTTTTGTATATTGTAAGGACATGCAAAAGTTATCATAATGCATTTATTACAGTACCTTCTCATTGCAAAAGGGGTGAAAAGGGGGAGGGACAAAAGACAGAAGGAAAGAAAAAAAGGGAGGAAAAAAGAGAAGGAAAGAGTGAGAAAAGACAAAAATGGCAGGGAATAAGGAAAGAAAAAAGAAGAGAAAATAAGGGGGAAATAAGAGGAAAGGAAAGAACTATGGAAGGAAAGATGGAAGAAACAAAGGTAGGAATGAGGAAATGGAATAAGAAAAGAAAGAAAGCATTTTTAAATATTTAGAGGTTAAATAAATGCTATTAACTGCCTTTTTCACTCCTACCCTGAAACCTGCTGGAGATAAACATGCATGCAGGGTGAATGCCCCTCTATTTTCATGCTCTCTATCTCCCCCTGGGCCTCCAGGGTGCTCCATCCTTCCATTTGCCCTGGATCCACTTCCACAACCACCTCTAATGTTGCCTTTCCTTCAGCCACCTGCTTCCCTCCTCTAACAGCTGACCTGGATTTACACTGGATTTCACAAAAAACATTTAGACCATTAGGTGAGATTTTTCTTAAATTGACAAACTTTTTCCTATAAATTAACCTATTTCAATCCTAAATATTTAAATTTAAGGCCCAGAAATTCACATGTTTCTCAGGTTAATCAAGTTCATTTGTGTTTTAGTTTTTGTTTTTTGACTTCATGTCCTGTACATTTCCTGTACACAGTACATAGTTGGGTGTTGCTCTATTTTTCTCTTTTTAAAATTTAATCTGAAATTCTCTACCTTTAATTGTTGTGTTTAACACCATTTACTTTTTTTTTTAAGATTTTATTTATTTATTTGACAGAGAGAGACACAGAGAGAGAGGGAACACAAGCAGGGGGAGTGGGAGAGGGAGAAGCAGGCTTTCCCACTGAGCAGGGAGCCCGATGTGCGGCTCGATCCCAGGACCCCAGGATCATAACCTGAGCCGAAGGCAGATGCTTAACGACTGAGCCACCCAGGTGCCCCAACATGTACTTACTTACTTACTTACTTACTTATTTATTTATTTATTTATTTATTTATTTATTTATTTATATGAGGGTTCTAGAGGGAAGGGGGTGGGGGGATGGTTTAACCATTTACTTTTATTATGATTATTGGTATGGTTGTATTAAAGCTTGTCATTTTGGTATTTGTTTTCTACTTGCTCCATCTCTTGTTTATTTTGCCTTCCTTTGGACTGAGGTTTTTTTTCATTTTTTTTTTTGTTTGTTTGCTTTAAAGATTTTATTTATTTATTTGACAGAGAGGGAGAGCACAAGCAGGGGGAAGCAGCAGAGGTAGAGGGAGAAGCAGGATTCCTGTGGAGCAAGGAACAGCCTGATGTAGGGCTCGATCCCAGGATGCCGGAATTATGACCTGAGCCCAAGGCAGACGCTTAATTGACTGAGCCACCAGGTGCCCCGGACTGAGTTTTATTCATTATTTCATTTACTCTCCTTTGTTGACTTTTGGTTATTTTATTTTATTTTTTTTGTACTTGTTTTAGCATTACTTTAGAAGACTTACAGGATTTACTTTTAATCTATCACTGTCCTACTTTAACTGATATTACATAACTTCATGTATGTTATGAAATCCTTTCAATATTTTACATTTACCTCTCCCCTTCTATCTCTAGTCTATGTTTCTTTTTTCAGATTTTAAAGAAAATTTTAATTTTTTTGGCTTTATGCTACATTGAAACATTGTTTGGCACAGATACTTGATTCATTATATTACCTTTCAGTAAGAATTAATGAGACTTAAATTATAGACTGGCTCTCCTCAAAATTAAAATAAGCAAATTCATAAAATTTACTCTGAAGAAATTGGTATGATAGGCAATAATTTTATATGCATTATATATGTTCATTGAGTGGAGCGAATGAAAAATTCAATTAAAAGCTGAAAAAGCTACTTTTGTGCAGTAAATATTAAGAATATAAAACATGATTTTTGCTTTTAGGAGCTTTATTTAAATGAGGAGACACAAATAAAATAGGTAAGCAGTAGTGTAAAGCAGTATATTTCAGAGTAATTGGTTCAAATGATATATGTTGCATGGAAGAGGGGTAGAATAGCCAGAGGAATGTTGAAAAAGAAAAACAAGGCTGGTAGCATCACAATTCCAGACTTCCAGCTCCATTACAAAGCTGTCATCATCAAGACAGTATGGTACTGGCCAAAAATAGACACATAGATCAATGGAACAGAATAGAGAGTCCGGAAATGGACCCTCAACCCTATGGTCAACTAATCTTTGACAAAGCAGGAAAGAATGCCCAATGGAAAAAAGACAATCTCTTCAACAAATGGTGTTGGGAAAATTGGACAGCCACATGCAGAAGGATGAAACTGGACCATTTCCTTAGACCACACACAAAAATAGACTCAAAATGGTTGAAAGATCTAAATGTGAGACAGGGGTCCATCAAAATCCTAGAGGAGAACACAGACAGCAACCTCTTCGACCTCAGCCTCAGCAACTTCTTCCTAGAAACATCGCCAAAGGCAAGGGAAGCAAGGGCAAAAATGAACTATTGGGACTTCATCAAGATAAAAAGCTTTTGCAAAGCAAAGGAAACAGTCAACAAACCCAAAAGACAGCAGACAGAATGGGAGAAGATATTTGCAAATGACCTATCAGATAAAGGGCTAGTATCCAAAATCTATAAAGAACTTATCACACTCAACACCCAAAGAACAAATAATCCAATCAAGAAATGGGAAGAAAACATGAACAGACATTTTTCCAAAGAAGACATCCAAATGGCTAACAGACACATGAAAAAGTGCTCAACATTGCTCGGCATCAGGGAAATCCAAATCAACACCTCAATGAGATACCACCTCACACCAGTCAGAATGGCTAAAATTAGCAAGTCAGGAAACGACAGATGTTGGCGGGGATGCAGAGAAAGGGGAACCCTCCTACACTGTTGGTGGGAATGCAAGCTGGTGCAGCCATTCTGGAAAACAGTACGGAGGTTCCTCAAAAAGTTGAAAATAGAGCTACCATACGATCCAGCAATTCTACACATTACTCTAGTCTATGTTTCTCATGAATTTTACACATACATTAGCTATAGACTCCATAATACATCAGTATTTTTTGTTTGAACAATTATCTTTTAAAGATATTTAAAGAATAAGCAAAACAAATTATATGTACCCATGTAATTACCACTTTGGGTGCCCTTTATTTCTGTGTAAAAATCTATGTTTCCATCTAGTGTCACAGTTCTTTTCTGTCATAGTTTTTATTTCTGATAGTGCGGATCTACTAGTGAATTATTTCAACTTTTGTATGCCTAAAAAGTCTTTATTTTGTATTGGTTATTTATATTTTGCTGGGTATGGAGTTCCAGGTTGATATTTTTCTTTTTCTTTATATTTTGCCACTATCTCTGCTGAAATTGTTTCGGATAAGAAATATGCTGTCATTCTTACTTTTATTCCTCTGTGCATTCTTTTCTTTCTGTTTTTAAAATTTTCTCTTTATCACTGGTTTTGAGCAATTTAAATTATGATGTTATAAAGTGCCTTGGTGTAATTTTCCTCACCAAATAGCACTTGAGCATCTTGGATCTGTGAGCTTATAATTTTTGACAAATTTTATTTTAAAGATTTTATTTATTTATTTGAGAGAGAGAGAACATGTGTGAGAGAGCACAAGCAAGGGGAGCAACCGAGAGAGAGGGAGAAGCAGGCTCCCCACTGAGCAGGGGGCCCAATGCCGGGCTCTATCCCAGGACCCTGGGATCATGACCTGAGCCAAAGGCAGGAGCTTAACTGACAGAGCCACCCAGGCACCCCTACTTTTTGACAAATTTTTAAAATATTCCATCATTATTTCTTTAAATACCTGCTTTTGTATTTTATGAAGAGTACAGTTATACCTATATTAGAGTATTGAAGTTTACCCAGAGCCCACTCACATGATTTTTCATTAATATAATTTTTTTTCTTTCTGCAATTTGTTTTGGATAGTTTATATTGCTTTGTCTTTAAAGTCACTAATGTTTCTCTCTGCGATTTCTTATTTGTCATTTATCCCAACCAGCACATTTTTCATCTCATACATTGTAGGTTTCATCTATAAAAGTTTGATACTGGTCTCTTACATATCTTGCATATTTCTACTTAACCTTTTGATTATATACTATCCAATCATAATTACATTTGAGATTCTTGTATGTTCATTTTAACATGTGTATCAGTTCGGGGTTTGTTTACATTGGTTGCATTTACTGCTTTTCCTTTTCACCACAGGTCTTATTTTCCAGGCTCTGTATGCCTGATAATCTTTGACTGGATTCCAGACATTATAAATTTTGCCTAATTGGGTGCCAAATGTTGTCTGGCATGCAGTTATGTTCCCTGGAAATTATTTGATACTTTTTGGTTTTGCTTTTCATACATATGAGTTAGGACAAATATAGTTAAAGATTTGTGGTTCTATCTGGCAGAAGTACAAAAGAATTGCTACATTTTTTTTTTTAACTAAGATTGGTATAATGGGAGAGTATGGGTATATGAATGCATACTTATTTTATGATATACTCTAGAAAGTTACTCTAGTTTCTTTTTTACCTCAAGTAACTTTCCATTTGACTCAATTAACCTTCCTGAATTAATTTATTTGAAAATAACCATGTGGGATTCTGGACTGGTGATATGAAAAGCTCTGAGGACTCATTCACCAGCAAAACAACAGTTGGTAAAAATTAAGAGAGTGTTAGGTCCATGAGAGCAGCAAACTAAAGTAATAGACTCATTAGTCTATCAGAGAGAACAAATATAATATACAGTCAAAAAGAATCCTACTGGTGTCAGAACAAACATCAAAGACTAGCTTCATAGATTATCCCTGAAAAGAAGCCTAAATTTAATTGACTGATACCATGGAGCAATTTATGCCACAGGGCATTGCCACATACAGAGCAAGAAACCACACTTGGTAAAATCTTACAACTAGGTGTAACCAACACAAGCTGAAGGTTAGGGAGAGAGCCCAAATAGCACCACTGTCATCTCAAGGTGACATGTGAAAGCCTCATCTGCACCCTCTGAGAAATGACATCATAGGCTTCACATTGGGAAATAGACTTAAAAAAAAAAATAGTCCAGCTAAGTCACCAAGAAAATGAGCAAACAACCTAAAGATAACCCCCAAAATGGGTGGCAGTATCCAGAGTTGCTGCAATATAATGGTTCAAATTATATTTGACCTATTATATCTTCAGCTTAAACTCTGAAGAAGCATTTTTGTTTGTTTTTCTAACTTAGCAGCAATCTTTAAGTTGAACACACAGTGTTCAACAAACTGTGATTAGACATTCAAAGAAACAGGAAAGTGTGACACATACACAGAAAAAAAAAAAAAAGGCAGATGACAGAAACTGCTTGTGAGAGGGCCCAAAGGTCAGATTTATTAGACAAAGTCTTTAAAGGAGTCATTATACATATGTTCAGTGATTACTAAAGTATGCCTTGAAAAGTAAAGGAAGGTATAATGATGATGTCTTATCAAGTAGAGAATACAGTAAGGAGATACACATTATATGAAAGAACCACCTGAAAATCCAGTAGTTTAAATGTAAAATAACTGAAAGGAATAGTTCACTAGAAGTGTTCAACGGTTGATTTAAATTGGCTGACGAAAGAATTAGTGAACTTGAAGAGAAGTCAAAAGAGTTTATGCAGTCAGAATAGAGAGGGGGGCGTGGAAGGTGAAGAAAAATAAATAAACCCTCAGAGAATGTGGGAAGACATTATATTCAACATGCACATGAGACTACCAGGAAAGGTGAGAGAAGGGAAAAGAAAAAAAATATATGTATTGTAATAATTAATGGGTGAAAACTTCACAAATCTGATGAAAAACATTTACACATCAAGAACTTCAAGTAGGAGAAACACCAAGAGATGGACACCTGGACACATCATAGTAAAAAATGTTGAAGGAGAAATGTAAAGAGAATATTTTGAAAGTGGCAAGGAACAAGCAATTGTGTACAAGAGAACCCCGATAACATTTCTGGCAGAATTCTTATCAGAAACAATAAAAAACAGAAAATAGGGGCTCCCGGGTGGCTCAGTCGGTTAAGCATCTGCCTTCAGCTCAGGTCATGATCCTGGGATCCTGGGATTGAGCCCCATGTCTGGCTCCCTGCTCACTGGGGATTCTGCTTCTCCCTCTCCCTCTGCTGCTCCCCCTGCTTGTGCTCTCTCTGTGTCTGTCTCTCTCTCTCTGTCAAATAAATAAATAAAATCTTAAAAAAAAAAAATAAGGTAGTACATATTCAAAGTGTTGGAAGAAATCTTATATACAGCAGAGAAGGAATAAAATTTCATAACTTGGATTATTAAAAACTCAAGCATGTGAGTTTAGAATTCAAAGGCATATGAAGGTTTCAATGTTTACAGAAATGTATTTTCTATATTTTAGCTTCATTTTAATTAGCATGGAAACCATATTGTCATCTAAAATATAAAGGTAAAGGGCTTGATAATAAAACACGGTCTATGAACACATTTAGTCGGTAATGCCTAAGTCTAAAGACTCAGAGAAGTAAAGAGGTTTGTAATGAGACATAAGTAGTTGTGAGAAAAGACATCACAGTTTCCTGACAGAAAGACTAAGATTTAATCACCCAAAGCTGCTTTTGCAGCCGCTGCCGAGGCGGGTTAGCTTCACCGTGAGGGAGCGGGATGCCTGTCAAGTCTGCAGTAAAGCAAACGGAATTGCTGCCAACACGCTGCCTACGGACAACAGATGAGCCTCAGACGCCATTTATTTTACTTCTGCACATTTTGATCTTGTGTTGTGTTATCTATAGAAAATACCGAGCCTGTATATCACTACAAAGGGACTTTTAGAGAGAAAAGATTGCTGCTAAGTTAGAAAAACAAACAAAACTGCTTCTTCAGAGTTTAAGCTATTAGAATCTTGCTGCTGAATAAAGCAGGTCTTCATTTTGATTGTAATATGAAAAGCTATTGAGCTCAAAGGAACATAAATAAAATATTTGGATTTGAAAATGGGTAGATGATTGAAAGTTTTCCATAGTCTATATCCAACCCCTCTAGTTTCTCAACTTCTAATTCCTTATTATCAGGGTTATTCAATAATTATTTAATTTATTTATTAACTTAATTTATGAGTGATTGTGTGTCCTAATGCCAATTCGTGCTGCGAGAATGCAATGCTAGAGATAGAGTTGATAAACAAGGACAAAGGAGGGAGATTTTTCCCAGTATTGGAAAGATTTAAGATTTTCTAAGGGATTCATCTTGATACATTATTGTACCTACAGGAGTGGAACTATGTGAAATTTTGACCACTCAAGTAATTGCTATAGAATTATCTTTGTACTCATTATGAATTTATAGACTAGCTAATATAACAATAGTTATTTAGTATTAGCAGTTACAGTGTGTTCATTACAATAGATGACTGATATTCTATCTCATTTAATCCTCGTAGTGATCATAATAAGCAGATATTACTATTCCATTTTTTATATTAAGGAACTCTGACTCAGAGGTAAATAACTTGCTCAAGGTCACATAACTAGTAAGTGACTGAGCCAGTATTTATACATAGATCTCTCCATTTTTTTAAGCTTATGATTTTTCCTTTACACATCCCACATTCTTCTAACCTTTTGGCCCAAACTGTCCCTTTGACTATTTTCTTACTACTCTTCCACCATGTTTTAGGAAAAAAAAAAATGAGTAATTTCATGTTATCCATACATCATGCATTAAGTCTTAACTCATATTGCTTTAGGTAAATAAGCCTCTGAAGTGGGTTGAGTAGGGAAGAAACTTTGAATATCTATTTAGTTACTGAATAAAGAATTATAAGGTCGTTCTTACAATTGGCTTGGCATCTCAGAGTCTAGAGATCCTGCTGACTGACTTTGTATTTTAAGTGTTGAACCTGAGCAGTAGTATTCAACCTCCTGCTTCTTATTTTTTCTTAGTTCCTCAAGGCTCCTCTGGGTTCCTAGATGATAGCTCCCAAGGATCTAGGGGTTGCCAGATCATCTTTGAGACAACTCTGACTGGCTTCACTAGGAATCAGTTGCTTTGTAAAAACAGTGACTTCCCCGGGATTTCCCTGTAACAATGTTAGACCAGGAGTAAGCTCCAGCTCTGGATATCTGTGTCTGCCTCCAGGGGGCCAGTTGTCACAGATTATTTACAAAGATGAGTCTACTATGACTCTCTCACTCTTTATTCTATATATATTTTTTTATCATTTCTTCCTTCTAACTTCTGTATCTTTTTATTTCATTGTTCTTTCTCTTCTTTCTTCTGTTGGTATCCTTAAATCCTTCATTCTCTTTCCTGTTGAAAATTGTCTAGAAATAAAGGTAGGGAATTGTCAAGAAAAGAGGAACTTTCCATGAAAGCCATTGTGAGGTGAAAATTTTAAAATATCAATCTTCAATTTGACCAGGAAAAAATAATCTAAAGTGAAAAAAATATATATAATGTAGAATATTTGTGAACTTTTAGTTAAGGTTGAATCATTATATTGATCAATAATTCTGTTCAAGGAAACCAAACATCAAAATCAAATAGGATTTCTGCTTAAATCTTTACCTTAATGCAAACGAGTGTTTGATGACACAGTGGCTTATAACTGAAATATTTGTTAGCAGGGAGAAAATTTAAAAGTTATCCGAGTGAAGTACTGAGGGAAATTTCATAAGTACTACCATGTTAAACCTTACTTGAATAATTAAACACACACACAGAAACCCATACTCACTCACACAAGATCGTACTAACTTACCTAGGTGAAGATACAAAAAGCTGAAAAGAACCTAAGAACATAAGTGTGGTAGGCAGAATAATGTCCTCCCAAATTAACTACATCCTAATCCCTAGAACTCGAGAATATGTTTCCATACGTGGCAAAAGGACTGCACATTTGGTTAAGTTAAGAACTTTGAGATGGAGAGATTATCCTTTACTATATAGGTGGGACCAATCTAATCACATGGGTCCTTTTAATTTGTAGTATCATTTGGGACAAATTTTACCTTTCACATATTATAAACAATGTTATTTTATAATTTATAATTTGGATGGATGTCCACACTTTGGGGGGCAGTATAGTACATTGAACATCTTATTTACTAATTTTGCAAGTAAAAAAAAGGATCTACTTCACAATGAATGACAGAGGAGTTCAAACATGGTGAGTCAGGGATAACAATTCTTACCCTTTCTTCAGGGACTCCTGGGACTCAGTGTTTGGGTTGGTGCCCTGTGGTAATTGCAAACAGAAATGATACTGGAGGATTCAAAGTGGTGGATATACACTGTTTAGTGCTTAAATACCCCCTCCTGTGAGGAAGAAAATGTCTTTCTTTTTTTAAGATTTTATTTATTTATTAGAGAGAGAAAGAGAGTGAGAGAGAGAGTATGAGATGGGGTAGGGTCAGAGGGAGAAGCAGACTCCCGCTGAGCATGGAGCCCAACATGGGGCTTCATCCCAGGACTCCGGGATCATGACCTGAACCAGAGATAGCCGCTGAACTGGCTGAGCCACCCAAGCGCCCCAGAAACTGTCTTTCTTTATGCAAGGATTCCTTAGGGAATTATATCTCCAATGAGGAGAAAAAGAGCTAGAAGGAAAAAAAAAAAAAAAAAAAGCAAGAGCTGGTATTTAATAAAGCAAGTGTCTTTTATTAAGAAGTAAAGAAAATAAAGAAATGCTGAAAAGTGGAGTTGATTGTTTATTTGTTGACCTTAACCCAGAAATTTTGTGCACTGGGGAAATATGTAGAGAGACTTTTCTGTGAAGATTGGCTTTTCTAAATATATCTCTCAAGCAGTGGATTCCAGATGATTTTTTAGTGCACTTAAAAATAAGACCCCTGGTGGTTATGAAAGCACTTTATTCTAACATGGCCTCCTCGGTTTCATGTCACGGATTTTCTTCATTTTACCTCTAAAGACACTTTTCATGGGAAATTTCACTGGGCATTCAAGGCATGTCTAAGTAACATGAAAAAGAGGTTCAAGAAAGTAAGAAGAGAAATTGAAAGCTAAATTTTTGAATATTTGTGTAATTTTTATATTTATTATGATATAGAAAATCATCAATGTTTTATACTTTGCAAATATAGTCTTATCAATCATTTACTCTTTAATTTTCAGTGATTTCCCATGATAAAATGTATAGTATGCATAAAGTTAGTTTTATTATGTGTACCCTACATATCAGTTAACTTCATCTTTCACCTCATGCATCTCAACGTAAGTGCTGAAGAAATTTAAAATCCTTTGTAGTTCACTGACAAATTTCTCCCACGCTTGCATGTGCTTTGCTTCTACCTAGGATGTTCCCCTTCTCCTCATCATTTGGTAATCATCTAGTCCTCCTTACAATAGGTTTCACTTTCTGTGGGAGGTCTTCCCTGACTAAACTGATTTAAGCTCCTATTTCTCTGTAACATTTTTTAACTTAACTCTGTATATACAGCCATGAAACATTTTGCAATATCATATACTATCATTAATGTGTTTGTTAGCTTCCTAATAGAAACCGTGGCAGGTGCAAATAATGTAACTTTTTGTGGTACTTAAAAATTTCTTGTTGCTAAAGGCCCAGTGAATATATATCTGGAGAATGAATGGTAAATTGTTTACTAATGGAGGGAGGTGGGGAGTAAGTAGTGAGTCTTGACCAAACTAAAAGTCAAAAAGCAGAATCACTGATTTTTAGTCAGAACTGGATTAATAGTAAACTCACTGTCCTTAAGACTCAGGCTATGGAGGCAGATGAGGGCCACTTTAATAATAACACAAATAACTTGCTCATGTCCCCATTTATCTGGGGAAATTCTCCAGCCTTTTCATGGTGTCTGTGCCCATGTATTTCTCATCATTCCTCGGGAGAGCCCAGATGGACTCTCAAAACGTATTTAAGCCATAATACCCTGAAGCTTCCACTGACCTTCCTCTCCTGCCCCATCTTCCTCTTGGCAATATCTTCTGCTCATCAATATGCTGAAGGTGCCTCATTGCCACCATTCCTGATGTTGCCCACCATGTGAAGTCACCAAGGAAGGACACTGGCACCAAAGGGCCCCAAAGCCACAATCCTCAAAGTTCAGGAGATGTAATAGTAAGAATGAACTCAACTTCAATTTTTAATCCATTCTGTTGCTTAAGCATTCTAGGAGGTACTATTGTTCATATTCCTCCACCATATCTCAAAAAGTTCTCCAGGAAACAGTGCTTTCAGGCTCTGCAGTTTATCACATGCGCTCAAAGAAGAACAAAAAAAGTAGTTCAGAAAGATGAGGGAAGTTCAGACTGGCCTCTTTTCTTGCCGCATAAAGACCTTGTGTACTGTTTTAGTTTCCCAGTACTACTGTTATAAACAATCACAGTTGGGGTAACTTAAAGCAGCAGAACTTATGGTCTCATATTCCAAGGACTAGAAGTCCAAAATTAAGATGTCAGGAGGGCCATGCTCCCTCTGAAAGCTCTAAGAAAAGATATGTTCCAAGCCCTTGTTCTGACTTCTGATAGCCTCAGATGTTCCTTGACTGGTAGATGCTTCATCCTAATTCTCCTTCTTCACAAGGTATTCTTTCTGTCCTCACAATGTCTTCCCTCAGTGTTTGTGCCCAAAGTTCCCTTTTATCAAGGACATATCAAGTCATATTGGATTAAGGCCCACTCTAATGACCTCATGTTAACCTATTTAAGTCTGTGAAGACCCTATTTTCAAATAAGGTCACATTCTAAACTACTGGGGGTTAGACCTTTAACATACCTTTCTTGGGGGACTCAATTTGACTCAGTGTTTTCCAAACATTTGTGCCTTTCCCTAAAACCACAAAGACCTTCATGTCTGTAGATCATAGATGGCCTAAAATCACAGTAACCAGGTAGATATAACAGAATCTAAATCCTCCTTGGCCTCAGGCAAGTATTAAACTGTTGGAAAATTTGGGGAATATTAAAGGAAAAAAAAAGTAATCCCACTCTTTCAAACATTCTGTGTGTAAGAAAAAATGAACTATTATAATAAATCACCAATATCTACATTTTATATGCACCAGACAATCTGCATGGCATGAAAAAGCAGAGATTGCTTAGAATCCTGTGAGCAGGAGGGGCCATTCAAAATGGGGGAATACTTACAAAAGATGAAAGCTTACCATATGCAATGGAATGCTTAGGATTCCCCAAGGAAATGTGAAAGGTATTTGACATTTTATTTCTTGAAGAAATTTCTTGAAGAATATTTTATTTTTATCAACATTTTACTGCATTTGGAAACTTTGTATTGATTTCCTTTTGGAAATAATATCATTTTTATACTCCTTGCTTTATTCTAATACTTTTATGGTTAAATATCATAAATTTAATATTTGATTCATCTGGAATTAGTTTGGTAGGATTTTAGTGTAGGATGGCTACTCAGTTTCCTGACAACAATTATTAAGTAATTCATACTTTGGCACTCATTTAAAATGCCATGCAGAAGTAAAATGCATTCCTATATGTCTGGGTATCTATTTCTGAATGCTATTATATCCCTTTGACCTGTTTGCCTAGGGCTGCACTGTTGGCAATCTTTTTTTTTTTTTTTTTAAAGTAGGCTGCATGCCTAGCATGGAGCCCAATGCAGGGCTGGAACTCAGGACCCTGAGATCAAGACCTGAGCTGAGATCAGGAGTCAGACGCTTAATTGACTCAACCACCCAGGTGCCCCTAGTAATCAATTTTTAATGACTCCACAACACTTGTCCTTTTCTGATCTCCCAGTATCTTTGTGCACTTTTATATGTGAATTTTTGAATCAGTTTGTTAAAGCACACACACACACACACACACACACACACACACACACACACAGACACGTGTAATTCTATTGGTGTTTTTAATGAGCTATCTATAATATATGGAATAAAATAAATGGGATTAACAGTTTTATGAAATAATTTCATATACTCTAAAACAGGGTTTTTTTTTCCTCCTCATAGTAACAATAATCTTTGTATATATCAGTCATATTTTGTGTCTATTTCAACTCTTTTGTTTTCTATGAAGGTAGATTATTCATTCCATTTCCTCACTAGTTGTTTATATGCTTTATTTGTTGTTTTGCGTTCCTTTTCTCACCTTACAATTCACTTCTAAAGTAACACGAGTTGGGCCCAAAGCAGGATGAGTGGTCTTTGGGCTTGTGTGTAGAGCGCAGCCAGCCCTGGAGGGCGGTGAGGGGGTGGGTGATGTCTGGTTCAGGAGAGGACTGATCAAATGAAGTAAACAGTAACTATAATAGAAGCAGGTTTCCTTCTTGTTGGAGAAGGGAGTTACACATTAGGAGGGAAAAAAGAAAAGATTATGCTGATATTTTTTATATACAAATGCACACATATGTATAGATAAAAATATTCTTTAGCTTTCCCTACTGAGAGGACTTAGGGAAAACAACACTCCAAGAACAAGCTGTATCTGAAACACATTTTTATGCCAAAAGCTTGGAGGGGCTCATAGAATGAGAAGTACATGTCAGCAAGACTCAGAATCTAGCCTGGATGGGTTCTGTGGGCAAACTGGGGATTATCTGAGTCTGCTTGGAAATACCATTTATTTAATAATATGATTGAATCTTATTTTAAGAGAACTTCACCTACATAGAAACTGGAGAAAGCACTTGTCATGTAAATTTACTCATTTTGGCAAAATATCTTATAATTGTGTAACATAAACTTTTACTTGGGATAAGTTTTTGAGACATGGAAAGAATTTTATCGTATTGATAGCCAGAGGTCTTTGTAAAGATGTATTACCTATTTGTGAAGGAAGGACAAAGACAAACTTTGCCTTCTGCAAAGCACAGGGACAGCAATGGTAGCTCCAGCGGCTGTTGGGAGTTGGCTGCATGAGGGAGGGAGCTGACAGGGCCTGTCTGCAAACCTCTTTGCATTTTTCATGCATAGTGCATGTTCGCATGCCTTGATACAGATTATGTAAGAGAAAACCCCTCCTCTACTTAAGTCACACCTGCTGGCATCACCGCATAGCATTTATCAAAAGTCAGCAATGCAAAATCATACAGTATTTTTCTTCCAAACAACAGCACTACAAACCACAATTTTCTTTGCATCCTGCACATTCCTGTTCTCCGTCCATAGCCATTGTTCACCAGATGCTTACAGATTAACCATGGACCGAAATATTTTAACAGTACTCCCCAAAATATATTTCTTATAGTTGAAACACAGGGCAAAGAAAGGAGAAACTCTCAGGGCATAGGCAAAATATTTTTACCAGCAAATGGTTTGGGGGATCATAAAAAAACTAAGGGACTTGGCTGATAAGGTCAGTGTCTACATGAAAACTAGAATCCCAATATCAATCATATAACCATCAGTGTTTAAGCAACATGAAACACTTTGCTCTTTAAGAAAATTAATATCAAATTCATTTTAAGAAAAACCTAATCTAATAGTCCTGAACTAACTTTCTGTACAGAGATCATGTTTTATCACCAACATCTTTGTGTTGCCTCTATCAACACACTAATATACCCTATTTTTCCTAATATATTTTCAAAGCTTCCACCATTTGCAAAACTTGATTTAGTAGTTTTTTACCATGGTGTGTACTCTGTGATATTTTTAAACTGTTTGCCTGAAGTCAATTATGAGACAGGCAAATAACAGTATAGATTTGCCAGTGGAGGTTGGGAGCAGCATATATATAATAGGGCTGTCTGTTTAAGATTATTTTAAAGTAAGCGAAGTTTTTTTTTTTTATTATGTTAGTCACCATACAGTACATCATTAGTTTTTGATGTAGTGTTCCATGATTCATTCTTTGCGTATAACACCCAGTGCTCCATGCAGAACGTGCCCTCTTTAATACCCATCACCAGGCTAACCCATTCCCCCACCCCCCTCCCCTCTAGAACCCTCAAAGTTTTTAATGGGACTTCTAAGTGCAGTGAGAGAACATCACTTCGACCTCTGGCTTTCCTTCATTTTCATAACCACAGTGTAAAGGTCAGCAGCTAGTCTTACACTTTGGATTATTTTCAGCCCTGGAAAGGCTCGCTGTTTCTCTTCAAACACAGGCTAAGGGGTGGGGAGATGTGGTGCCTGTAGGAACATTTTATAACTTTCACAAGAAAGTGCAAGAACAATAGTAATTTGATATGAAAACTTGTGCTCAAATTCAACTGATTAAGTTTTGCATGGCTCTGAGTTCAAGAAAATACAAGAACAAAAGAATACACTATAGATTTTAATTGCTTTTCTATCAACCACACCATATAAAGGAACTATAAAAGTTTATCATCCGCTAAATTTTCCCCTTTCACTGAAGTGTAAACCCAGCTCTACATGACATCGTGTTCCAAGTCACTGGCTCCAAAATGTTTGAAATCGTAGGAAGTGTAGTGAGGGACACAGCATCTTGCATATGGCGCAACCCGTGTGTTTCAACAGCTTTGCCTTTGCCAAGAGCCATCCTCAAGTGGCAGGCAATCCTTAAATATGTACAGACTGAGAACATCTGTAACTTCCATCCTAACGCTTCCTCCGATAGAATCAAAGTTGCATCTGTAAGAACAGAATCTAAAGAAAAGAGAGCTGACATTTAAAAGTCAGGACACGGGCAAAAGTTTAATTAAAATATCACTCGCTAGGATAAGCTGTTCTGTTTTCTTTTTCCACTGGTGATGACAGATGCACATGGATTCATAGGCATGTGGAAATACATATTTGGGGGCGCCTGGGTGGCTCAGTCATTAAGCGTCTGCCTTCGGCTCAGGTCATGATCCCAGGGTCCTGGGATTGAGCCCCTCGTCAGGCTCCCTGCTCAGCGGGAAGCCTGCTTCTCCCTCTCCCACTCCCCTTGCTTGTGTTCCCTCTCTCGCTGTCTCTCTCTCTCTGTTGAAAAATAAATAAAATCTTTAAAAAAAAAAGGAAATACATATTTGATAACAATTTTGTTAAAATTAAGGACTCATTGTCGACCTCAGAGAGTCGGGGACCTGGGGCGGCGAAGGAACTGAGAAAAAGAGACGACAGTATAGCGAGGCACAGGGGACCCTGAGCAAACAGCCCGAGATCCCGAGGTTTATTTTCCATAATCTTATATACCTTCTACAGCGATATAGATCTATAATGATTTACAGCAGGGGCGTAGTAAGGTACATTCCTCCATGTACCCAGGATTAGTCAAGCACGTAAGAATCTTTAAAACAGAATAAAGGAACAAAGAGGGGAGCGCCCAGTGTGCTGTTTACAGGATAAGGGAGCAAAGAGGGGAGTGCACACTGTGCTGTTTACAGCTGGCTTCCCATCTACTAAACATCTTCTGCTGCGTACTTTAGAACTGACCACACAGGTCCCAAGGGCATTTCACTCTGATCCTTTCGGGTTATTTTTAACCCTGCAATCTCGAGTTTTCTCAGAGATCTCGGAGTCTGAGCGAACATGCACCAGTGGTCGTTGTGGTGTTCTGTTTCCCACAACTCATCCAGTCATTTGATAAAAATTTTAAAAGTAAATTATGGAACGGTATATACTGTGGGATACTATGCTAGTGCAGTGTTCCATGGAATGGAAGATGAAAGTCCCTAGGTGGCTCAAAGTTTAAACATTGCCACAGAACACAATCAGAGCCTGGCTAAGGTAAAACTGTAGTAGTAATGATGGTAGTAGTAGTAGTAGTAGTAATAGTAGTAGTAGTAGTAACTATGATTACTGCCATTCATTAAGTAACCATCATAAGCCAAATATAATATGCCATTTAATTTATCTCATTAAATTATTAAATAAGTCTGTGTGTCCAGCTTCCTCATCTTGGACTATCACCAATGTCATTCCACGGTGATACCCCAAATCTTCATAGTGCCCAGATTAACATTAAGAGCAATTTCTCATGGCTCAATTCTCCACTATGGGGGCGTCTGGGTGGCTCAGTTGGTTAAACGTCTGCCTTCGGCTCGAGTCATGATCCCTGGGTGGTGGGATCGAGCCCCACATCGGCTCCGTGCTCAGTGGGAAGCCTGCTTCTCCCTCTCCCTCTCCCACTCCCCCTGTTTGTGTTCCCTCTCTCGCTGTGTCTCTCTCTGTCAAATAAATAAAATCTTTAAAAAATTATCCACTATGGCACAGAATATCTCTTCGTATTTAAGCAGGTATCCTGGTAGGTCCTCCTTATTCTCCTACCTTCCAGGGATGCAGGCACTCACAAAATGCCAGGGGATTTCTCACCGAGGTTCTGGAGAACACAGGAATGCATTGCTACACCATCATTTCCCAAAAAGATAAAAAATTAGCAGGTTTGTGAATGTTGTGACAGGAATCCAGACTACCCCAAAGTGGCTGTCATGCTAAGTTCAGGTCAGCCTCCAAAGTTTGGCTGTGCTTCAAGGCTGGAGCCCCAGCTCTGGCTAAGGTGATTGACCCTGCTACATGCCATGGCAATCTCTCAGAGAGGATGCCAGTGGGACACCTCTTTTCTCTACTGATCCTGAAGTCTTATGGACGCGAAGGGTGGGGGCTCCTGTTGTCTCCACTTCCACTTGTTTTCTCCAACTCTTGCAGCTGCCATCGTTGAAACCTGGGCAGGAACCTTAGCTGTGAGGTCAGGGGGATGGATATAGAGGGATTAATTAAGTGAAGTCCCCTCTATATTCTGGGAAAACACAAAAATGATCTTCAGACCTATTTACTGATTGGTATCATGAACAATCGCTTCTCAGGTTAATACTGATGTCTAACACACTACAATATTATTTCCTTATTTAGGAAGCTAAAACTTAATGGTATTTTTCCAAATTTTATTCAGTCACTTTAAAATAATTTACATAATAATAAAAATCTAATGCCTAAAAATAGTACTACCAGTTTTTTGCATGCTAATAAAGATAAAATAATGAATGCATCATAATTCCTCATTTGAGTCATAAATTATTAATTCAATGTTTTCAGATGACTTGAGGCTGCATAGCATATATCTTTCAAATAATTTTCAAAGTTTCTCGTCTTGATCTCAGGCAGGGACAGACTTACAACAAAGCAGCGTTGGTCACCTGGGGCTTGTAGTTCAAAAAGTGTCAGGAACAGCACACTAATACTGGCCCCATCCAGAAATGTCTTGCCTATTAAGCAAAACTCTTTTCTTGTCAGGATCAGAATTCCAACTCCAACTAGCATGCAAAAGGGAAGGAAGTTTATTGTATCATTAACTGGGAAGTTGGGGATGCATTAAGCACAACATCCAGATCCCTGAACACACCATTGATCTCTCTGTCTCTCTGGCACACATGCATACACATACACACACACACACACACACATGCACAGATACATAAGGCACAGATAGAAACACACAGACAGGCACACACATAGCTTAATTCTAGAAGGGCCTCCGCTGTGCTATTCTCATTCCATTCTACAGACAGTCTTCCTTAACACAGACAGGCAAGGTGGTCCAGCCAGCTTGAGAAATCACATCCTTCCAAAGTGATAAAACTCTTTGGGGAAAATAATCTCTTTAACATCCATTTTGTTTCTTACAAGATGCTGAATTTAAACAGGCTTCCTCCTACATGATCCACATTTGAGGAACTATAGAGAACAAATTAGAGAAAACTGTGGGACAACGCTTTGGGGGTTGAAAGTTTTTAGAACGTCGTGTGTTGGGGGTGGGTAGCTGCAGCCTGAGGCAGCAGTGCATTAAAAAAGCAGTAAGGCGGTTGGAGAGCTGCTCTTAGTTCTCCTTGTTGTTGTCTTTGGATATGCAATGCCTGACTATTCTGGTGGGGTTTGGTGCCAACGCTCAAAACTGCTGTGTAGGACATCTAGGAGAGTATAATCAGGGGAGCAGAGAAACCTTGGTCGAGAGAGGTTTGAGGTAAACTTTTTCCAGAGGGATCTCCTCCAACTCCTACTCCCCGTGCCCCCAACTCCAAGAGAAAGAAAAAGGGGGAGGATTTTAATAAAAGGAGGACTTCTCCCTAATATTGTTTTTCTGGGACTATTCTACAAATTTGCCATAACATTTTGAAATTTTATTTATTTTTATTTTTTTATTTTTTAAAGATTTTATTTATTTATTTGACAGAGCGCGAGAATGCTCAAGTAGGCAGAGAGGGCAGGCAGAGGGAGAGGGAGAAGCAGACTCTCCACTGAGCAGGGAGCCTGACGTGGGGCTTGATCCCAGGACCCCGGGATCATGACCTCAGCCAAAGGCAGCCGCTTAACCGACTGAGCCACGCAGGTGCTCCAACATTCTGAAATTTTAAATAAACTTCCTACTGTCTACAAAAATCTACTGAGACTTCGAATAAGATTGTATTGATTCTATAAATTAATTTGGGAGAATAGTCATTTAACAATAATAATTGGTCCTTGGACTCATGAACAAGGTGAATCTATTTAGGTCTTTGATTTTTTTTTTTTTTTTTTAAAGATTTTGTTTATTTATTTGACAGAGATACACAGCGAGAGAGAGAACACAAGCAGGGGGAGTGGGAGAGGGAGAAGCAGGCTTCCTGCAGAGCAGGGAGCCCGATGTGGGGCTCGATCCCAGGACCCTGGGATCATGACCTGAGCCGAAGGCAGACGCTTAACCATCTGAGCCACCCAGGCGCCACCTTTAGGTCTTTGATTTTTATCAGTAATGTCTTGTAGTTTTTAGTGTATAGTACTTGGACAACTTTTGCCACATTTAGTATTTCACATTTTAATGTTATGCTACATGGTACTGTTTTTAAATTTCAAATTTCTGATTATTTGTAGCTACTATATATAAAGTCAAAAGAATTTTATACACTGGTATTCTTTTCTTTTTAATTTATTTTACTTTAGAGATAGAGTGTGTGAGTGGGGATGGAGAGGGAAAAGGAGAGTATCTCAAGCAGACTCCCCACTGAGCGCATAGTCTGACACAGGACTCAATCTCAGGACCCTGAGATCATGACCTGAGCAGAAACCGAGTTGGATGCTTAACTGACTGAGCCACCCAGGTGCCCCTGGTCTTCTATCCTGAAAACTTAAAACTCATTTGTTAAGTAGGGAGCTGTTTTGTTGATTCCATCAAGTTTTCTACGTAAAAAATTATATTGTCTATAGATAAAAACAGACGTAATTTTATGTCATCATCTTTAAAATTATGACTTACCCGTCAGTTAAAAAAACAAACAACAAAAATACCCTTTTATTTTTCCCAATTGTTCTCCTAACACCAGACCTCTGAGTTTCATCCTTCTTCTTTGTAAGTTCCTAGTGTCTTAAGCCTGAAAGGGACACTAACTCCCTTGTTACATGGGGTGCCTCACCAGGCCGGGGATCCCTTCCATAGCCTATCCTGACACTGGTGTTCTCCTTCCATCTCCTCTTTTATAAAGAATCTCTATGATCATATCAAGTATTCCCCAGATTTTTTCTAATAGGCTTTGGAAGCTCACAGGTAATATCCTGGGAACATCCATGTATAAATGCCAGAAATGCCACTTTCATTTCAAATAGTTGTGATACCTGTCCTCACAAATACAACCCTCACTACTTGTAGTTACGACTCATTTGGGAATAATTTGCTCCTCAGGGATTTAAGTTGTGAATAACAAAGCAAAGTTGTTTGACTTAGATTTCACTGAGGCAAGCAATACATTTAAAATAAACTATTCTACCCCATTACCTGTGAATAGCTCACAATCACATCTTAGAGACTTGAAAAATGATATCCTTTTTCAGTTATTTCAGCTTTTCTATAAATAAATGGTATCTAGTTGATAAGAGTAAAAAACGTATAATTTAAATTTCATTCTATAAGAGCAACTTTTATGGATATATGCATCAAAATAACACTCTTTAAAAATTGAAAGTGACAAAGTCACTTAAACAGTAGAGGGAATTTACATAACTGAAAGCCCAGAAATGGCTGATTGCAGACAAAGCTTGATACAGTAACATATAATGTCATGAGAGTCCTATTTTCTTCTTTCTTTCTTTCTTTCTTTCTTTCTTTCTTTCTTTCTTTCTTTCTTTCTTTCTTTCTTTCTTTCTCTTTCTTTTTTGTTTCAGGAGTAGAATTTAGTGATTCATCACTTACATATAACACCCAGTGCTCATCACATCAAGTGCCCTCCTTAATGCCCATCACCCATTTAGTCCATTCCCCCACCCACCTCCCCTCCAGCGACCTTCAGTTTGTTCTCTATAATTAAGAGTCTCTTTTACAGTTTGCCTCTCTCTCTCTCTCTTTTTTTTTTACCCCTATGTCCATTTGTTTTGTTTCTTAAGTTCCACATGTAAGTGATAGAGCCCTATTTTCTTTCCAGGTTCCCACTCTCTCTTCTGTATCTTTTCACACAGATAAAGTCTCCAGTTGGTATGCTCATATACCAATAAAGTTTCCTTTTATCTCCTGAGATGTGACTGGGTTATATGTTCATCCCTTAATTCATTACCACTGCTAGTATGATGGGTCATCCCTTCAGTCAAATCCTACTTACGTGAAAAGCATTTTTCAGACTTCAGATGATGTCCTAACAGTAGGTCGTAAAATCAATACATCTGTTTCTACACTATTTGTAAAAATAATATACTAGAATAGAATATAAGGGAAATTATCACAATGCATCATTCTTAATAGCAGTACTTAATATTTTCTGAAATATTTCCTTTCATGTGTGTGTGTGTGCATATAAATTTATTGTTTTTCCATAGGATATAATACAAAAAGTTTGAACACTTTGGACTAAGAAGAGGTGGAATCAGGGAGCTGTCTAAAAGGTGAAATGGACATTATGTAAAACAATCAGATATCTCAACCAGTATATATTTATTTATCACCTATTGCATTTATAATCTTTACCTTAAAAAGTGGTGACAGTTCAACAAATATTTACTCTTTTGAAGCTAATAATTGTACTGTTATTTTTGAAACCAATATTCTGAAAGCAATTTAATGTTTTCCTCTGTATTAAATGAAATACCATATATAAAACATCCAGCATATTGTTTGGGTAAGCAAAGAGACTAAAGAACCAGACAGAAACTACCAGTGTCCTCAAGGGAATGACTGTTTTTACGAACAAGACAAAAATCTAATTACCTGCCTTGGGCTAGAGCCAGCCTGACATAAAGGAGGTCTGTGACCTGAATGGAGGGCATGATTTATCTCAGAACCACAGGCACTGCTCAGCCTAGATGTAGAGATTTAAAAGGCCCAGCTGTATAGATTGGGCATCCAAGAGCAGGGATTAAGGGAGATTGTTATATCATAGCAATCAATAGAGCATGCAGAACTTGACTTGTATTTACAATATATGAGTGATATGGAGTTTTGCATTTTAAAAATGACTGTGAAGTTTAGTGGGATTAATTTTTTTGTTTTGTTTTGAATTATTTGCAGTTCAGGAAACATAACCAATTAGAACAGGACATTTCCATAAGAATATTGACAGACTTCCAGAGCATTTGTTTGTTTATCAGATTGTATTTAATGCCATTTCATATTTATTCAGAACTTGTCACATATTTTTAGTAAAACAAACTAAATTACAAAATTCAAAGACTTAATAATATTGCTTATCAACATTGCTCGGGAAACAATCCGGGTACTCATGAGATGTCAAAAAATGTAGAAAATTTACAATGGGTTGGTTGAAATCATAAAGACTAGGTGTGGGCTCAACATTCTCTTATAAAATATTTTCTTATAAGAAAGTATTTTTAAAATATTTCTAAATATAGGGGCGCCTGGGTGGCTCAGTCGTTAAGCGTCTGCCTTCGGCTCAGGTCATGATCCCAGGGTCCTGGGATCGAGCTCCATATCGGGTTCCCCACTCCGCGGGAAGCCTGCTTCTCCCTCTCCCACTCCCCCTGCTTGTGTTCCCTCTCTTGCTGTGTCTCTCTCTGTCAAATAAATAAATAAAAATCTTTAAAAAAATAAAAATAAAATAAAAATAAATAAATAAAATAAAATAAAATATTTCTAAGTATAAAAAAATGAGGAAAACAATAATCACCAAGCTGAATCAGTATAGAGAAAAAGGAATGAATTAAGCTGGACAGGGACGACTCAGTGAACAGTCAAAAGGACCCATAACCAAGGGGTTTATTTTTCTGAGTCTTTCTTTTATGATAACTGTTTGGCACATGTGGGAGTTTATTATAAATGAATATGCCATTGAGTTACCTGACATGCGAGAAGTGTGACGATAACAAAGGAAAGGAGGTAATAGAAAGAAAGATGACATTGAGAAGGCATTCAGAATGCAAGCAAAATCTCAGAGTTAGGCTGGAGGATATGATCAATTATACATAAAGAATTCAAAAGTACAAATGAGATTGTACATCATTTATTATTTTGATAACTGCAGGAAAACACAGATGTCAACACTCTGAAATCCACTGCTTAGAATACAAATTTGATAAATAAGCCAAGCAGCACACAAATCTCCATGTAAATAATTGTCCTCAAATGCCAACACCATTTGGGATGTAGAAAGGTGGATAAATTTCCACTTTTTTTTCTGATTTCTGCTTTTAAGAGAATAATCTGTCATAATACAAGTAGAATTCTCCACATTCAGAATGATTTTGTCCTTTCTAGGATGTGGAGGTTCAGGAGATTCCATTTAAAAGGAGCTTTAGATGGACATCTTGGCTCTTTCCATAGTTTGGCTATTGGGATTGACATTGCTTCTATAAACATCGGGGTGCACATACCCCTTCGGATCCCTACATTGGTATCTTTGGGGTAAATACCCGTTAGTGCAATTGCTGGATCATATGGTAGCTCTATTTTCAACTTTTTGAGGAACCTCCATACTGTTTTCCAGACTGGCTGCACCAGTTTGCATTCCCAACAACAGTGTAGAAGGGTTCCCCTTTCTCCGCATCCCCCCCAACATCTGTCGTTTCCTGACTTGTTAATTTTAGCCATTCTGACTGGTGTGAGGTGGTATCTCATTGGGGTTTTGATTTGGAT
Source organism: Halichoerus grypus (assembly GCF_964656455.1). Taxonomy (NCBI): domain Eukaryota; kingdom Metazoa; phylum Chordata; class Mammalia; order Carnivora; family Phocidae; genus Halichoerus; species Halichoerus grypus. Next base: position 96,164,704 of record NC_135714.1, on the reverse strand, counting down.
TTCCCTGATGTCGAGTGATGTTGAGCACTTTTTCATGTGTCTGTTGGCCATTTGGAAGTCTTGGGGGGTGGGAGGGATGGGGTGGCTGGGTGACAGACATTGGGGAGGGTATGTGCTATGGTGAGTGCTGTGAATTGTGTAAGACTGTTGAATCACAGACCTGTACCTCTGAAACAAATAATACATTATATGTTAAAAAAAAAAAAAGAAAAGAAGAAGATAGCAGGAAGGGAAGAATGAAGGGGGGAAAATCAGAGGGGGAGATGAACCATGAGAGACTATGGACTCTGAGAAACAAACTGAGGGTTCTAGAGGGGAAGGGGGGAGGGTAGTGGAGGGATGGGCTAGCCTGGTGATGGGTATTAAAGAGGGCACGTTCTGCATGGTGCACTGGGTGTTATATGCAAACAATGAATCATGGAACACTACATCAAAAACTAATGATGTAATGTATGGTGATTAACATAACATAATTAAAAAAATAAAAAAATAAAAAATAAATATTTTATTTGTAACTTGTATATTGTTCACATGTTAAAATGATACTACTATGGATATGTCAGATTAAAGAAAACATGTTACAAAAAAAATTAAAAAAATAAAAGGAGCTTTAGAATTTTCAGATATTCTAAAATTACTAGATATCCAGAGAATAAAATATTCTCTGTGTTTGATAGATCCAAATGCCCAGATATATTAATGGATATTTTATTGTTATATTTATGTAATAATTAAAATAGATTTTTTAAGAATCTAGTCATGTAAAGAATGTTTCATTAGTATTAATGGGTGTATATGTGTGTGTGTGTGTGTGTGTGTGTGTGTGTGTAAGGAATGATCCATGAACCCTCATTGCTGTAGATAGCTCTGTGATAAATAGGCTGTGGTTCATTTTATAAGAATTACATGTTTTCTAAAAAAAAAAAAAAAAAAAGATTAAAACTACAACCAGAAGTCACAAGCAGGCTGATATCAGATATGATCTGCAAATTTGTTTTGCTTCGGTCATATTGTTATTTGTTTTATAATAATTCCCAACATTAAAAAAAAATCAGGAGACTTCACCTAGCAGTGTTGGTGTCTGGCCTCTCGAACACTTCTCTTGAAAACAATAGTTATGCGTGAGTATTTTTCTGAGTGCCCCATTTGTATCATACCTGCTTGGATAAAAGTACCTCGGGTAGTATTTAGGTCAATGATGAGAAATATCACAGCAGTTAGACAAAGAAAAGGAGCATCCTTTTGTCAAAGGTTTAGACTTCACATCTACTCATTTATTATTCAAAACAAGAGCCAAATGGCTGAGTTACAAAAATACAAAAATAACATAACAAGAAAATTTGTGTTAAAAAAATCCCTAATGCTAGCATAAAATATGCCTAACATAATGAAACAAAATTGTTTCAGTCTTTTACAGTCTAAATTCGCCACCAGTAATATTATTATCAGGCAGTGTAACAGAACTGATAAATTAAATCACTCATTTTCAGTGGAATAGATGTTTTCAATTCCTTTTTCTGCATATCATACACTATCAACAGATTGTACATTAATTGCTTCTAGTCACAAATAATCTATTTTAAGAATGATTTCAGTGTCTATCATTGATTTCCCTTTTATATTTTCTTACTATACTTCTTTCTGTGGGTCAAGATATCCTTGGAGAAAAAAAAAAAAAAAGATATCCTTGGAGATCTGTTTCAAAGCTATTATGAGAAAATGTAGAAGGAAATTCACTGCAGAAGGCACATACAATGTCCAGTAGTATGTGTCTAATAAGGAAGTCACATAGATTGACCGGCACTTTTTACAAAAGGCATTCACGGCTGCATGAAGTGATACGGAACAACATGAAGAGGGGATCTCTAGGCAACAGTGTTCTAGAAAAGTTTAGGAGAAACACAAAAAGACACACAAAGATAGACATTTCCTCTTTCAGCCTTTGTGTGGTACTGTAACAAGATGCGATGCTAAGTGCTGCCACGCTTTTGTTACTGTTCTGAGAAACAGGAAAAATTGGGAGTCAGTGGAACTGAACACAGTCTGAAGCTTATTCAGTTACATTTGCAGTTGCAAACAAAAAAAAAACTTTAGGGCACCTGGGTGGCTCAGATGGTTAAGCGTCTGCCTTCGGCTCAGGTCATGATCCCAGGGTCCTGGGATCGAGCCCCACATCGGGCTGCCTGCTAGGTGGGGAGCCTGCTTCTCCCTCTGCCTCTGCCTCTCTCTCTTTCTCTCTCTCTGACTCTCATGAATAAATGAATAAAACATTAAAAAAAAAAAAAAAAACTTTGACAGCTTTACTAACTGGTCAAGAGAATCCAAGAGTCAAACATATATATATATAGATATATATTTCCTAGTTACCTCACCAAAGTCAGAAAAGAGAAATAGAACAGACAACTCAGAGTGAGAATCTACCCTTCACTGATCTATTTAGTCCTAAAATTTCACCCTATGTGATTCACATCCTAAAAATAAAAATAAATAAATAAATAAATAAATAAATAAATAAATAAATAATAAAGATTACCACAATTTTTTTTTTTTTTCAGTGTTCTTGGGTTCTGGAAAATCTTGGGCATTTTTGTATACACACTTCAAGCAGTCTTTCCTCTAAAATAAAAGCATCCTCCCACCTATAGATTTTTTATTACTGTGACATTAGAAATTTTTTCTTTTGAAATATTTATTTCATGCACTGATATTTCAGCACTAAGTTGCCAAAATGTTCTCATGTATATTCTATATTTGGGTTATATATTTTATGAGAAAAACTTAAAGTCAGAAACAAAAGAAATCCCAGGATCCTAAATTATTCCTATATTTTAGATAAAAAAAAAATGGTACAATAAAATATACAAATATAGGATTGGGACTACAATATCTTCAAAGAAAATACGTTATTATAAGACATACTATATTTTCCATTTAATGGAGTCTATGGTAATCCTAACAAAAGCAACTATTGGCCTTAACATTCGGGGATTTGAGAACCATTGGGTTCAGTGTGGCTGCAGCAAACTTGAGTCCCGTAAAATATCCCTCCCTGGTCCTTTATAGCCATGATCCCACCTGGGGCACTCTGCCACCTAAAGGCATTTGGCAATTGTCACAGCTAGTGGATGGTGCCGATAGCTAGTTAGTAGAAGCCAGGGATGCTGCCAAACATCCTACAAAGCATGGACAGCCCCCAGACAACAGCTAATCGGTGGTGCTGAGGTTGGGAAACTGCTTTATAGATAAGAAAAATTTAGGCGGAAGTGGGAATAACAGAGGTTCTCAAAATTCAACTTGGCTAGTTGATAAAAATACAGATCCTCATATGTCTGTCAGATATTCTAAATTATGGTTTGTTCTGGAATCCAGGATATGCCTCTTAATGAGAATTCCAAATTAGTCTTACCCAGGAAGCATCTCTGAGAGGCAGGGACTTAGACAGAAGGAGGCCTGTCATTCCAAGTTCTATGCTTTTTCCACTTCACGACAAGTTCTTACAGTACTATGGGTATCTGATAAATGCATTATAAATGGACTCAGAGTTCACAGTGAGTTCTTGATCACAGATTATTATGTTAACTATAAACGTTATCCTTTCTTCTTGGGAGTACTTGGCCTTACCTAATAAGCTACACTGAAGTCACTTCGGCTATTTTCATATTATTGTGGTTGTGGCTGCAGAGAAGAATGATTAAAATTTCATGTGGTTTCTAGTCAAAAGTATAGCTGGGGACACAAAATATGACCTTTGGGTCATGAATTTACAGAGATTTTTCAAGAAACATTCCTGGCAAGACATATCTGGCAGTAATTAATTTGCCATCATTAAATGAACATTAGGACAAAAAAAAAAAATCACTGCTGCTCTTTAATTCTGAAATGTGAATTATTCTCAAAATGGCAAATTTTGAAATATTTGATCTTATATAAAAACTCAGAGTATATAATGCATCAGAATGGGTTCTAGAGTTTCTATACCAAAAATATTAAGTGACTTGCCAATGAAAGGAAGAGCAATGATAAAAATTTTCTACTTTCATCAGCTTTGTACTTCACCACATGTAGACAGATCCATCAATTAGCTTTCACTTAAGCAGAAAAGGAGTTTTATCTAAAAATGTATCAATTATAAATAATCTATACTCTTTTCTTTCAGAGAAAGAAAAAAACTGAGATATTACAAAAAGTTTATTGGACTGTTTGAAAACAATAATCTGCTTTCAGAAATTTACATGATAAAATATTTAGTCTTTTTGTCAATTTTGTTTTTCTATTTCTTCCAGGTTCAGTTTTGGAAGATTGTGTGTTTCTATGAATTTATCCATTTGTTGGCATTTAATTTTTCATAATATTCTCTTATAAACCTTTGTATTAGAAATTTTTATTCCTTCAATATCTGAGATGGTTATTATAACACCTTACCACTACAATAAAAGTGGCCTTCCAGAATGGTGTGTTTGTTTTTAATCAGAAGTGACATTTTGAGTCAAAAGAAAAGAGTTGAGCTGTTCTCTGTCCCTGACTTACAGGTTGAACAAGTTAGTGTGTGTCTTAAGCCTTAGATATGTCATCTCTAAGATGTATAATAATGCATACAGCAATCTGACTGTTTAATGAGATGACGATCATTAAATGTTTTTAAATGGTGATGCCACCTCACCTCATTGATCTTAGTTGTTTTTTTGGTTTTCTCACTAGAAAATCAAATCAGTTACAAATAAAAATTTTATTAATGAGAAGTTATCAAATTAAAATATTTGCAACTATATCTGTATGTACCCTAAATATGTGCATTCTGGATCCTTATTCCTACAGTCTTCTAGTATCAAAGAGTAGGTATACATCTGATAAAAATTTCCAAAAAGGGTGTACTTCAGCTTAATTTTTATTTATTTGATTCTATTTTAACTTTGTGAAATGTCTCTTAAATGTATCAGCCTTTGAGTGCAAATAATTATATTCACCTTGAATTAGAGATTTATGCTTTACAAAAATGAAATATCCATAAAATACTATAATTTTTTCTTATTCACATGTAATACCTACAAATTTTTATTCATTTTTTAGGTTATTGAGGATGTATACTACAATTGTATGAACAGGATTTCTTCAATTCAGAACAATGTATATTAAAGACAATGACAATCAGCTATGCCTCTTTAATGCAAATTTATATCAGATATTTTTATATAATTCTGAAACTCAGGTTTATAATCTTTTACATGTTCTTGTTAAGTCTTTTCCCCATGCATACAATAAATGCATACATTTTATTTTGAAAATTATTCTACATATTTTAAAAAGTAAAAATATTTCTATTAAGAGGTTTCTATCTGTTAAATGGCTGTGTTTATCAACGGACTGTCTAGAAAAATCACATAATAAATCTCTACTATGTAGATCAGTAAATGAATGATAGGGTAGGAAAGCCCATTTATTCAGGGAGAGTCTTAATTGTTGGGGTGTTAAGAATGTAAGGAAGTGGCAAGTGGTAATGCCCTCTAAAATATATATACCACTAGTTCTTAAACTTGGTTTCTAATTGGAATCACCAGGAGAGTTAAACAAAAACAAAAACAAACAAAAACTTATGTCTAAGTCCCACCTGAGAAATTCTGATTGAATTGGTGTGAAATGTGGCCCCAGCAGCAGGCTGTTTAAAATCTCCTTAGGTGATTCTAAAGTGTCAAAAAGTTTGAGAATCACACATAGACAAATGTGTTATGACAGGAGAGAGGAGAATGGTGATCTCAAAGGTCTGGTTTAATCCAGGAGACAATCCCTGGAGAAGCTGAGAGTTAAATAAACTGTAGAAAAGGTAGCATTTGGATTGTCTATGAATTTTAATAAAATAACTCTCAAAGTATGATTTAGCAAATTTTCAACCTTTAAAAAGCTTAAGCTAAGAAATTGAAATTGTCATAATTTTTATTAGCATCTTAAAATATTAATGAAAATCATAGTTTGTATTTATGCAAACTTTAAGACTTGAATGTTATCTGAGATGCACTGGGGAAAAAAGATCTGAATAATTTTGGGTGTTAAAAATAAACTTCGGGGGGGCAGGGTGCCTGGGTGGCAGAGTCAGTTAAGCATTTAACTCTTGGTTTCAGCTCAGATCGTGATCTCAGGGTCATGAGATGGAGCCCCACATAGGGCTCTGTGCTCAGTGTGGAGTCTGCTTAAAACTCTCTCTCTGCCCCTCCCCCTGCATCTCTCTCTAAAATAAATAAATCTTTAAAAAATAAAAATAGTGAATAAATAAATAAATAAATATGTAAATGTTGGTATCAATATCAGCAGCCTAGGCTTACATAACTCCAAATGGCAGCTTTTCCCACTTAAACCTCTAATTCCAGAGCATTTACCAGGATTAAACAGCTAGGCTGCCTGCACTGCAGCCCAGACTTAGTACAGTTTTTTCCTCTGTTGTCCCCACACAACTGGTGACATTTATTGTTACCTGGTATATTGGTCAAAGCAGTATTCCCAAACATGGAATATGCTGCATCTGGAATTCAGAAAGGCATACCAGGCACTGAACTTCCTTTTTAGCAGTAAGAGGTACAAGATGTGATAGTTCTTCCTTTACTTTGGAAGGGATATCTTTTTTTTTTTTTTTTTTAAGATTTTATTTATTTATTTGAGAGAGAGAGTGAGAGAGAGCATGAGAAGGGAGAGGGTCACAGGGAGAAGCAGACTCCCCACTGAGCAGGGAGCCCGATGTGGGACTCGATCCTGGGACTCCTCCAGGATCATGACCTGAGCCAAAGGCTGTCGCTTAACCAACTGAGCCACTCCGGCGCCGCTGGAAGGAATATCTTAACATGCCCCAAACCTTAGGATAGGAATATCTTAACATGCCCCAAACCTTAGGATCTCTAAAAGTTTTTTTTCTTTTTTTAAGATTTTATTTATTTATTTGACAGAGAGAGACACAGCAAGAGAGGGAACACAAGCAGGGGGAGTGGGAGAGGGAGAAGCAGACTTCCCTCTGAGCAGGGAGCCTGACGCGGGGCTCCATCCCAGGACCCTGGGATCATGACCTGAGCCGAAGGCATATGCTTAACGACTGAGCCACCCAGGCGCCCCAGGATCTCTAAAAATTTTATTGATATGTATCTTTGTAGGATTTATGTACTGCCTTCTAGAGTCCATGTGTTTTATAAAGGCCTCCAAGATACTAGTCACTTCTTGCCCATCGAGTTTGCTTAGCAAGGGATTATTATACGCACCACTGTGACATTCTGCTGGATGTCCAGCTGGTTTGGATTTTTTCAGATCCATTATAACAGGTGGCTGGAGAGTTAAAGAAGTTAGAGAGTTAACATAGATGGAGAGTGTGCGTGTATACTGTCCACTCCAAGTGAAAGTAAAAAGTTTTGATAGGGATAGTTATCTTTTTGTCTCTGGAGAGCTTGTTTTATACCACAGTCATCTCTGAAACAATACCTCCATTCGGGGGATACAATGACATCAGTGGCAAGTCTGTATCACCTGAGGTCCGGTCAGGAGTCTGTACAGTCTGATGTCAATGATGAGGACGATTGGCTCCTCTGTGTTTTGGGTTATCAGAAGCAAAAGGGCGGAAGGGGGGGTGGACCCCCTAATCGAATGCTGATGCTAGAGAACAAAACCACAATAGTATTTCAATTGCTGCTCTTGAATTTCCTGCTAAAGCCTGGGCAAAACGGTCGTTTAGAGAGGGAAATGTCCAGCTTTCCTCCTTGCATCATTTCGTTCTTCTGCGCATTCAACAAAACCATCCGTTACTGTGTGCCTACTATGTGTGCCTACTACTTAGGAGCCCTGTACTGGATTCTGAGGACAGAAAAGCAACATCTCAGCCTTTTCCTTGGGGAGCTCTGTGTTATTTGTAGTGTCAGTAACATGCATTCCTGAAGACACTTGCTAAGGGGGTACCAAAACCCAACTGAGAGATGTGATCTGGACTGTTCAGTGTCAAGCCAGATGACAGGCACCCTATTTTGATAAGTTTATATTATGAAGCGAATAAGCGGTCTCTTCCCACCCACCGTCCTAGGATTGGGAAGTAGACTATCATTTGTGCGACCTCGCCCTACTTAGGGCTCTCTGAGCAATCCAACTTGGCATAAGGGCGGACCGGCGGGCGCGCGCGCGGGCCTGGAGCGGGGAGGCGGCGGGAGGGCGGCGGCGGCGGCGGCGCGGCCGGGCGGGTCCCGGGGACGCTGTGCGCGTCGGAGCGAGCGCACGAGTCCCCGGCGCGCCTGCCGCGCTCGCCCCGCAACCGCCGCCAGTCCGGCGCCGCCCGCGCTCCGGACCAGCCCCAGTCGCCCACCCGCGGCGTCCGCGGGGTCCCCGGGCGGGCGAGGGAAGGGCCGTCCGCGTCGCCCCCGCCCGGCTCCCGGCACCGGGTCCCCTCCAAACGCCGCCCGGACCGCGGGGCTGCCCCCGGGGAGTCGCTGAGGCCGAGCACCCCGGGAAGGAGGATCCCGCGGACGGCTGCAGCCCGAGGTAATCACCGTGGACGACGGACCGGGCCGGTCCTCGCGCAGGAACCCGACCCCGGCGACTCGGAATGCGGACTCCAGAGGTGGCACTCTCGATCAGGACAAGTTTCTCGCGGTTTGAAGGGGTCCTGAAACTGTCACTAGTTATTATTTAACCAGTTTTTCCTTTCCTGTTTTTAACACGTTTATTTAGGCAACAAAAAGGTGGTGTCTTGGTGACTATCGGGTTCCAAATATAATCCTGAAAGTTTTGCTTGAGGCAATTTACAAGTGTATACTTATTAACCTGTTGCTATTTCGCTAGTCAGACAATTGGCATTTAAACGATTCTTTAAGTCAGTTACAACTTGGCATTGTGTTTGGGAAAGCTGTTATTTTCCACTTCTGTTAGCATCTGTCTTACTCTAGTAGTACGAAAACCGGTCCTTTGGGAAAGGTTTTGCAAGCAACATTTGCCCTTCAGAGACCTTCCGCAGTTTGACAACCTTCTGATGGCTGGTATTAATAAGGTGTTTAGTAATAAGGTGCGTGTCTGTGGCTGTTGCTTCTGCAACTTGTGAAGCCTTTATCGTAAACTAGCTAGAGTGGGTACTTCAATGCTTGGTTGGCATATCCTGTTTGTTAAAACTTTCTCAATCTCTTTTGCCTTTAATCCAAGTAAGTGTACCTATGCCTCAGTCATAAATGTAGGAACTTTTAGAAGAGAAAGATCAACTCTGTTTTCTTCTAGTCAACCAAGAAATTCCAGGTTGAGATAGTGTTGAATTTTGTTTTATTAAGTACAATAAAGGCTTTTAGTTAAATTTTATTTTTAAAAAAGGACCTCTTCTTTTTACTCTGATGTATTTTCTTAAAGCCTCTCTTTTGTAACAAGAGGACCCTCCCCTTAAAATTGCCTAAGATTGCAATCAATTGGTAACCCTTAATTTTCCCTTGACTGGTTGGGTAAATAGCATAAAAAGTTTCCATTCCTTTCTAGAGTTTAAATACAAATCAGTGCAAATCAATACAAATAAATATAAATATAAACACAAATACAAATTAGAGTGCATTGAAATGGAAACTCATTCCATTTAATGTATCAAGCCTAGATAATGTCTCAGAGTGCATTTTTCCTACCCTTTGTCTTGAAAGATTCTAGAGTTGGGAGTTTTCTTGGTTGTACTCCATGTAACAGCAGAGTTAATTAGCATGTCACAATTTCACACACTTTTTCCTCTGAGAAAAACATGTTTTAGGGTTGCCTGGGTGGTTCAGTCCTTAAGCGTCTGCCTTTGGCTCAGGTCGTGATTCCAGGATCCTGGGATCTAGCCCCACATTGGGCTCCCTGCTCAGTGGGAAGCCTGCTTCTCCCTCTCCCACTCCCTCTGCTTGTGTTCCCTCTCTCGCTGTATCTCTCTCTATCAAATAAATAAAAAATCGTTAAAAAAACAAACCATGTTTTATATTGGGTTCTAATATTACTAAATTACCTTTAGTAATTTTATGCAATGTATTTTAAGGCCTCCAAATATACATTTTTAAATGCATATAGTTAATTTTGTGAAAGATATTGCCAAGAACTAAATAATATATATTTTTTATTTTTTTTAGATTTTATTTATTTATTTGACAGAGAGAGAGATAGTGAGAGAGGGAACACAAGCAGGGGGAGTGGGAGAGGGAGAAGGAGGCCTCCGGTGGAGCAGGGAGCCTGATGTGGGACTCAATCCCAGGACGCTGGGATCATGACCTGAGCCGAAGGCAGATGCTTAACCACTGAGCCACCCAGGCGCCCCAATAATATACTTTAATTATTGGAAATAATCTGATGTTCATTAGTTACTAATAAATATATACCAAGTGGCATTCTTTTTTTTTTTTTTTTTTTAATTTCACATCACTTGTGTAACCAACTTTTGTTGGTCAGGATGATTTTGTTTGACTTTTGATATTTTTTACATCCAGGCATAGTTTCAGGTGTTGGAGGAACTAAACAGGTAGGTTACATTGACAAGTGCAACCTTTTGCTGATTTTGCAAAATCTTGTAATCAATACTTTGCAAAACTTTACAGAATGTACTTTTGCAGAAATTTGCTTTTATCATTGTGTATGTGATAGGACTTGTGATTCCAAAAAGTAGTTGGTGACTAGGTGTTCTTTAAACAGCTTTAAAACAAAACAAAAATGGTGGCAAATGTTTTCTTTGTCGTATCTTGAGAATGGAGAGGGAAAACATATATTTTATATGTTTTATATATATATATATATATATATATATATATATATATATATATATATAAAATTCCCACTAAATATATATGATATATATATAATTCCCACTAAATATATATGATATATATACACATATATATATATACACACACATATATGTATAATTCTCACTAAATTCTAGAAATCCTAAAATAGAAAAATTAGATCCTCAAATAAAAGGTACATTCTACATTTAATATGCCAGATACATGATGGTTCTATTACTACCATTCAGTGTTTGAATATGATTGATAGAAGTGTCCATTCACTGATAATGGTTTGACTTGAAGACTATTCTAGTGGCTGAGCTCCTATCTGAATTTTAGCGGTGGCTCTTTATTCACTTAACAGGTATTCACTGGGCTGCTGTCATGTCAAGCTCTGTCATGTCATGCCCTGTCATACTGTTATGCTATTTTCTATTTAAGAGCATAGAGAGATGAACAAACCTTCTTCTTCTTCTTCTCTTTTTTTTTTTTTTTTAACAAACCTCCTTATAGAAGTTTTCCACAGTACATAGATAATCATACAGCTTATTGGTTAAATAGTGCTCAAATGCATGCTACAGCTGGAAGGTCATGTTTGAGGTGAGAGTGTGTAGCAAGGAAAAATGACCAATCTGGGCAACCAGAGAAGATTTTCTGGGGCTGGAACATTTAAATGTAGATCCAAAGGATCGAGAAGATGAAGCCAAACCAAGTGTGGGAGAAAGGGTGCAGGCAAAGGAAGTGGCTGTGAGAACACCCTGAGTCAGAAAAGACTGGCTCATTTGGAGAATTCAGAAAGGACCACTTTGCCTGGAACTTAAACCTAGTAGAGGGCACATCACATACTCATCCTGAGACCTAAGGTTGGGAGAGGGTACAATGCCCTGGGACTTATGGGACAGGTTATAGAGTTCAATTAGCAAGTACAATATGATAATTGTGGGGAAAATATGAAGGAAATATGAAATGACCGTGTGTTACTGCTGGGTCTTCGCAAATTTGGAAGGCTAGAGAAGGCTTCACAGGGGATTTTGTGGAGGAACATAATTTTCCACATGCACCTGCTCTTCTAGTGGTGTTCCACCAGTGGAGGGGTCACGAGGACGTGAGACCTTTGCCTCCACCTGCTGCTACAGTGCCATGTCTTGCAGAAGTGACAGCAGTAGATCAGTCTCTTCTAAAGATTTCAAAGCTAATAGACATAGAGCAGAGATGAATAGTAGCTATTGCAGGACCAGGTCTCAATAGGAACAGTATTTTCTGAGAGTCACATCAATGATTAAATTGGGCCACAGCAAAGTGGGAATAAAGGGGAATAAAGCAATTGTAGAAAGTCTTGATTTAGGGTGAATCTTAATGTATCATTGTAAATATTGGAACAAATGTATACATTATATACATTTATACATGTATACATTGGACCAAATCTCTCCCTCAGGTATAGTAGTAAATGTTTAACCACCTGCTCTCCAGAAAACAAACAAAAACCCAAATTAAAAAAAAATATATCATTTAATTTCTGTGGTGTAAATACTCCCACCTTGGTATTTCAAAGCTATCAGTGTAAAGTCACTGAATGTGGATGTGCAAGTTATGGAACAACCCTTTTTCTTGAGGTTCAGTACACTACTGCACTCCCTTTGGCTTCAGAAGGAGACATGGAGTGTTTAATTAAAAAGAACATGTGATTCAGTATTTTTACATCTTCCAAAAGGGAAAAAACACCCTTGATGTTTTTCTGATCTCATCCATAAATATGAAGAGCAAATACATTTCTGGATAATCACAGATAATAATCATAAAAGTGACATGACTTTCACTTCTGACATTAAGGAATGCTGGTATCTGAAATGTAAAATGTTGAAATATATTTTATATCCAGTCAAAAGCACTTGACAAAGACATTCAAAAACTAAAATTGTAATACAAGCGTAGAAAGATGTAAGATATTTTACTCTGCAGTTATAACCCATGATATAATTGTAATAAGTTATATAATATTAAAAGTGTAATACCATTAACTATCATTTATATGAAGAAACTTCAGTTTCAATTAGGTCTTCACTTAATTTCGTTATTTACATTTACTTACATTGCACATAGGTAGACACAAAGCTATGACATAGAATGTGTCCCTCACATACATCCCCATACTGTCCCTTTCTTTATCTAAATCTTACTCCTCTTTCATGGCTCTACCAACTGGAACATTATACTAATTTCCCTGGCTACCCTAGTCTCTTCTCTTATCCCATGACAGTTATTTATCTCTACCATCTTAGTCACTGTCTTTGCTTTGTAACTGAAAACTCTCTAGAGAATTTATATGGACACACATATTCATACACATACACTTATATGTACATTTTGTACATATATACACATATGCATATATGTATATATCCATGGAAATATTCATATATTAAATATATTGTGTACATATATATGTATATATATACACATTATTCAATAAGTGAACTGAAATATATTTCATAAGATAAAGAATATAATTTTATTCATTATGATATTGAGACATAATATTGTCTCAGTTATCTATTGCTACATAACAAACTATTCTACAACTTAGTGGCTGGGACGGTACCATTTTAATATCTCTCATGGTTCTGTTGATTTACTGGAGTCAACTGGGCAGTTCTCTTCCTGGTCTCACTTGGGTCTCATGGCGGGCGCTGGGTCAGTGGGACTGCTAGACTGACTGCTTCCCCCCTCCTTGTAATCTTCAGAGCCTCCCCTCCCCACATGAGGTCTCGGAGTGTTCTCTCCAGCAGGACAGCTGAATTGCTTGTATAGAACATGGAAACTGCCCATCTTTCTTAAGGTTTAGTTTGGGAGTGGCTATATTGCTTCTGGTTTAACCAGTTACAGGGACAGCTGTGATTCTGGGAAAGGAGAACTAAGTACTACATCTTGACTGGAGAAGTGACGAAGAATTTGTGGCCATTTTTAATCCATCACAGTGTTCTTTACAAATAATCCTATAGGTGAAAATCACAGAATATTAGAACCATAAGTTTCCTAGCAATAATTTAATCAAATACCATGTATTTATAAGAAAAGGCACAGAATATATAAAGAAGGAGAGATTTGAGTCAATGAACCTGACTTAAATTTTTTATATTTCATAGCACTTACCAAACTACCTAGCATTTAGTAAGTATGTTAATCTGGGTATTTAGATAAGCAACAATCAATATGGCATTAAGTTGTTCAGATTTATTAGGGGGAACATCAGTGAGAGAAAATTGGGGAAAGGGAGGTGAGAAAGACTGAGAGAGCCATCTGACCCATCACACAGGTCTGATCCTGAATGAAGGAGAGAGTGAAAGAAGGGAAAGGTGGGTTGGTGGAGGCACCTTTGGTGCAATGCTAACAAAAGGTTAGTAAAGCTTGGAAGACTCCTCAGGGTGCCTATAATTAGAATCATCATCAGAAGACTCCTGAGTCTCTCAGGAATGCTCTGCCACATTTAGGCATTGGCTGGGAGTAGCCTGTGGAAAGTATGGCCTCCATGCACACATGGTGATGGGCTGTAGAACTTAGCAGCCGGAGCTGTCAGGTAATTATGCTCCAAGCTCTTGGAGATCAGACAGATGAATTCTCATGGCCAACACATAGATTTTCAAGAAATACTTGATAACGGGGATTTGTTAATATGACAAATGCAAGATTCTAAGGTCTTTTCCTTTAAGAAGTACTAAATTTCCTAATCGTTAGAAACTTAAGTTTTAAAAGTTACTAAAACTTGAAAGGGAGTTTAAATTATAGTATACAACAGGGTATTTCTTGAAATTTTTACTATTTCTGGTAAGTAAAAAAATTAAAATACTGTTCTACACAATGTACTTTCCTCAGGAGAATAGAAATGGAATATTATGGAGATTTATACCAGTAAATATTTTATTTGACATGCATGCCCACCTCGTGGTCTGTAATCAGAGTTCATTTTGTCCTCAGTGTTTAATTTTTTTTATAGCCACACGAATATCTTGACATATAAGATAAACATATCTGTATAAATACACATTTCTAAAACAATAAATTAGATTCTGGAACTCTATTTGAATTGCAGAATGACCACAAATTTGTTTTTCTACTGAATTCAAAACGTGAATGTACTGACAAAAGACATTGTGCATAAAACTTTTCAGAAAAAAATCTATAGTTTTTTTTTAAATTTTTTTATTGTTACGTTAATCCCCATACATTACATCATTAGTTTTAGATATAGTGTTCCATGATTCATTGTTTGTGCATAACACCCAGTGCTCCATGAAGAACGTGCCCTCCTCAATACCCATCACCAGGCTAACCCATCCCCCCACCCCCCTCCCCTCTAGAACCCTCAGTTTGTTTTTCAGAGTCCATTGTCTCTCATGGTTCGTCTACCCCTCCGATTTCCCCCCCTTCATGCTTCCCCTCCTGCTACATTCTTCTTCTTTTTTTCTTTCTTAACATATATTGCATTATTTGTTTCAGAGGTACAGATCTGAGAAAAAAATCTATAGTTTTAAGTAAGGCACTTGGTGAAATATTTCTAAACTTTCCAGATTGTTCAATATGTATAATCAAATGTAAGTAGCTTGGCTAAGATTTACATGCTGCTTACCTCCATGGGAAAAAAAAAAATGGTGATATATTGTGCAGGTGTCATCCCTGGGGTCTTAAATCTGTATTAGTTACAGGATTTGGTGCTCAGCACAGTGAAATGAAGAAAATTCTTTATAGGTCCATCCCAAGTCTTTTCTATAGTGGGGACTGAGACCTCCAACAAGGGGTTAGTGTCTACACTGTTCAGTGGAGTTATGAGTGTTCTCAGCCCACCTTCCCACCACAGACTCTTGTTCTGCCCCTTCTGTGTCAGCATCCAGATCTGGGAGAAGAGGAATTTCCTTCTTACCAAAAGTAGTTCATTTTTCTAATAGCTTTCCAGTTCTGTGAGTTAACAGGATTAGTACTTCAGACTGAATATTTATAATATATTCTGCTGTTCAGAATATGTTTTACTTGAGCTATAGCACTTCGGGTATGCTGAACATTATCATATTATTTATTATTTTGGCCTTCTACTTGTACAGTATCTAAATGAGGAAAATTGGCTGTCTGAAGCGGATTCACAAGTGGACTGTGGTGATTCCTGACAATTGATAGGGGCTAGTGGCAATGACACCTTTTGGTTCCTTGAGGATAAACCCCATTGTTTGGGTGTTTTTGGACAGCCAGAAGTCATCCTGTTCAAGTAAAAACTTTGGTTTTGAAATCACACCGATTCCAGCATCAGTTAAAGTTGCTCTGGGAAAGGGGGATCTCCCAACAATTAAAGATATATTACATAAATATATACTCAGTATTTACGATGTTATCTTATTACATGTAAATTTGTATCCTTGAGATCAAGACCTTTTAAATTAATATATGTAGAACACATTATGGATGTCAATGGATTCCACAAAGCCAATGAAAAACCTGTATCTTTCAATTGAAAGCTTTCCCTTTTTCCACTTGCGTACACCTTGCTGTAAAAAAGGATTATATATTCATTCTCATTCTCTGTTGCCCCTTGTGACCAAATCTTCTATGTTTGATGACAGTGCTTTACTTAAAACTGACTGGAAAGTTTTTCTCAGATGAATCATTAATGAATCATCAACTAATCGATAAAAAATATTTCCCAGAGTAAAGACCCCAGAAAATATTTCCCAGAGTAAAGACCCCAGAAGCCGGTCATCTCCCACCTCTAAAGGCATTTTGTTTGCTACCATCACACACATGGGGTTTTTATGTTGGAATTCAATGAGTCTTTTTTTTTTTTTTTTTGGCACCAACTTGAAATATGTTGGAAAAGCATCTTCCTAGTTATCATCTTCTCCTTTTCAGGGAAGTAGCTGGTACTATCTTTGGATTAGTCCATTGTTGTGAATATTGATGATCTTTGAAAGGAAGGAGAAAGCAATGATGATTACCAAAGTTGTCAAATTTCAAATTTTGTTTTATTTCTCTGTCGCAGATCAGACAAGTATATCATACACTTATCTCTGAATTATGAAAACTGAAGAGTTATCAAAGCATAGTGTGTCACAATCTTAAAATTGTTCTCTATGTGGATCCACAATTATAAAGTGGACACCATTTTTTAAAAATCCCTTTAAAGAAATGACCATTAAAGCATGATACTAATCAGCTTAAATATGAAATCAAGCTGAATATATCTTAATGATAATAATTACATAATCAGTGTTTATTAAACATTAATAAACATTAATTTATCAGATTTTTTTGGAAAGCCAAGTATGCTATTTATTTTGTTACATTATTTTAGAACTCTGAAAATTAGCTTAAGGAAGAGATATGTACACAAATATATACACATATAAATGTGAAAATTTAAATTGACTTTCCAAATTTATAAAACACTCTATGGGTACACATATGAAGACCATGGTGCTGTGTTTAAATTACATTATATTTCTGGTTGTATAAAACCACAACATGCCAATAAACACAATTATTTAAGATGTTTAATATTTTTACTGTATTCTGTTGCATAATGACCTATGGTTTATTAACAAAATATAACTAAATGTTATTTTCAGTCACTTTAGTTTTCAATCAAATCACTGGATGATCTTAACTATTTTATATTATATACTGATTACTCACAAATGAAAGCAGAAATATTTGATTCCTAATCTTTATTCTGTACAGCTGTGTCAATTTTGGAGCTAGGCTCAAATCAGAGGGCAAAATTATACACTACTAAATATGCATTTTTTTAAAAAGATTTTATTTATTTCACAGAGAGAGAGACAGCGAGAGCAGGAACACAAGCAGGGGGAGTGGGAGAGGGAGAAGCAGGCTTCCCGCCGAGCAGGGAGCCCGATGCGGGACTCGATCCCAGCACCCTGAGATCATGACCTGAGCCGAAGGCAGATGCTCAACGACTGAGCCACCCAGGTGCCCACTAAATATGCATTTTTACTCTAGGTATTAAATATATCCCAAATATTAGTGATGTTAATTACCCTTTTTAAATAAGCTAAGAATACACTAAATGTTATCAGGTGAGTGAAGACTGAAAAAAACCCACTCTATATATATTCTGGCAATAATTTAGTCTCTCTCCTTTAACATAATAGAATATAATCAATAATGAAGTAATATTGAAGATTTTATGTAGCCATTTTCAAAATCCAGTGTTGTATATCCAGCCAAAATAAAGGTTCATATACATTCCATGCTTGAAAATATATATATACATAATTTTTGTCCAGCGTATTTCCATTTTAAAACATAATGTTGAAAGTTTTCAAATTTTTATTCATATGCTAATATTTACTACATTTTTAGAATTGGTAGTGTGGCCATTAATACGTTTTTATGAAAACACAATTTTATTCAAAGCAAACAATGCCTTTGTGCTCTCGAGGTAAAGCCATTTCTTAAGAGTATGCAATGTAAAAAGCCCACCAAACACATTCTGGAGGCATTGAACAAATGTAAAATACTTTATCACCTGCTCATCATTAAATTCAAATATGTTTTCTAAATTCCATAGGGATTGGAAAAAATATATTTTGAATTATTTAAGCTTCAATCCTTAATTAATTATATTACTTGAAATAATTATAATTAATTGCTCTAATTCTAAATCACACATTTGATTGTATCTCAAAAAAACAAATTCCATGAACGGTGAGCCTCCAGTAACATTGGAGATCTTAATGATCTCATGATTCTGAGCCCCAAATGTTCAAATTTTTAGCAGCTGTTACTGTCATTTTGCGGGCCAGGCACAGGTGATTAATGTGATACAATAATTAGTAGGCATGACTTTCATTTAAAGTGCCTAATTGGGGTGATAGATTGATGGATAGATGAAAATAGGTGAATAGATTGATAGATTGCATATGTGGTAGTAAAGATGTCCTTCAGTTTTGCTTAAGCACAGAAGGTTTTGGAGGAAGTTATGGAGAAAGTGTCCTTTTTGCTGTATTCTCGAAACTGTATGTGTGAAGGATAGAATATGAATGCAAGACTACAGTAATATGATGAGTGAGACATCTGTCACAGAGATTCAGAAAGATGGTAACTGCTTAAAACTAAAAGGGGGTCATAAGAATGGAGAGGAAAGAGAAACAAAGAAAAATTGGGGTGAGGGCGCCTGGGTGGCTCAGTTGGTTAAGCGACTGCCTTCGGCTCAGGTCATGATCCTGGAGTCCCGGGATCGAGTCCTGCATCGGGCTCCCTGCTCTGCGGGGAGTCTGCTCCTCCCTCTGACCCTCCCCCCTCTCATGTGCTCTCTCTCTCATTCTCTCTCTCTCAAATAAATAAATAAAATCTTTAAAAAAAAAAAAAAAGAAAAATTGGGGTGATAATATTGGACAAACATTTTGATGATTGTGTAGATGGGGTTTGTAATAAAGAATGAAACTCTCTTTTTGACCAAAAAAGCTTTCAACCTCACATTTGCCGCTTCTTGTGCCCCACACCTGGGCAAGCTGATAAGGAAGCCTAAGTGTTTACTGTTAGCACCTACAGGAGGTTCAAACCATTGGATGGGCCTGCCTTCTTGTGGGAATCCTCACCCAGGCCCACCCCCTGAAAACAATAAAAGCCCCTGCCCAGACTGCTTGACTATCTCTCTAGCCCTTATGGACCTTCTTGAGACTGCTCTGCTTATCCCGGGGACCCCAATTATGTAAGTAATAAACCTTCTTGTACCTTTTTGGTGTGTGTGGAGTCATATGTTTCCACATTCAAACCAAATTTCAGTGGAGTTTCCTTCCGTTTATCTTCAACAACAATGTTGAAGAGCATTTAATTGAGCATGACTTCCAGATTTTTGCTATAGGTTATGAGGTGTTGGTGGAAGCGGTTGGATAATAACGAAGTTCATTAGAGGTGACAATGGCTTTACAGTTTTATATCTATTGGTTCTATGGTGTCTGTTTAGCTGTTTGGTCCATTTTTGGCTTTTGAAATTGAAAGAGGGAATATAGCTTTCAAGGTCATCTTGATGAATAGTTGAAAGCACGGGAAAGTTCAAATTAAGCCAGGAAAAGTGGTTTTGGAGTAAAAGAACAGGAATTATCTATAACTCCTACAATTTCGCTTTTTCTTTTAGATAAGCATCTATAGAAATAATAGTGAAAGCAAGTTACCCAATTGTACATATTTCAAATGAAAATGCCATTCAGCATTAAGTTGAAAGAAATAATGATAGCAATAGATAAATTCTAGTCATATATAGCACTTCAAGTTTTTTTTTTCAAGTTTTAAGATTTTTAAGGTAACTTTAGAGCTAAACCAGCAGCTTATAGTAGTTTCAGAAGCTGACTTCGACAACATGCTAATTACAAATATTCTTTTGCATTTAAAATGTTTTAGTAGCATAGACTTATGCAGAACTAGATATTGGTGAGGTACACAGTTTACTCTGTGTCATGTTCTGTGCTAAGCTCTCCACATAAAGCATCTTAGTCAACTCACAACATCCATTTCACAGATAGGAAAACAGAGGTACAAAAGAAAATGTAACTTGCAAGTTCTAAATAACTGAATAAAAATAAAGGGAAAATTCAGGGTATTGTGTGTACCTAGCAATACATCAACAATTGTTTAAGGCCTGTGTATTAAACAATATTCACCTGTTAGACATTCCTTAGAAAACAAACCAGTAGCAAAAAGGAAACTGCAAATAGCCATAAAGAGCAAAAGATACAGTTTGAGGTACTATCTAAAGCAATGATAGAAGGATATAGACAATTGGTAAGTCTCATAACTGACGCTTTTGGATGTACCGTATTGACTTTTGACAATTGTGTGTGTGTGTGTGTGTGTGTGTGTGTGTGTGTGTGTGTGAAGAGATTGCAAAGAGGAGAGAAAAAAGTAAACCTACTGCTCTGAACCAAAGAAAACAAATAAATATACATAACCATAAGCAGTATTCAGAAGACAGGTGCTGAACACAATTTAGATATTATGCTCCTGGCTTGAAAATGAACCTCAGCACTGGATTCACAGAAGCTGTTGGATTCTCTTGGGCTTTAGCACTGAAGCAAAATGCTTTACAACTTAATTGCATGCTCAGAAAGTCAATTGGCTAGTTTGCAAATTTATGCAACGTTTATAACTGGTAAATAGGGTGAGTGCAGGTATGGAAAGGAGAAAAGGTTTCATTTCCTCAGATAGAACTCATGGTTAATAAATTGTAACAAGCATTTGTAAGGAAACAGAGCTGAACAAGGCCAGAGGCAAAATGACATTATGTTTTTCCATTTTAAGTGTACATAATTAGGAGCGCCTGGGTGGCTCAGATGGTTAAGTGTCTGCCTTCAGCTCAGGTCATGATCCCAGGGTCCTGGGATCGAGCTCCACGTTGGGCTCCTGGTTCAGTGGGGAGCCTGCTTCTCCCTCTCCTTCTGCCTTCCCCCCCGACTCATGCTCTCTCTTTCTGTATCTCTGTGTCTCAAATGAATAAATAAAATCTTCAAAAACAAGTGTACATAATTAGTACAATCTATCCTCATGGGACAGAAAACCATGAGACCATGTCAGTCTTTCCCTCCAAATGCCAATATAAGCAACAAATTAATACAAGTTTAAGATACCCCTCCTTTGCATGTGAAAAATCAAATGGTCACATATAGGCCTTCTCATGGAGAAGATAAAATAAAAGCATTTCTCTAACTCAGTGTATTTTTGAAGATTTTATTTTTTGAAAGCAGTTTTACATTCACAGCAAACTTAAGAGGAAGGTACACAGACTTCCCATATACACCCTTCCCCAGCAAATGCACAGCTTCCCCCATTAAGGACCTGCCCTACCACAATGGTACCTCTGTTCGAACTGAGGAACCTATACTGACACATCACAGTCCTCCAAAGCCTATCGTTTACCTTAAGAGTCACTCTTGGTATTACACACTCAATGGGTTTGGACACATGTATAATGTGACTTGTGTCTACTGCTATAGTATTATAGAGTAGTTTCACTCTAAAAATCCTTTGCTTCCCCTACTCGGAGCCCTCACAACTGCTGGCAATCACTGATCTTTTTAGTGGAAAAGACAAAACTATGGCAGCAGAACATCCTATAATTGAAATTATATAATACATAGAATTTTCAGCTTAGCTTCTTTCACTTAACATGTATTGAAGGTTTCTCCATGTCTTTTTTATGGCTTGAGAGCTCATTTCTTTTTAGTGCTGAATAATACTCCACTGTTTGGATGTATTACATTTTATTTATGCATTCACTTAGGACATCTTTGTTGCTTCTAAGTTCTGACAATTGTGAATAAAGCTGCTATAAACATCCGCATGCTGGTTTGTGTGTGGACATAAATTTTCAACTCCTTTGGGAAATACCAAGGAACACATTTGCTGGATCATATGGTAAAGGTATGTTTAGTTATGTAAGAAACTGCCAAACTCTTGCATTCCCACCAGCAAAGAATAGTAAAATTCGTAGAGAGTTCCTATTGTTCCACATTCTCCCCAGTATTTGGTGTTGTCAGTTTTCCATATTTTGGTCATTCTAATAGTTATAGTGAGTGATAAATTATTATTGTCTTAATTTGCATTTCACTGATAACCTAGGGTGTTGATCATTATTTCATATGCTTATTTGCCATCTATGTAATTTTTGGTGAGGTGTCTGTTGAAGTTTTTGGCCCATGTTCTAAATCGGGGTTGTTTTAATAGTTTTTCATATATTTAGATTAAAATGATCCTTTATCAGGGTTGTCTTTTGCAAATATTGATTCCCAGCCTTTGTCCTGGCTTCTAATTCTCTTGTCATTTTCTTTTGCAGAATAAAAATTTAAATTTTAATGAAGTCCAGCTTATCAAGTATATTATGAGTCATGCCTTTGATGTATCTAAAATGTCATTGCCATACCTGGGTTTTCTCCTGTGTTTTATTTTAGGAGTTTTATAGTCTTGCATTTTGCCTTTAAGACTATGATCAAATCTATAGTGAGTTAATTTTTGTGAAGGGTGTAAGGGTTCATTTTCTCGGCATATGGGTGTCTGATGGTTCCAATACCACTTATTGAAAAGACTGTTTTTGCTCCATTGTATTGCCTTTGGTCCTTTGTCAAAGATCAGTTATCTACTTATGGGAGTCTCTTTGTGAATTCTCTACTCTGTTCCATGGAGATTACATATATATATTAACTAATTAATATATATAATATATATTTTTATATATATATGTTTTATATTATATGGCCATTTAAAATCTTTAATCAAATTTCATCAATCACCAGCCATATTACATGCCATGATTAGCTTTCTATAAACAGCTTTGTTTTCTGTGTACAAATCAGTGTCAATGAAATAAAGAATAAAACCGTATCCTAGGCAAAGAACTTTATTAACCTTGTTTCAAACTTTATTCCCAGGCTTCTTCAGCTTAATTAGCTGCAAAGAATGAGTTCTATATAAGCAAAAACTGAAAAGAGCTGCAGTGTCCAAGGGGCTTGGGCTTAAAAATATTAGAGATCTAGATTTTATCAGATCCATGAACAAAATTTTAAAAAGCAGTCATAATATAAAATAGCAGCTCCCAGTAACTTCTTCAAGTTTTATCTTCTTCAAAAGTTGACTCAATTCAGTTTGCTTCATTCTTGGAAGCTTCAACAAAATTCTCCACAAGATCTGGAACTTCATCATCATCCTCATCCTCTCCGGTAGCAAGGGGTACTTTTCCATCCACAGATTGTTTGGGCAGAGCTTTTATATATTTATGTAAATTTACTTATTTAAATATATATATTTTAAACCAATACTACACTGTCTTAATTACTGTAGCTTTAGGGTAAGTCTGAAAGTCAGATATGTCCCCTCCAACTTTGTTTCTCTCCTTTACTATTGTGTTGGCTATTCTGGGCCTTTTGCCTCTCCACATATAAATTTCAGAATGACTTTATCAATATAAAAAAGTAACTTGCTGGATTGTAATTGAGATCACATTAACTGTATGTAGGTTAATTTGGGAAGAACAGACATCTTGACAAGATTGGCGCTTCTTATCAAGGAATGTGGAATATCTCTCCATTTATTTAGTTCTTTATTTCATTCATCAGAGTTGTATAGTTTTCGTCGTGTAGATTTTGTACATGTTTTGTTAGATTTATACATAAGTATTTCATTGTTGGTTTCCCTAATGTAAATAATAATGTGTCTTTTAATTACTAATTGTACTTGTTCCATGCTGGTATATAGGAAAGTGTTGGCCTTGTATATATTAGCTTTGTATCCTGCAACCTTGCTATAGGTGCTTATCAGTTCCAGGAGTTTATCTGTTGGTTCAGATTTTCTACACAGACAAACAAAAACAAGTAATCTGAGGGCAAAGATGTTTCTGGGTCTTCCTTCTCAATCTATATGCATTTTGTTCTCCTCTTTTTGTCTTACTTTATTAACTAATATTTTCCAGTGTGCTATTGAAAGGGATGTTGGGAGAGGACATCTTTGCCTTGTATCTAAGGTTACTGGGAGAGCTTCAAGTTTCTCATCAGGTCAGATATTAGCTGTAGGTTTTTTATAGATACTCATCAAGTTGAGGAAGTTCTTCAGTATTACTAGTTCACTGAGAGTTTTTATCATGTGTGTTTTTTTTTTTTTAATTTTTATCTTGTTGATGGGATGTATTACATTAATTTTCCAAAGTAAACGGGACTTGCATGTATGGGTTAAATATCACATGATCCTGGTGTGTAATTCTTATACATTGTTGAATTTGTTTTGATAATATTTTGTAGAGAATGTGTATGCTCAAAATTTTGCATGCATGAGAGAAAGTGGCCTGGAGTTGTTTCTGTAATGTCTTTTTATGGGTTTGGTATTAGAGTAATATTGGCCTCGAACAGGGAATACCTCCTAACTCTTTCTATTGTCTGAAAAAGATTAATGAGAATTGGTAAAAATTTCTTTATCAAAGGTATGGTAGAATTCCATTGTGAACTCAACTGAGCTAGTTATTTTCTGTTTTGGAAGGTTATTATTGATTAAATTTCATTAGTAGATATTGGCCTAATCAGATTGTTTTTTCTTGTGAGTTTTGAAAGCTTTATATCTTTAAAGAAATTGGCCCATTTTATCTAGGTTGTCAAGTTTGTGGGCATAGGGTTGTTCATAGCATTCCTTTATTACTTTAAATGTCCATGAGATCTGCAACAATGTCCTCTGTTTCCTTACTGAGAGTAGTAATTTGGGTACTTTTTTTTTTTTTTTTTTTTTGTAGTTAGCCTGGCTTATAGATCTTATCTACCTTTTCAAAGAATTAGGATTTGGTTTCATGGAGGGTTTTGTTTTGTTTTTTTGTTTGTTTTATCCCCTCTATTGCTTTCCAGTTTCCAATTTCATTGCTCTTTCTTTTTCTTCTGCTTATCTTAGATTTAATCTGCTCTTCTAGTTTTTTTTTAAATTTTTTATTGTTATGTTAATCACCATACATTACATTATTAGTTTTTGATGTAGCGTTCCATGATTCATTGTTTGCGTATAACACTCAGTGCTCCATTCAGTAAGTGCCCTCTTTAATACCCATCACCAGGCTAACCTCTCCCCCCAAACCCCTCCCCTCTAGAACCCTCAGTTTGTTTCTCAGAGTCGATAGTCTCTCATGGTTCATCTCCCCCTCCAATTTCCCCCCCTTCATGTTTCCCTTCCTATCTTTTTTTTTTTTTTTAATATATAATGTATTCTTTGTTTCAGAGGTACAGGTCTGTGATTCAACAGTCTTACACAATTCACAGTGCTCACCATAGCACATACCCTCCCCAATGTCTATCACCCAGCCACCCCAACCCTCCCACCCCCCGACCACTGCTCTTCTAGTTTTTTAAGGTGAAAACTTAGATTATTAATTTTAGATCTTCCTTCTCCAGTATATGCATCTAATGCTATAAATTTCTCTAAGCATGGCTTTCAGTATGGTCCCACAAATTTTGATGTTATTTTTCCATTTAGTTCAAAATATATTTTAATATTTCTTGATTTCTTCTTTGACTTACATGTTACTTAGAATTGTGTTGCTTAATCTTCATGTATTTCAGGATTCCAGTTTTCTTTGTTAATGACTTCTAGTTTAATTCCAAGTTGGCCTAAGAGCATACATTGTATGATTTCTACTCTAAATTTGTTTTGTGGGCCAAAATGGTCTATTTTGTGAGTATTGCATGTGAGCTTGAGAAGAATGTGTGTTTTGCTGTTAATGCATGAAGTAGTTTACAGATATCAATTACATCCATTTGATTTATGGTGTTTAAATTCAATTATGTCCTTGCTGATTTTTCGGCCTGCTAGGTCTGTGTTTCTGAAAAAGGTATGTTGATGTCTCCACCTATGATAATGGGCTCATCTATGTCTCCTTGCAGTTCAATCAGTTTTTGCTTCATGTAGTGTGATGCTCTGTTGTTAGGTGTATACACATTAAGGATTGTTCTGTCTTCTAGGAGAATTGATCTCTTTATCATTGTGGAATATCCTTTATCCTTAAAACTTTTCTTCTCTAAGTCTTCATCTGAAATTAATATAACTAGTTCTGGGATTTTTAAAGAAAATTTTATTAGTGTTAGCATGGCATATTTTTCTCCATTTATTTTAATCGATGTGTGTCTTTGTATTTAAAGTCCATTTCTTCAGACAACCTATAGTTGGCTTTTTTTTTTTTTTAATCTATTGTCTTGGTGCATTCAGAACATTGGTGTTCAAAATAATTATTGATATAGATGGATTCATATCTTCCATTTGTTCCTGTTGCCATTGTTCTTTGTTCCTATTTTTATCTTTCACTCTTCTTTTGTGTTTTTAATCTCCCCACTTTCTCTCCTTTTTAGCATATCCATTATATTTCTCTTGTTACTATTTTTAATTGTTGGCTTAGTGTTTGCAGTGCACATTTACAACTAATCCAAGTCAACTTTCAAATTACAGTATGCTACATGTGTAGAGTGACTACAGTAAGCAAATAATCCTAATTCTTTCCTCCCTTCCTTTGATCACTGCTGTCTTTATTTTCCTTTATATATGAATATACAGGAGCATATATATTTACATAAGCATATATTATCAGATAAAAGGTTGCTATAACTAAACAAACTGTTATCCGTTAGGTCAACTAAGAAAAAAGTGAGTCTTTACATTACCTTCACTTATTTGTTAGGTTTTTTTTTTTTTTTTCATTTCTTTATGTAAATCCAAGTTTCTGTCCTATATTATTTTCCTTCTCTTCAGAGAATGGTTTTTAACATGACCTATCAAGTAGCAAGAAACTTCCTCAATTTTTACCTAAAGTCTTTTATTCTCCCCTTCACTTTTGAAGCATAATTTCACAGGGTGTAGAATTCTAGGTTGGTGATCTTTGTCTCCACTCTCTAAATATTTCCCTACTCTCTTGCTTGTATGGTGTCTGAAGAGAAATCTGATGTAATTCCTGTTTTTGTTTTTCTATTGATAAGGTGATTTTCCCCCCCTTCTCCCTTTTTTTCCAGGAATTTTTCTTTGATTTTTGCATAGTTAGAAAATAACATGCCTAGGTGTAGTTTTTTTGGCTTTTATGCTGCTTGGTTTTCTGATTTTCCTGGACCTGTGGTTTGATGTCTGATGTTAAGTTGGGGAAATTCTCTGCCATTGCTTTAAATATTTCTTCAATTCCTTTTTCTCTTTTTCCTTCTGGTATTCCCATTATGCATATGCTATACTATTATGTGTAGTTGTCCCACTTGTCCCATAATCCTTGGAAATTCTGAAGATTTTTCCCCCTCAATCTTTGTTCTCTTTGCTTTTCAGAGGTCTTTATTGATGCATCTTCTAGCACGGAGATTTTTTTCCTCACTATGTCCAGTCTACAATTAAATTCAACAAAATCATTCTTCATTGCCATTGGAGTGCGTTTTTTTTTTTTTTTCTAACATTCCTTTATGATTCTTTCTTAGGATTTCTATCTCTCTGCGTACATTGCTGTTTTATTCTTCATGTCATCTACTTTTTCCATTAGAGCCCTTTAATCATGGAGCATATTAATCATAGTTGTTCTAAATTCCTGGTCTGATAATTCCAACATCCCTGTCATGTCTGGTTCTGATTCTTGCTCTGAGTCTTCAAATTGTGTGTGCATATGTGTGTGTTTCCTTTGGTATGCCTTATAATTATTTCTTGATGACAGGATGTGATTTGGAGAGTAAAATGAACTTTTATAGATTGACCTTTAGTAATGTAGTGGTGAGGTGTGGGAGGAGGGGGAGTGTTCTATAGTCCTGTGATTTCTTTAGTTTTTCAGTGGGCCTGCCTCTGGTCTGTGAACTTCAGAGTTTTTTTTTTTTTTCTTCTTCTTCCCCCCTATGTCCCCCCTGGGACAGGATGGCTACAGTGGACTGGAGCTGAGTATTTCCCTTCCCTAGGTTAGTTAGGCTCCAATAATACCCTAGTATGTTAGGCTCTGGTTAACTAGTTTTTACAGAGGGCAAGGCCCTGGTAAGAACAGCATGCTCTTATATATTTGAAAATGGTACCTTTTTCCCCTCCCTCTGATGGAAGCCAGAGGGTATTTTTTCTATTTACTGTGGGAGGCTGGTTGAGTTCTTGGGGGTAAATCTTAAAATGCTATGGGGGTCTCCTTATGACTAGGTGCCTCCCGGAGTTTTAGCTCTCAGAATTGTCTGCACAAGCTTCAAGCAATTAATCACCTAGAGTTGAGATTTACTATCATCACACTAGTTCCAGGAGGAATTCCTCTCTGGAGTCTCTGCTTTTACAAGTTGTGACTCCCTTTGCTTATTTGTCTGTCTCACCAGTCCTGGGGGCAGTATTCTCCCCTCCCATATGGATCCTATAAGAGTTAGGTTTTTTCACTTTATTCAGCTTTTTACAACTTTCAAGCTTCTTACATGTAGAACTGTAGACTGGAACTATCCTGATAGGTTTGTTTTTTTTTTTTTAATCAGAAAATTGATGAAGCAATGTGGAAGCCATGTGTAACTGTACCAGTTATTGTCTCACAATGTAGGTCCCATGCTATATTAATAATTTGATAAGAGCTTCCTATTTTTCTTTACCATATGAATTTTCTTAGCCAATACAGATTAAAAGGTAAGAAACAAAACCACTTTTATATGACCCTTAAATATTTTTAGGTAAGAAGAACCTTTACAGATCTAAGCCTTGTAAAGTCTCAAAACAAGTTTCAATTGACTTTAAAAAGTATTTTATCTTAAGTTTTTCCCATGGTAGTTTAAAAATAAGCTGTTATAAAATCTAAAAAATGTTTACTCTTGATAAATTAAGTCCTTGGATATTTTTTGTTTTCCTCCAAGTACATGGTCAAAACAAGTAGCAATTTCTCTTTTTTACTCATTTCTTTGGTTCTTTTAATACATGACCAATTAAAATATCTTTGCCTCTAATTTTATTAGAATGATCTAACAAGAAAATGGTTTGTACATGGTGTGATGGGATTTAGGTTTCTTTATAAATACCATGAGCCTTTTTCTTCTAAGTTTTCATACCGTTAGTATTATTGCTTTGAATATTCAAAAAGGTTCAGTTTTAAGTCCTAGTTTTGGAATTTTTTTTCTTTATACAATCATTTCTCCAGTTTAGCTTTTAAATTGATGGAAGAGAAGACACATGTGATCAAATTTAGGACAACAAATTTAATATGTTACGGTGCTATCCTCTATTTTAAAGTAATTTGAATAATTTATGTCAAGCAATGCAGTTGCAATATGCAAATGAACTTAAAGTTCATGGGGAAAGATTGAGAGGATAAGTTGAAAGGGAAAAAACAAATACCAGCTGTTCTGTTACCTATATTGCCAGGATTCCAGGACTTGATAATGAGTTTAGAAGGTCACAGAGGATTGCAAAGGATTAGGAAATATCAGAAAAAGTAATGACATTAAAAAGAGAACAAGAATAGACTTTGTGCCAATGTTATCATAGTTTTCTAAAACTAATTTTTAAAGACTAGTTTTAACAGTTTTAGGTTTATAGCACAATTAAAGAAAGTATAGAGATTCCCCATATACCTTCTTACCCCACACATGAATAGCCTCACATTATCTAGATGATTATGATGTGTCAATGCAGGTTCATACTTCGTAAAAAAATAATGCACCATTTGGTGAATAATGATGATAATGTGAGAGGCTATTCATGTGTGGGGAAGGAAAGTATATGAGAAATCTCTATACCTTTTAACAACAAAAACTTGTGTTTCGTGGTTCTGAAGGCTAGAAATCCAGTATTAATGTGGCATCAATATTAGTGTTTGGTGAGGTATCTCTTCCTGGCCTATAGACAGCTTCCTTCTTGCTTTTTGTCCTCACTTCGACTTGTGTGTGTGTGTGTGTGTGTGTGTGTGTGTGTACACGTGCCCGCATGCATGTGCACAGGCACAGAGTGAGAGAGGGATACCACTTAACATCAGCCCTACCCTAGGACCTCATTTCAGCTTTAATTACCTCCCTAGAATTCCTGTCACCAAATACATTCAAATGTGAATTTTGGGAGGACACAATTCAGTCCATAGCATATATTTTGTGGCAGACTAGACATGCTCATTTGCAAGCCTCTTGTCCAAAATACAATGTAAGGCAAAGTTTATTCCTTGTACTCAAATGAAGATCACAAATGCCAGGACATCAGGTTTCCCTACATAACCTTGTGATGACATCAGAGGTACTTATAATTCTATGTCTAGATCAATTGCCACCATGCAGCATTTCCTAGGAAGGAGGGGCTGTGGCTGTCTTTTCTGCAAGGTCTGGTGTCAGAGGTAAAGTCTAACAGAGTATTAAAAAAAAAGGCAAACAAACTTATTTCCATTTGGTTTTTTGCCTTTTGTGAGATAAAAAGTTTGTTTCAAGTATATAGGAATTATTACCAGGGAGTCTGCCAGATATTTCTGTAAGTTAATGGAAAGTATTCATCATGACTATATTAGAGATTCCTTATTTTTACTTATTTTTACATAAATGTCATCTCTGAAGATCAGATGAAATTGATAGTAAAGAGATCAACTGTTTTTTTTCCTATAATTAATCCCCATAGAAAATATTGAATTATATGAATATTCTTTGTTTTTCAAAACTATTAATTTTTTTTTTCCAATTGCCTCAGAAATCCTAGGAATTTTGTTCATTTCAGCAAATACTTGCTGAATATCCGCAGCATTAGTGCTTTCTTCTGGGCATTTCATTTTCCTTTTATTTAGGATTCTTTTATTATAGATCTAAGGGAAAACAACCATAACTAGCTTTCAGATATAGGGGTGCTTAAGCAATAAAATGTGGCCCAACTCCAGAAAAAAAATTAACAAAGCCAGAAAATTCACTCTCATGTCTGCTCTTTTCTGCATTCGTGACTTATGCTTCTCTAAGAAACAAAAACAGAAAACAACAAAAAACCCTTCCATTTTTTTAGTCCAATTACTCCACCAAAAAAACAAAAAAAAAAAACCCCAAAAAACAAGGGTTTATATATTACAGCTTAAAACTCCAAATAGTATATACTAGTTCAGTTCAGTCCACGATTTCCCAATGTATCCTGTCTTCACTTCAGTCAGGCTACAACTGTTGGACTAATTATCTCCAGCCAAGTATTGGGTCTAGTGAAGGAGCCGTGATTGCCCCACAGGAGACCATCCTTCTGAGGAGGATAAGAACATTGGACTGAAATAGAAAGGCTATTTTATAAAATAGAAATGTGGTGGGGAGAATGGTCACAGAAAAGGTGACTGAGGCTGGTCAGGCAATAACTTCAGTAATACCCTGCCCTAGGTTATATAGCTAGCTGCTCATATGTTATAAGCTTTATAATAGAGATTATCACTGGATCTATTTTTTCAGTATTTATCACCAGGATTCTGACTTCAACCATAACTAAGATTTAATATATTATATAAAATGGTCATTATCTCCCACCCTAGGTTCTATCCTATCCTGTCATTGATTAGGCTTTGCTATTAATCTATTAACAGTATGAACTTTACCATTGTTTTGATTTTCTTATAAGCGCCTTTTTTTTAAGATTATTTATTTATTTATTTGACACAGAGAAAGAGACAGCGAGAGAGGGAACACAAGCAGGGGGAGTGGGAGAGGGAGAAGCAGGCTTCCTGCTGAGCAGGGAGCCCCATGCGGGGCTTGATCCCAGGACCCTGGGATCATGACCTGAGCCGATGGCAGACGCTTAACAACTGAGCCACCCAGGCGACCTGCAAGCGCCTTTAAGAAATATTCTACCTTTACCAGAAGGCTATCATTTTCCAGAGAGAAGAAACCACCTAGATAGTTTGAGCCACAACCTCAAAATTATGCATGAACTAAATTCCAGCAATGATCATTAGCTGCAGGGAAAAAATGGTGTTACAGTTAAAGTTCCTAATGCTCTGCCACCCCAGATTTATAGATTGAAGAGCCCTAAGAGTCTAGCTTTATACTTAAGCTCCTTGAGAGAAATGCCTTATGGAAGAGTTTGTATCCTGGCATGCTGCCTGATTGTGTGGGTGTGTGTGTGTGTACACACATACACACCTAGAGAGAGAGATAATACTATCTGTTGCAGGAATATACTATTTTCTAAACAGATTCTATCAAAATAGAACTTCAAAATTATTTGTTGGAATGACTGCTAATCCTAAAAGGCTTTCGAGGAAATGGTGTTAAATTTCTCAGCAGCACAATACTTATTTTCAGTCAATTTGTAATCTCTTATTTTTGAGTCACACATTGAGTTTCTAGTTTATGTATTTTGAAGTGAAATATTTCTAAATTTAAAAACAGCATTTTGAAGGAGTGATTACCAAAATAACATAAAAATATTTCTTCTGAATTTATCAGTTCAGTGCTTCCCTTATATTCAACTCTTCTTTCAAAAACTAAAGGTATGTTCTCCATAGAATTTCTTTAAGATCTTTTTATCAGATCAAATAAGAAGAGGTTTTCATAATGGACAGACTAAATCTTTAAAAATGTAACATTAACTGCTTAAAAGAAGATATTAACAGCCTATTATGTTTTTCTCCCCAAAAAAACTTTTAAATTTTTTCTGGTAATAAATGTCTTAATTTCCCTTCATCAATTACAGTTGAAACAATAGCCTTGAGAATTCAGGAGACCTAGTAAACATTGACAAGAAACACCTACCATAAACTTTTCACATCTAAGCCATCAAGCGTCCGTTATAAAGTAGACCATATGCTAATGGGAAAAGAAAAATAAAGCCTTCAAGACTCCATGTCAAGAGAACACCTGCCAGCATGATATGACAAATGTTAATTATTCATCAATTCAAAGAAATTTTTCTGCTGAAGTTTTACAAAAAGAATCCAGCTTTGACATTTAGACGAGAAATAAGAACCTTGAGAATATTGTGAAATTCAGAAATGTCCATAAAGAGTCCTTTAAGCTTTGAATCAGTTAAAATTTATTTTCAGCAACAATAAATTGTTGTCCAAGACTTATGTCAACTAAAACATAGTTACATTGAAAGAAATAATGACTAGCCAAAGAGGTCAATCGAAAATTGACTCCCCAGGAATGTTGATTATTATAAACTGCTTACTCTTTAAGTTTAGCTGAGAAACTACAATTTTAAGAAATATTTGATAATATAATTAAATGTAAACCTCACATAAACAAATACAAAAACATTCAGCCCCAAACCCTCAACTTTGAGTTCCTGAGTTTCAACTCTCCAGTGATCTTTTCCTCCCACCTACCCCAGTCCATGACTACTATTGTCATGCCCAAGACTTGATCAGTAGCAATAACCACATCACCTTTACAGTATTGATTTTTTAAGCCTCATGTTCTGTTATTACCACTTTTTATCTTTCCAGCTCACTTATTGTAGCATTATTCATCTCAAAGTCCACAAACCTATAAGATTTTTAATTCAACTTTCACCCTGCTCTTTATCTCCCTTTTCCATTTTACCTAATTTAGATTCCACAATCACTGGAATCAATCTGCTTAACATTCTCTCCACCTCTTGCCTTCCTAGGAAAAAACAAACAAAAAACAATCCTCGCTCTCCATGTTGTTGTTGTTGTTGTTTTTCAGCCACACAATGAAGATGATTGGAGAAAAGTTTAGAATTTTGCTAATTGCATCTTGTTTTCAATTGAGGACATTACATCTGAAATTGGCCCTAAGCATTGCCTCTACTTACTTTCCTACTTCTGTGAAGCTGTGACACAATTCTACCATTTCTCTCAAGTCTTCAAAACCCTTTCTCCACTTTCCATTCTAAGCAGATGACTTTGCTCCTTATTTCACAAGAAAAGACAAATAATCAGAAAACTATCCAGTTGGCTTGTAACAAAAACCATTAACCTGTCTGCTTCTATACATATGTTCTTTGCCTTCCCTTCTGTTACACTGGATTAAATGCCTCTGTTCCATATTATTCTTCACCAACACTTGGATTTCAATTGCCAAAGTCTCCAGTGATCAATGCATCAAATAACCATGTTAAGCAACATTTCAGCAGCACAAACCCAGCAGATTCTTTCTTCCTTCTTGAAATGATTTCTTCTGTAAGAGGATACCATCCTGTTCTATTTCTAATACAGTTCACTCCAGTTAGATCTCCTTTTCTACATTCAATGTGTGCTTTTCGTAATGATCAGAACTCAGTCACCATTTTCATCTACTATCTAAATTCATTCTATAGTTTTACTTAACCAGTCCCTTGGCTTTTCAATGCCAGCAGTATTTTAATGACATAAATTTATACACAAGATTCATATCCAATTGCCTAAGTCTCCAATTGGACGTATAACAAAGTATTGAGAACATGTTTAAGAACATCACACTTGACTCAAATCCGAAAATAGGAATTGATTTCAAAATTCTTGTTCATGCAGAGAACCCAAAATGAAAACAGCCTTCCTAAATAAAAGAGATTACGTTGGATTTTGGAAGAAATGACTGAGTTTGGGTTAGATTTTTAAATGAAGTTGAATGTTTGCTTTGGAACGCAGTAAAGGGAAGCTAATTACCAACTGAGTAGATTTCGCAAATGTCTGGGAAAGGACTTTGCTGATTCCGAGGCAGTAAGAAGACTGTGTGCCTGTAGACATGGTCCTTCTGGATAGAATAATGAAATATTTAACTTCCTAACAAGAGCGCCCATGGTCTTTAAGAAAGCAGAATTTTAGGTTCTCTAATTTTACACTTTCAAAGCTAAGCTTTTGAAACCTACCTAACTCAGCATACTTCAATATCATTCCCTTCTTAGTTATTAATGCTACTATTCATCTTGTTATATTCTGACAAATTTAGAGATCATTCATTAAACCTTTTTCTTAAATACATACACACACATACACACAGAGATGGTCCCTGATTTAAAATGGTTCAACTGACCATTTTTTGACTTTGTAATGGGGCAAAAATATGTATTCAGTAGAACCCATACTTTGAATTTTGATCTTTTCCCAGGCTAGCAATATGTGGTGGGAAACTCTCTCACTCTGTCTCTCCCACCTCAAAATGTGGCCTTATTTGTGTATATGTAATTAAGATAAAGTCATACTGGAGTAGGGTGGAGCCCCTAATCCAATATGACTAGAACCTTGATTAAAAGGGAGAAATTTGGACACATGCACACACAAGATAGAATTCCATGTAAAGACAGAGGCAAAGATTGGCATGATACAGGAGCCAAGGGTCCCCAAAGATGGATACCCAACACCCAGAAGCTAGGAGAGAGACCTAGAACAGATTGTCCCTCACAGCTCTGAGAAGAAACCAACCCTTGATCATGGACTTCTAATTCCAGAACTGTGACAATACATTTCTGTTGTTTAGGCCACACAGTTTGTGATACTCTTCTGTCTTTCTTTGCTAGGGAAACTATAACAGAGTTTGGCAAAAATGGGATTGCTAAGCACATTAGGTTTCTGGGGTGGGGGGATGAGAATAGGAAAGTTCTCAGCATAAATTGTCAATGGCAGTGTGTCCATCTTCCCAAAAGGACTCTTGCCTCAATGAGGATATGAAAATGTGCATAGAAAGATTCTGGAGATTAGGATTCTTTCTTTCTTTGTAGACCCTACCCTTTAAAATTGTATCCTTTTTTTTTTTTTTTTTTTTTTTTTTTCTGGTCTAATATTAAATAATGTGGTAGTAGAGACATGCTTGTTTTATTTTTGATTTTGAAGGGAATGTTTCTAAGATTTTGCCATTGTACATCACTTTTGTTTAAACCCAGATAATATTAATTAAAAGTCCCCAACGTGTTAGGTAAACATGAGGAATGCACGGTCAGCTTACATATCTACAGAGTTAGTTAAAAATGGGCCCTTAACTATAAGTTAGACAATTTCTAACAGAAAAGAATGATGATACAAAGGTCTAAGTCTAGAGAATAGGGGGCAAAACCAAGAGCCTTGGATAAAACTGAATTAAATTTCCAGTAACAAAGGTCAGAATATAGCACTACTAAAGGAATATTCTTTGTTCTCAGAATTGAGGAAACTGGTAACATGAGCCTGACTGCATTTTAGAACTGCTATCAGCTAATGATCCTATGAGCTTCTCTTTCTTTTCTCTTTAAAATGTGATTCTGATGTAATATTCATGTTCTCAGTTAATCATTGTATATTGAGTGGGTGGAAGGTAGGCAGTTAACTTAGTCTTAATTGACAAGTCTCTAGATCAAGAGGAAAGGTTCCTAGGAGCCTTATCCATACTATATGTAATTTGGATGATGAGGTCCTGATACCGTGATTAAATGATACTTTGCGGTGGGGCGCCTGGGTGGCTCAGTCGTTAAGCGTCTGCCTTCGGCTCAGGTCATGATCCCAGGGTCCTGGGATCGAGCCCCACATCGGGTTCCCTGCTCGGCAGGGAGCCTGCTTCTCCCTCTCCCACTCCCCTTGCTTGTGTTCCCTCTCTCGCTGTGTCTCTCTCTGTCAAATAAATAAATAAAATCTTAAAAAAAAAAAAAATGATACTTTGCGAGTCTTGGAGAACATAGGTATACTTTGCATGTGGGACATATGTAAATTACAGTAGGCAAAGAACTGGTAGATTTTCTCCAAAGTTGGCCACCAGCAATTTACCCTATTACCATCCATCTGTGGATCATATTGTCATATTGATTCAATAGAATACATTATATAGAGCACTCTAGCTGCTAAACTTTTTAGAGTTCCATAATTCAGTGAAGGTATGCACATGTAATATTTCAGATAGGTGAGCTATATTAAAACATGGATTAAGCCATTTTCTTTTTCCCTATCCAAAAGAAAATGTATTCCAGTTAGAACCAAAAAATACCGTAATTTTAACCACCATGGACAAAACCTCTAAAAGTTATGAATGTGATCTTTGTTTTCATCTAATTCACAGTATCATCCTCTCTTCTTCATTATATGTCTTTGTTTTTTCAATTAACATTTCAGTCCTGCCTGAGAGTTACTAATATCTGAAAGCTACCAGATCAGCCCCATTTACTTTTTTTTTGCAAATTGAAGCTAAATTTATTTAAATAATTTGCCCAACTACATTCAGCTAGTCTAAATCCAAGTTCCTTAGACATAGTTTCCATAGTGTTTATACTACCCTATACAGATTATCATCTTTTTTTAAATTTTATTATGTTAATCACCATACATCATTAGTTTTTGATGTAGTGTTCCATGATTGATTGATTGTGTATAACACCCAGTGCTCCATTCAATATGTGCCCTCTTTAGTGCCCATCACCAGGCTAACCCATCCCCCTACCACCCTCCCCTCTAGAACCCTCAGTTCGTTTCTCAGAGTCCATAGTCTCTCATG
Organism: Halichoerus grypus; assembly: GCF_964656455.1. NCBI lineage: Eukaryota > Metazoa > Chordata > Mammalia > Carnivora > Phocidae > Halichoerus > Halichoerus grypus. The sequence continues at coordinate 96,127,149 of NC_135714.1, read as the reverse complement.
GTTCATCTCCTCCTCCGATTTCCCCCTCTTCATTTTTCCCTTCCTACTATCTTCTTTTTTTTTTTTTTTTTAACATATAATGTATTATTTATTTCAGAGGTACAGGTCTGTGATTCAACAGTCTTACACAATTCACAGCACTCACCATAGCACATACCCTCCCCAATGTCTATCACCCAGTCACCCCATCCCTCCCACCCCCCACCACTCCAGCAACCCTCAGTTTCCTGAGATTAAGAATTCCTCCTATCAGTGAGATCATATGATACATGTCTTTCTCTGATTGACTTATTTCGCTCAGCATAATGCCCTCCAGTTCCATCCACATCGTTGCAAATGGCAAGATTCCATTCCTTTTGATGGCTGCATAATATTCCATTGTGTATATATATATATATATATATATATATATATATATATATATACCACCTCTTCTTTATCCATTTATCCATTTACTTTTTTAGAACACTTTTAGACTTACAGAATTTGAAAAAGAGTTCACACATAGACTAAATGCAGTTTCCCCATTATTAACATCTTATAAGATACATTTATTATAATCAGTGTTGATCACTATTTTCAACTAAAGTCCATACTCCACTCAAATTTCTGTTCCAAGATACCACATTACATTAAGTTCTCATGTCTCCTTAGGTTCCTCTTGAGTGTAATAGTTTCCCAGATTTTCCTTGTTCCTGTTGACCTTGACCATTTTGAGTACTGGCTAGGTACACCATAGTGTGCCTTTCTGTTAGGACTGGTATGATGTTTTTCTTATAATTAGGTGGTATGATTTGGATGATGAGATCCTGAGACTGTGATTAAATGATACTTTGGGAGACTTGGAGAAAGTAGGTATACTCTGCATGTGGGACATATGTATTATGGTAGGCAAAGAACTGTGATAGATTTTCTCCAAAGTTGGGTACCAGCAATTTTTCTAGAAGAATATAGAAAAATATCATGGGGATAAAGAACCTTTTTATTATATAATATCAAGGGGTAATACTCCAACATGACTTATTAAAGTTCATGTTGACCTAGATTACCTGGCTGGATTATTTGTCAGACTTCTTTCCTGTAGAGTTATTCTTCTTTCCCTTTTTCCATACTGCATTCTTTAGGAGAAAGTCACTAAATGCAGCTAACACTTAGGCAATGAGTGGGAATTTTGCTTTTACTTCTTGAGGGTAGATTATTCCATTATTTGGTATTCTTCAGCATAGGAGACTTACCTTTTTTTTCCACTTATTTAATCACATATCAGTAAAGAGTGATGAGTCCTTCAGGAAAAAAATAGAACTTATCAATTTCATGAAATTCCATGGAAATGAAAGATTCTTGGGATTTCTCTGGATAGAACATCATTTGTCTAATGAAATCTGTGCAAAGGAAAAGGTTAGGGGGAAAAATACAAGGAAAACAGTTGAAGCAACATAATCCAAACACATGATAGATTAAGTCCCAAAGCTTATTCACCCTTTCTTGATTTATTTGAGAGAAAGGGAACAGGAGGAGGGGCAGAGGGAGAGAGAGAATCCTGAAGCAGACTCCTCACTGAGCCCCAAGCCCAACATGGGGCTCGATCCCAGGACCCTGAGATCATGACCTAAGCCAAAATCAAGAGTCAGCCGCTTAACCGACTGAGCCACTCAGGGGCGCCTTAATCACACTTTCAACATCTCACACATTTCAACTTATTTCAAGTCTCTAAAAATTCTTAGTAAGTGCATACCAGAATTTCTTTCCCAACATATTGGTATACAAAAATACTGAACATTAGAATGAAATTCTTCTAGCTGATTGCTTTTCAAAATTATCTTTTACACTTCAGACCCTCAAAATAGACTTTTGCTTGCCTTATGTAAACCTAAACAAACATTAAATTGACATATAACACATCATATTAATAAAAATGTTTTTTTTTTAATTTAACCATGTGACTAACATGATCCTATCTCACAGAAAATTGACTGAGAGCTATAAAAAAAAAAAAAAAAAAAAAAACTATTACTAGCAAAGATGTTCAAAAGTTTATATAAGTGTAGGGGCACCTGAGGGGCACAGTCAGTTAAGTGCTCAACTCTTGGTTTAGGCTCAGGTTGTAATCTAGGGGTCATGAGATCCAGCCATGAGTCAGGCTTTGCACTGAGCGCATCAGAGTCTGCTTAAGACTCTCTTTGCCTGTGCCTCTGTCTCTCTTTCTCTCAAATATATAAACCTTTTTTTAAAGACTTAAGTTTACATATGGTCAATGTGTCTTAGTGAACATCTGCTGAAATCTCAGAACTGAGCAGATTTGAGGGGGAATGTGGAGGTAAAGACAGAGGAATGAGAGAGAGAAGTGGGAAAATCGCCCTACATAGATGTAGTTATTCCAAACTCCTACTTGTGCCCCAAACAATGTTTCATGATACATTCTACATATGCTCATATTTTCAGTTGAAGAATCAATATAAAAAGAATGAAAATAACATATGTGATCTATTGATAGTCAACCTAGAGAAACATAGTATTGCATGATAATAGATTAGAAAATATCACCTGAACAGACAAAATTTGTTAAGTGTGATATATTGTGTTTCTCTTTAGAATATTTAATTTAAAGTAGCACATGGGGCACCTGGGTGGCTCAGTCATTTAAGAGTCTGCCTTCAGATCAGGTCATGGTCTCAGGGTCCTGGTCGAGCCCTACATTGGGCTCCCTGCTCAGTGGAGAGTCTGCTTCTCCCTCTCCCTCTGCCCCCCTACCCCCGCTCATGCTTGCTCACATTCTCTCTCTCTCAAATAAATCTTTAAAAAAAAAAAAATTCTGAAGCAAGCTGTGTTTAGGTAATATATTTTTTTAATATGGGCGCTGGGTGGTTCAGTCAGTAAGTGTCAGACTCTTGATTTCAGCTCGGGTCATGATCTCTAGGTCTTGGGATCGAGCCCCATATTGGTCTCTGTGCTCATCGAGGAGTCTGCTGGATATTCTCTCTCTTCTTCTGCCCCTGCCCTGCTCATCCTCCCCCTCAAATAAATCTTTAAAAAAATAGTAAGCACATAAAATGTTTGAAATATAGTATAGTACACACCATCATACATATGATGCAGATTTTAGGGGCGCCTGGGTGGCTTAGTCCATTAGGCGTCTGACACTTGATTTTGGCTCAGGTTATGATCTCAGGGTCATAACATCAAGTCCGGTGTCAGGATCCATGTTGGGCATGGAGCCCGCTTAAGATTCTCTCTTTCCCCTCTCCTTCTATCCCTTCTCTCTCTCTCTAAATATATAGAGATATAGAGATATAAATATAGATATAGATTTTAGAGTACAAATTGTATTTTACAGATGGTATTATATATAGTACAATATAGTGTAAGACAATGTATTAAAAGTAAATAAAGATAATATTGCATTTTCCTTGACATAGGACATATTGCTTAGATAAACATTGAAGCTGATACATCTATTCTTACCATTTGGTATTGTTTCAAAGATTAATTGCCACATGTTAATTGTTGAGACCTGTGCTAACAAATAAACACTGAATGAGGTTTTACGTTGCATCCAAAAAGAGGAATGCATTTACAAAGAAGGTGTTTTTAAAATTGGCATTGTATACTTTCTTTTTTTTCCTTTGAGGACATTACTAGGTATGCTGTTTTCTCCTAGTAAATGTATATTGACATTGACCATTCTGACATATTCTGTAGATGCAGAGGAAGATTTAGGATGTGTAATAGTCAAGCAGCTCAGAAATCACTTGCTCTGAGATGAATGAGCACCAATACAGATCTCATAGTTACCAGCCTTACATTACCATAGTAGTAATTTGCCAAGAAAACAGTCCAGCATACTATTTTTTTTTCTGTATCTAGAAAAAAATAGGTATTTTTCTTCACAGGATTCATTCTTCCTGCAAATAACTGATAGTTTTAAAAATCTGTAAATATCTCCACAAAAGTCAATTATTACAATTATAAACATATTGGTTCACAATGGGACAATAGGATTCCCTTTCAACCCTACTAAAAACAAGGCCTGCTTTGATTCCTGTTTGTTAAACTTAGATCTGGCTTATTTCAATCATGTGTGTATATGTATGTGTAAGTGTAATACAACACACATATACATCCATTCATGTGCTATTTTTTAAAGAGTTTATTTTAACACTCCTATAGTCCCTAAGAGCATTGCAAGATAGTATAATAATCAATGACCATAATGATTTCTTAATGATCAGTGAAAGCACATATTATGTTGTTGTTAGTTTAAATATATTGGAAAGTGTGTAATAGGTTTTTGTTTTTGTTTTTAAATTCAATTAACCAACATATTAGTTGGTCATTAGTTTTTTTTTATTTTTTTATTAACATATAATGTATTATTTGTTTCAAGGGTATAGGTCTGTGACTCCTCATGTGCTATCTTTAACTCTATGTTCTCATTGTCCAGGTATATAGAAAAATCAGATAAGCAATCTCCTTGAAGGGTATTTTCATTTTATAAGGTATGATAAAGCTGCAACTAGAAAAAGTGTCTACCCTATTCAGCAATCAGAAAACTTACATTTCTAGACATGACAGTAAAGAGATTTCAGATAGTGGAGTGACTGAGTAGAAATTGGAGAGAAAACCACTGAAACATACTGTTACTAGAAGAAAGATGATCAATAACATGGGAAAAAAGAATGATGGAAAATTTGAGGAAAGTCCTTTGAACCAAAGAATGGAGAAGATGATATATTTTACTGTGTAGTATACGTTGAGAAATCAGGTCTATATATTTAATAATCCCATACAAAAATTCTATATGTAGAAATTTCTTCAAACAGTATACCTATTCTAACAAGGCTAGTGTGATAGATACATAGTAGTTGGGTATTTACAGTAAGATCAGTAGAACTGTATTTAACAAATTATTGTAAGTGTAGTAAAAATAGTAATCATGAAGGAGTTTATATAAATTATTTTATATTGATATTTAATTTAATTTATATATCATGCCTCACTTTTTTACATTTTTTTAAATGGATTTGACCATTTTGCATTTATAATGTATTTTTGAATTATAACTTACTGCTGTTCTTATTTGAAAGTCAATAAAATTGAAATGAGGGCGCCTGGGTGGCTCAGATGGTTAAGCGTCTGCCTTCGGCTCAGGTCATGATCCCAGGGTCCTGGGATCGAGTCCCGCATCGGGCTCTCTGCTCCTTGGGAGCCTGCTTCTCCCTCTGCCTCTCTCTCTCTCTGTCTCTCATGAATAAATAAATAAAATCTTAAAAAAAAAAATTGAAATGAGTTATTAACTGACCTAGTAACATATTAACGGATTCTCAAAATCCTTGTTTCAGATTTTTAGGGACACCATGTTTCAGCTTAGAGAAGCAACTGGAAAAAGTGTTGTTCTCATCTTCACAGTTTATTCAGATTGTTTTTCTATTTTGTAAATTAATGATAACACTTTCAAATAATTTTTCAGTTATTCTTTAGAGTTAGGATTTTATTTTTATGTGTTTGTGTCCTTTTTCAAGTTCTGTTGAAGATGCCTTTTCAGGTCATATTTAATGTAAAAACTTTGCATATATGATTGATTTTGTAAAGTATATTGAAACATTTATGTATCCATTAGAAGTGAATTTTCTTTACTGCTTCTCATAATCCTGGTTATGTAGTATGTACACATTAATAACATTTGTGAGGCCCTCATTGTATGCTATCTTCAAAGTGTTTTAAATTGTTATTTCATCCTCAATGCCATATGCTAGGGTAAGGATTACCATATTCTCCATTTAGATGAAGAAAGTGAAACAGAAGGGATAAACTGTCAAGTATCACCTATTTAGAGGTAGAGAGAAAGTTTGACTTCAGATCGCCCCAGAGTTCAAATCTGTTTAAGTATTGCACCACACATAAGCCAAATTCAGTCTGAAAAGAGGCCTTTGCTCATAATATATCTGTATATAGATTTCCATAATTATAATATAGCACAAGTGGCAAATAATGAAAACCCCTATTCTCTAATACATCAAATACTGTTAGTCTACATATGATATCTACACGTTTCCAGATTATTTAATTTTTCAATTTTCTCCCAGGTGTAATATCATTCAGTTGTAACTAATATTTAATTCAAGAACAGTAATATATTGAGGACATTGGGTAAAATATTTTTATTTTTTTTAAAGATTTTATTTATTTATTTGACAGAGAGAGACACAGCGAGAGAGGGAACACAAGCAGGGGGAGTGGGAGAGGGAGAAGCAGGCTTCCTGCGGAGCAGGGAGCCCGATGCGGGGCTCGATCCCAGGACCCTGGGATCATGACCTGAGCCGAAGGCAGACGCTTAACGACTGAGCCACCCAGGCGCCCCTGGGTAAAATATTTTTAAAAATATTTTTCAGGGGCCAAAAAAAAGGGAAAAGTGTCATTTCCCCTTATTTGTTGGGGGAGTTTATACACTGAGTTTATTTTACAAATGCTTATTAACGACCACAATTTTACTAATTATAATAACTTCATATTTTAGAATAAATTTTGCTAAATACATTTTAAGATATATGCTTTATTAACTTATTTATCTTCAATGCCTCACCATTTAATTAGGATTCTTTTTTTTTTTTTTTTAAGATTTTATTTATTTGAGAGAGAAAGAATGAGAGACAGAGAGCATGAGAGGGAGGAGGGTCAGAGGGAGAAGCAGACTCCCTGCTGAGCAGGAAGCCTGATGCGGGACTCGATCCGGGGACTCCAGGATCATGACCTGAGCTGAAGGCAGTCGCTTAACCAACTGAGCCACCCAGGCACCCCTAATTAGGATTCTTTTAATGTGGTATTTGTCTTTTTCTTACTGACATGTCACTTAGCATTTTACCCTCTAGCTCCATCCATGTCCTTGCAAATGGCAAGATCTCATTCTTTTTTTAAGGCTGAATAATATTCCTGTGTGTGTGTGTGTGTGTGTGTGTGTATACATATACCACATCTTCTTTATCCATTCATCAGTTGATGGACACTTAGGCTGTTTCCATATTTTAGCTGTTATAAATAATGCTACTATAAACATAGGGGTGCATGTATCCCTTCAAATTAGTGTTTTTGTGTTTTGGGGGTAAATACCCAGTAGTGTGATTACTGGATTGTAGGATAGTTTTATTTTTAACTTTCTGAAGAAACCCCATGCTATTTTCCAGAGTGCTTGCAACACTTCCCATTGCCATCAACAGTGCAAAAGGATTCCTTTTTCTCTACATGTTCGCCAACACTTTGTTTCTTGCGTTTTCGATTTTTAGCTATTCTGGCAGGTGTGAGTTGATATCTCCATGTAGTTTTGATTTGTATTTCCTTAATGAATGATGTTGAGCATCTTTACATGTATCTGTATGTCTTTTTTTTTTTTTTTTTAAGATTTTATTTATTTGTCAGAGAGAACACACAAGCAGGGGGAACGGCAGGCAGAGGGAGAAGCAGGCTCCCTGCTGAGCAAGGAGCCTGATGTGGCACTCCATCCCAGGACCCAGAATCATGACCTGAGCTGAAGGTAGATGCTTAACCAACTGAGCCACCCAGGCATCCCCGAATGTCTTCTTTAGAGAAATGTCTGTTCATGACTTCTGCCCATATTTAATTGGATTGTTAGCTTTTTGGGTGTTGAGTTTTATAAGTTCTTTATAGATTTAGGATACTAACCCTTTATCTGATATGTCATCTTCTCCCATTTCATAGGTTTCCTTTTAGTTTTGTTGATGGTTTCCTTCATTGTGCAGGAGCTCTTTACTTTGATGAAGTCCCACTAGTTTATTTTTGCTTTTGTTTCCCTTGCCTCAGGAGATCTATCTTGAAAGAAGTTGCTACAGCTACTTCAGAGAAGTTACTGCCTGTGTTCCCTTCTAGGAGTTTTAGGGTTTCAGGTCTTACATTGTGGTATTTAATACATTTTGAATTTATTTTTGTGTATGGTATAAGAAAGTCATCCAGTTTCATTCTTGTGCATGTTGCTGTCCAGTTTTCCCAATATCATTTGTTCAAGACTGTCTTTTTTCTGTTGGATATTTTTCCTCTTGTTGAAGGTTAATTGGCCATATAATTGTGAGTTTAATTCTGGGTTTAGTATTCTGTTCTGTTGACCTCTGTGTCTATTTTTGTGCCAATACCATATTGTTTTGCTTACTACAGCTTTGAAATATAACTCCAAGTCTGGAATTGTGATGCTTCCAGTTTTGCTTTTCTTCAAGATTGCTTTAGCTGTTCAGGGTCTTTTGTGATTCCATAAAAAATTTAGGATTATTTGTTCTAATACTGTGAAAGATGCTGTTGGTATTGATAGTGATATTGTATCCTGCAACTTTACTGGATTCATTTACTAGTTCTAGTAGTTTTTTGGTGGAGTCTTTTGGGTTTTCTTATATATTATATACGCTGCAAATAGTGAAAGTTTTACTTCTTCCATACCCATTTGGATGCTTTTATTTCTTTTTGTTTGATTCCTGTGGCTAGGACTTCCAGTACTATATTGAATAAAAATGGTGAGAATGGACAGGCTGGTCTTATTCCTTTTCTTATGGGAAAAGCTCTGTTTTTCCCCATTATGATGTTCACTGTGGGTTTTCCATGTATGGTTTTCATTACATTGAGGTATGTTCTCTCTAAACCTACATTATTGAGGGTTTTTATCATGAATGGATGTTCTACTTTGTCAAATGCTTTCTCTATGCCTATTGAAATGATCATATGATTCTTACCCTTTCTCTTACTGATGTGATGTATCATTTTGATTTGCGAATATTGATTCACTCTTGAAACCTAGGAATCAATCCCACTTGTTGTGGTGAGTGAATTTTAAATATATTGTTGGATTAGGTTTTTAGTATTTTGTTGCTCTTTGTATGTATGTTCATCAGAGATATTGGAGTGTAGTTCTATCTCTCGCTCTTTTTTTTTTTTTTTTTTTTTTAGTGGTGTCTTTATCTAGTTTTGGTATCAGGGTAATGCTGGCTTAATAGGATGAATCTGAAAGTTTTCTTTCCTCTTCTATTTTTTAGAATAGTTTGAGAAGAATAAGTATTAACTCCTCTTAAAATGTCTCATAGAATTTACCTGCAAAGTCCTCTGGTCCTAAACTTTTGTTTGTTGAGAGTTCTTTTTTTTATTTCTGATCCAATCTCCTTGTTGGTAATTGGTCTGTTCAGATTTTCTTCTTCAGTTTTGGTAGGTTATATGTTTTTAGGAATTTATCCATTTCCTCTAGGTTGTCCAATTTGTTGGCTATAGTTCTTTATAAAATTCTGTTACAATTGTTTGCATTGTTTTGGTGGTGTTTTCTCTTTCATTTGTGATTTGGAATATTTGACTCCTTTCTCTTCTGTTTCTGAGTCTGCCTATGAGTTTATCAATTTTTCTCCCCAAAGAACCAGCTCCTGGTTTCATTGATCTATTTTATTGTTTTGTTTAGTTTCTACATAATTTATTTCTGCTCTATTCTGTATCATTTCTTTCCTTTTGCTGGTTTGGGGTTTTGTCTATTTTTCTAGCTCCTTTAAGTGTAAGGTTAGGTCGTTTATTTGTTATTTTTCTTGCTTCTTGAGTAGACCTGTATTGCTATAAACTTCCATCTTAGAACCACTTTTGCTTCATCCCAAAGGTTTTGGACTATCGTGTTTTAATTTTCATTTATTTCCATGTATTTTTGATTTATTCTTTAATTTCTTGGTTGACCCATTTGTTGTTTAGTAGGATGTTATTTAACCTCCATACATTGGTGATCTTTCCAGATTTTTTCTTGTGGTTGATTTCTATTTTCATACTGTTGTGATCAGAAAACATAAATGGTGTGACTTTGATCTTTTTGTTTTTGTTGAGGCTTGTTTTATGGCCTAATATGTGATCTATTCTCGAGAATGTTCCCTGTGCACTTGAAAAATCTATATTTGGAAAAAAAAAATCTGTTTTCTGTTGTTTTAAGATGGAATGTTCTGAATATATCTGTTAAATACATCTGTTCCAATGTGTTAGTCAAAGCTTATTTCCTTCTTGATTTCCTGTTTGCATAATCTGTCCATTGATGTAAATGGAGTGTTAAAGTCCCTTACTATTATATTATTAATTAGTTCCTTTATGTTTGTTTTTAACTGTTTGATGTATTAGGGTCCTCCCATGTTGGGTGCATAAATATTTATTATTGTATTTTCTTGTTGGATTGTCTACTTTATTATATAGTGGCCTTTTGTCTCTTGTTATAGTCTTAGTTTTAAAGTCTATTTTGTCAATACAAGTATTGCTACCCTGGCTTTCTTTTGACACCCATTTGTATGATGAATGTTTTTCTATCCCCTCACTTTCAACTTGCAGGTATCTTTAGGTCTGAAATAGGTCTTGTATGAAACATATAGATGGGTATTATTATTATTTTTTTATCCACTGTCCCCTTGTCTTTTGATTGGAATATTCAGTCCATTTACATTCAAAGTAATTATTGATAGGTATGTATTTATTGCCATTTTGTTACTTGTGTGGTTGTTTTTATAGTTTTATCTGATCCTTCTCTTATTCTTTTTCATGGTTTGCTGGTTTTCTGTAGTGATACACTTGGATTCCTTTCTCTTCATTCTTTACATGTTTTAGTGTTTTGTTTTGATTTGTGGTTATCATTAAGTATATATATATTACATTGTGTGCATATAGCAGTCTATATTAAGTTGATGGTCACTTAAATTTAAACCTGTTCTTTACTCCTCTTCCCCCACACACACACACATTTTAGGCATGGTGTCATATTTTATATCCTTCTATTTTGTGAATCCCTTGACTGATTTTTTACAGAAATACTTATGTTTAATGATTTTGTGTTTCCTACTTTTCATACTCTCACTTCTGGTCTTTCCATTTAAAGAGTCCATTTTAATATTTCTAGTAGTACTGGTTTAGTGGTCATGAACTTCAGTTTTTGTTTGAGAAACTCTATCTTTCCTTTTATTTTGAGTTATAGTCTTGGTGGGTGGAGTATTCTTGGCTGCAGATTTTTCCCTCTGAGCACTTTGATTGTATTATGCCACTCTCTTCTGGCCTGCAGAGTTTCTGCTAAGAAATCCCCTGAGAGCCTTAGGGGATTTCCCTTATATATAATTGTCTTCTTTTGTCTTGCTTTTAAAATTTTTTCTTTATTTCTACTTTTTGCCATTTTGATTACTATGTGTCTTGGTGTAAACCTCCTTTGGTGGATTTTGTTGGGGGATTTCTATGCCTCCTGGATTCAGATATGTTTCCTTTTCCAGATTAGGATTTCAGCTATTTTTTTTTTTTTAATAAATTCCCCCCTTTTCTATCTCTTCTTCTGGGATCCCTATAATGTGAATGTTATTACACTTGATGGAGTCACTGAGTTCCTTAAGTCTATTCTTGTTTTGCATATTTTTTTTCCATTTGTTCAGCTTGATTATTTTCCATTACTCTGTATTCTAGTTCATTGCTTTGTTCCTCTGCTTCCAGTCTGTTATTTATTCCACCAAGTATATCTGTAATTATATTTATTGTGTTCATCTTTTTCTTTTATCTGTGTTAAGGGTCTCACTAATGTCCTCCACTCTTTACTTGAGTCCAGTGAGTATCTTTATGATCATTATTTTAAATTCTCTATCAGGCATGCTACTTATATCTCTTTCACTTAGGTCTCTTTCAAGTCTCTTTTCTTGTCCTGTTTTTCATATGACATATTCTTCAGTCTCATTTTGCCTCTGTGTCTGTTTCTGTACTGGAAAGTCACTACTTTCTTACTCTTAAAAGTAGTGGGCAGGATGTGGGCTTTTAATTAGGTGGCACTGGTTATTTTCCACAGGGGACATGCAGCTGCAGTGGAGACTGGGGCTGTGGGTGTGCAGTGCTTAAAGCTGTGTGCAGTGTTTCTCCTCCACAAGGAATGGGCAGCTGTCTCAGACTGGGGCTGTCCATGGCTGCTCTGCAAAGCACATGTGGGTGGGGGTGCAGTTTTAACCAGGTGTCCTCTGTGGGAGGTTGGGAGACACAGTGTTGGTAAGGTTTGTAGGGTTCTTCTGGGGGAGGGGATCTGTAGCACTGGGACTGAGGCAGGCCTGGTTGGAGGGGACAGGGTGCAGTATAAGCAAGTTAGATAGTGAGTGCTGGTGCAGGAGCTGGGGAGGGAAATGGCAACTCGCAGCTTTTTTTTCCTGGAGAAGTCTGTCAGTGAACTGAGATTCCTTAAGTAAGTCTCCCTCTCATAAGCCCCAGGCACATTTCAAACTGTTGCTTCCAAATATCTCCTGTTTCCTGTACTGTCTCTTTAAGGCCAGAGGCTCAACTTCCTATTCCCAGAGGCTAACCACTGATTTTTAAAGTTCCAAGCTCTAAGTCCTACTGATTATAAGCATTCAAGAAATTTGGACCCTGTGATTTTAAAGCCAAATTCTATAGGGATTCCTCTCCCCCTTTCAGGCTTTCCAGTGTGATAGGCTGTTTCTCACCCCTCTCTATGCCTGAGGCTCCCTCCCTTTGGTAGTCAGACCCACAGGGTCAGAAAACATCTTGCCCTTCTCACCCTCTTCAGGATGACCTCTTCTCTATATTTATTTAGTGTGGAGTTTGGCCAGTGTTTGGGTCATTTTCTGGGTTGTTTGCACTGATGTGAGGGTTACCTAGTGTATCTGTGGAGTGAGTTAAGTTTAGGGTCCTCCTACTCTGCCACCTTTCCAAGATGAAATTTTAACTGCTAAAAGTTAAAATTCTTCATCCATCATGGGCATTTTAATTTGATTTACATAATGAATTTTATTCATGCTGATGTCATCACCTATTAAACCAGTGATTATTTTTGTTCAGATGCATCTTCAGTAATGGTATTTATAAGTTATAATATATTGCATGTATTTATTGGATGCTTATCCAAGCCATTATTTTCCTCATGAAATATTTCTTTAATATGGCTCAAATGATAATGTATTTTTACTTGCTGTATTTCTGTAAAATATTTTATAGAAAATAACTATTTGGAAAACAAAATGAACCAACCTCATATTTTTTAAGTAAAACTTACAGTACATATAAGCAAACACTCGGAAAAGTTCACAAATCAAGTCTTTAGTTCAAAGGATTTTTCATGAAATGAACATCTTTTTTTAAAGCCCACAAATCTAGAAAGTTGATGTTGCCAGAACCACAAATTCCTTTTTAAGCACCTACCTCCTTACCAAACAAATACTCTTTATATGGAAACTGCTTTCTTGAGGTTTAGATCCTGGATTATCTTCTTGTATTTGAAATTTACAGAGATTTTCTCTCTGCTAAGTACATACATACATATATACTCTTAAATATATACACGATTATCTAGGACTATATGTATACATCATTGTGTATCTGCACATTCTCATTTGGCTTATTTCACTCATATTCATGAATTCATTGATGTTGTGGTATGTAGCACTAACTTAATCCTGCACAACATAAAAGTCAATAACTCTATTAATATATCACAATCACTGATCCATTTAACTACTGATGTTTCCATCTGGAGGCTTTTATTCATAATGCTATTATAAATATTCTTGGGGTGTTTTATGTGTGTATTGTGTGTGTGTATGTGTTGTGTGTGGGTGGACATATCATTATCAATGAAGTCGATGTTTACATTAGGATTCACTCTTGGTGGTGTACATTCTATAGTTTTGACAAATGTATAATGACCTGTTATTTACTACTATAGTGTCATAGAGTATTTTCACTACCCTAGAAATCTTCTGTATTCCACCCATTCATTCTTATCTTCCTGCTACCCCTGACAACCACTAATTCTTTTACTGTCTCCATAGTTGTGCTTTTTCCAGAATGTTATCTATTCAGAATCCTATAATACATTGAAGTTTCACTTGCATTTAAGGTTTCTCCATGTCTATTCATGGATTGATAGTTCATTTTTATTTAGTGCTGAATAATATCCCATTGTCTGAATGCACCAAAATTTATTTATCCATGAACCTACTGAAGAGCATCTTTGTTTCTTCAAAGATTTGGCAATTATGAATAAAGCTGCCATAAACATTCATGTGCAGGTTTTTGTGTGGACATAAATTTTCAACTCCTTTGAGTAAATACTAAGGTGTGAAATTTCTGAATCATATGGTAAGCATATGTTTAGTTCTCTCAGAAACTGCTAAACTGTAATTGGCTGCACTATTTTGCATTCCTATCAGCAACATGTAGAGCTTCTGTTGCTTCATACTCGCGTCAGCATTTCGTGTTATCAGTGTCACAGTGTTTGGCAATTCTAATAGGCAAGTAGAATCTAAATGTTAATTTGTATTTCCATAATGATATAAAATGTTTAACATTATTTCATGTGCTTATGTGCTATCTTATGTCTTCTTTGGTGAGAAAGCTGTTCAGGTCTTCTATTATAAAAGCAGATTGGTGGTTTTCTTACTGTTGAGTTATAAATGTTCCTTGTGTATTTGAATAACTGTTCTTTATCAGGTAAGTCTTTTGCAAATATTTTTATTATATTTTTTTGTTAACATATACTGTATTATTTGTTTCAGGGGTACAGATCTGTGATTCATCAGTCTTAAACAATTCACAGTGCTCACCATAGCACATACCCTCCACAATGGCCATCACCCAGCCACCCCATCCCTCCCATCCCCCTCCACTCCAGCAACCCTCATTTGTTTCCTGAGATTAAGAGTCTCCTATGGTTTGTCTCCCTCTCTGGCTTCATCTTGTTTCATTTTTTCCTTCCTTCCCCTATGATCTTCTGTCTTGTTACTAAAATTCTTCATATCAGTGAGATCATATGATAATTGTCTTTCTCTGATTGACTTATTTTGCTTAGCATACTACCCTCTAGTTCCATCCACGTCATTGCAAATGGCAAGAATTCATTTTTCTTTGATGGCTGAATAATATTCCATTGTATATATATACCACATCTTCTTTATCCATTCATCTGTTGATGGACATCTAGGCTCTTTCCATAGTTTGGCTATTGCGGACATTGCTGCTATAAACATTACAGGTGCCCCTTCGGATCACTACATTTGTATCTTTGGGGTAAATACCCAGTAGTGCAATTGCTGGGTCATAGGGTAGTTCTATTTTCAACTTTTTGAAGAACCTCCATACTGTTTTCCAGAGTGGCTGCACCAGCTTGCATTCCCACCAACAGTGTAGGAGGGTTCCCCTTTCTCCACAGCCCCGCCAACATCGGTTGTTTCCTGACTTGTTAATTTTAGCCATTCTGACTGGTGTGAGGTGGTATGTCATTGAGGTTTTGATTTGGATTTCCCTGATGCTGAGCGATGTTGAGCACTTTTTCATGTGTCTATTGGCCATTTGGATGTCTTCTTTGGAAAAATGTCTGTTCATGTCTTCTGCCCATTTCCTGATTGGATCATTTGTTCTTTGGGTGTTGAGTTTGATAAGTTCTTTATAGATTTTGGATACTAGCCCTTTAACTGTCATTTCCAAATATCTTCTCCCATTCTGTCTGTTGTCTTTTGGTTTTGTTGACTGTTTCCTTTGCTGTGCAAAAGCTTTTTATCTTGATGAAGTCCCAATAGTTCATTTTTGCCCTTGCTTCCCTTGCCTTTGGCGACGTTTCTAGGAGGAAATTGCTGCAACTGAGGTCGAAGAGGTTGCTGCCTGTGTTCTCCTTTGGGATTTTGATGGACTCCTGTCTCACATTTAGGTCTTTCATCCATTTTGAGTCTATTTTTGTGTGTGGTGTAAGGAAGTGGTCCAGTTTCATTCTTCTGCACGTGGCTGTCCAATTTTCCCAACACCATTTGTTGAAAAGACTGTCTTTTTTCCATCGGACATTCTTTCCTGCTTTGTCAAAGATAAGTTGACCATAGAGTTGAGGGTCCATTTCTGGGCTCTCTATTCTGTTAAATTGATCTATGTGTCTGTTTTTGTGTCAGTACCATACTGTCTTGATGATGACAGCTTGGTAATAGAGCTTGAAGTCCAGAATTGTGATGCCACCAGCTTTGCTTTTCTTTTTCAACATTCCTCTGGCTATTCAGGATCTTTTCTGGTTCCATACAAATTTTAGGATTATTTGTTCCATTTCTTTGAAAAAAGTGGATGGTATTTTGATGGGGATTGCATTGAATGTGTAGATTGCTCTAGGTAGCATTGACAGCTTCACAATATTTGTTCTTCCAATCCATGAGCATGGAACGTTTTTCCATTTCTTTGTGTCTTCCACAATTTTTTTCATGAGTATTTTATACTTTTCTGAGTACAGATTCTTTGCCTCTTTGGTTAGATTTACTCCTAGGTATCTTATGGTTTTGGGTGCAATTGTAAATGGGATCGACTCCTTCATTTCTCTTTCTTCTGTCTTGTTGTTGGTGTATAGGAATGCTCCTCCTCCGATTCCCCCCCCCTTCACTTTTTCCTTCCTGCTATCATCTTTTTTTTTTTTAACGTATAATGTATTATTTGTTTCAGAGGTGCAAGTCTGTGATTCAACAGTCTCACACAATTCATAGCGCTCACCATACCACATACCCTCCCCAATGTCTATCACTCAGCCACCCCATCCCTCCCACCCCCTCACCACTCCAGCAACCCTCAGTTTGTTTCCTGAGATTAAGAATTCCTCATATCAGTGAGATCATAGGATACATGTCTCTCTCCAACTGACTTATTTTGCTCAGCATAATACCCTCCAATTCTATCCACGTCATTGCAAATGGAAAGATTTCATTCCTTTTGATGGCTACATAATATTCCATAGTATATATATACCACATTTCTTTATCCATTCATTTGTCAGTGGACACCTTGGCTCTTTCCATAGTTTGGCTATTGTGGACATTGCTGCAATAAACATCGGGGTGCACGTACCCATTCAGATCCCTACATTTATATCTCTGGGATAAATACCCAGTAGTGCAATAGCTAGACCATATGGTAGCACTATTTTCAACTTTTTGAAACCTCCATACTGTTTTCCAGAGTGGCTGCACCAGCTTGCATTCCCACCAACAGTGTAGGAGGGTTCCCCTTTCTCCATATCCCTGCGAACATATGTTGTTTCCTGACTGTTAATTTCAGCCATTCTGACTGGTGTGAGGTGGTATCTCATTGGGGTTTTGATTTGGATTTCCTTGATGCCGAGCAATGTTGAGCACTTCTTCATGTGTCTGTTAGCCATTTGGATGTCTTCTTTGGAAAAATGTCTGTTCATGTCTTCCGCCCATTTCCTGATTGGATCATTTGTTCTTTGGGTGTTGAGTTTGATAAGTTCTTTATAGATTTTGGATACTAGCCCTTTATCTGATATGTCATTTTCAAATATCTTCTCCCATTCTGTCGGTTGTCTTTTGGTTTTGTTGACTGTTTCCTTTGCTGTGCAAAAGTTTTTTATCTTGATGAAGTCCCAATAGTT
The DNA here is from genome assembly GCF_964656455.1 of Halichoerus grypus. Classification (NCBI taxonomy): domain Eukaryota; kingdom Metazoa; phylum Chordata; class Mammalia; order Carnivora; family Phocidae; genus Halichoerus; species Halichoerus grypus. The sequence goes on along the minus strand of NC_135714.1, from coordinate 96,109,763 downwards.
CATTTTTGCCCTTGCTTCCCTTGCCTTTGGCAATGTTTCTAGGAAGAAGTTGCTGCAGCTGATGTCAAAGAGGTTGCTGCCTGTGTTCTCCTCTAGAATTTTGATGGACTCCTGTCTCACGTTTAGGTCTTTCACCCATTTTGAGTCTATTTTTGTGTGTGGTGTAAGGAAATCATCCAGTTTCATCCTTCTGCACGTGGCTGTCCAATTTTCCCAACACCATTTGTTGAAGAGACTGTCTTTTTTCCATTGGATTTCTTTCGTGCTTTGTCAAAGATTAGTTGACCTTAGAGTTGAGGGTCCATTTCTGGGCTCTGTATTCTGTTCCATTGATCTATGTGTCTGTTTTGGTGCCAGTACCATACTGTCTTGATGATGACAGCTTTGTAATAGAGGTGGAAGTCCAGAATTGTGATGCCACCAGCTTTGCTTTTCTTTTTCAACATTCCTCTGGCTATGCGGGGTCTTTTCTGGTTCCATACAAATTTTAGGATTACTTGTTCCATTTCCTTGAAAAAAGTTGATGGTATTTTGATAGGGATTGCATTGAATGTGTAGATTGCTCTAGGTAGCTTTGACATCTTCACAATATTTGTTCTTGCAATCCATGAGCATGGAACGTTTTTCCATTTCTTTAAGTCTTCCTCAATTTCTTTCATGAGTATTTTATATTTCTCTGGGTACAGATTCTTTGCCTCTTTGGTTAGATTTATTCCTAGGTGTCTTACGGTTTTGGGTGCAATTGTAAATGGGATTGACTCTTTAATTTCTCTTTCTTCTGTCTTGTTGTTAGTGTACAGGAATGCCACTGATTTCTGTGCATTGATTTTATATCCTCCCAATCTACTGAATTCCTGTATGAGTTCTAGCAGTTTTGGAGTGGAGTCTTTCAGGTTTTCTGCATAAAGTATCATATCATCTGCAGAGAGTGAGAGTTTGACTACTTCTTCGCCGATTTGGATGCCTTTTATTTCTTTTTGTTGTCTGATTGCTGTGGCTAGGACTTCTAATACTATGTTGAATACCAGTAGTGATAGTGGACATCCCTGCCGTGTTCTTGACCTTAGGGGGAAAGCTCTCAGTTTTTTCCCATTGAGAATGATATTCACTGTGGGTTTTTCATAGATAGCTTTTATGATATTGGGGTATGTACCCTCTATGCCTATGCTCTCAAGAGTTTTGATCAAGAAAAGATGCTGTACTTTGTCAAATGCTTTTTCTGCATCTATTGAGAGGATCATATGGTTCTTGTTCTTTCTTTTATTAATGTATTGTATCATTGATTTGCAGATGTTGAACCAAACTTGCAGCCCAGGAATAAATCCCACTTGGTTGTGGTGAATAATACTTTTAATGTACTGTTGGATCCTATTGGCTAGTATTTTGGTGAGAACTTTTGCATCCATATTCATCAAGGATATTGGTCTGTAATTCTCCTTTTTGATGGGGTCTTGTCTGGTTTGGGGGTCAAGGTAATGGTGGCCTCATAAAATGAGTTTGGATGTTTTCCTTCTATTTCTATATTTTGGAACAGTTTCAGAAGAATAGGTATTAATTCTTCTTTAAATGTTTGGTAGAATTCCCCTGGGAAGCCATCTGGCCCTGGGCTGCTTTTTGTTGGGAGATTTTTGATGACTGCTTCAATTTCCTTAGTGGTTATAGGTCTGTTCAGGTTTTCTATTTCTTCCTGGTTCAGTTTTGGTAGTTGATACATCTCTAGGAATGCATCCATTTCTTCCAGATTATCTAATTTGCTGGCATATAGCTGCTCATAATATGTTCTTATAACTGTTTGTATTTCTTTGGTGTTGGTTGTGGTCTCTCCTCTTTCAGTCATGATTTTATTTATTTGGGTGATTTCTCTTTTCTTTTTGATAATTCTGGCCAGGCGTTTATCAATCTTGTTAATTCTTTCAAAGAACCAGCTCCTAGTTTCATTGATCTGTCCTACTGTTCTTTTAGTTTCTATTTCATTGATTTCTGCTCTGATCTTTATTATTTCTCTTCTCCTGCTGGGCTTAGGCTTTATTTGCTGTTCTTTCTCCAGCTCCTTTAGGTGTAGGGTTAGGTTGTGTATTTGAGACCTTTCTTGTTTCTTGAGAAAGGCTTGTATTGCTCTATACTTTCCTCTTAGGACTGCTTTTGCTGTATTCCAAAGATGTTGAACACTTGTGTTTTCGTTTTCATTGGTTTCCATGATTTTTTTAAAAATCTTCTTTAATTTCCTGGTTGACCCTTTCATTCTTTAGTAGGATGCTCATTAGCCTCCATGTATATGAGTTCTTTCCAACTTTACTCTTGTGATTGAGTTCTAGTTGCAAAGCATTGTGGTCTGAAAATATGCAGGGAATGATCCCAGTCTTTTGGTACTGGTTGAGACCTGATTTGTGACCTAGGATGTGATCTATTCTAGAGAATGTTCCATTGGACCTAGAGAAGAATGTGTATTCTGTTGTTTTGTGATGGAATGTTCTGAATATATTTGTGAAGTCCATTTGGTCCAGTGTGTCATTTAAAGTCTTTATTTCCTTGTTGATATTTTGCTTAGATGATCTGTCCATTTCAGTGAGGGGGATGTTAAAATCCCCCACTATTATTGTATTGTTGTCGATGTGTTTCTTTGCTTTTGTTATTAATTGGCTTATATAATTGACTGCTCCCATGTTAGGGGCATAGATATTTACAATTGTTAGATCTTGTTGAATAGACCCTTTAAGTAGGGTATAGTGTCCTTCCTCATCTCTTATTATAGTCTTTGGTTTAAAATCTAATTTGTCTGATATAAGGATTGCCACCCCAGCTTTCTTTTGGTGTCCATTAGCATGGTAAATGGTTTTCCACCCTCTCACTTTCAATCTGAAGGTGTCTTTGGGTCTAAAGTGAGTTTCTTGCAGACAGCATATCGATGAGTCTTGTTTTTTATCCAATCTGATTGCATGTGTCTTTTGATTGGGGAATTTAGCCCATTTACATTCAGGGTAACTATTGAAAGATATGAATTTAGTGCCATTGTATTGCTTGTAAGGTGACTGTTACTGTATATTGTCTGTCTTCCTTTCTGGTCTATGTTACTTTTAGGCTCTCTCTTTGCTTAGAGGACCCCTTTCAATATTTCTTGTAGGGCTGGTTTTGTGTTTGCAAATTCCTTTAGTTTTTGTTTGTCCTGGAAGCTTTTTATCTCTCCTTCTATTTTCAATGACAGCCTAGCTGGATATAGTATTCTTGACTGCATATTTTTCTCCTTTAGTGCTCTGAATATATCATGCCAGTCTTTTCTGGCCTGCCAGGTCTCTGTGGTTAGGTCTGTTGCCAATCTAATGTTTCTACCATTGTAGTTTACAGATCTCTTCTCCCGAGCAGCTTTCAGGATTTTCTCTTTGTCTCTGAGACTCGTAAGTTTTACTATTAGATGTGGGGGTGTTGACCTACTTTTATTGATTTTGAGGAGGGGTTCTCTGTGCCACCTGGATTTTGATGCCTATTTCCTTCCCCAAATTAGGGAAGTTCTCTGCTATAATTTGCTCCAATAGACCTTCTACCCCTCTCTCTCTTTCTTCTTCTTCTGGGATCCCAATTATTCTAATATTGTTTCATCTTATGGTATCACTTATCTCTCAAAATCTGCTCTCGTGATCCAGTAGTTGTTTATCTCTTTTTCTCAGCTTCTTTATTTTCCATTATTTGATCTTCTATATCACTATTTCTCTCTTCTGCCTCATTTATCGTAGCATTTAGAGCCTCCATTTTTTATTGCACCTCATTAATAGCTTTTTGATTTCAACTTGGTTAGATTTTAGTTTTTATTTCTCCTGAAAGATTTTCTCTAATAATTTCCATGCTTTTTTCAAGCCCAGCTAGTATCTTTAAAATCATAATTCTGAATTCTAGTTTCAACATCTTGCTAATGTCCTTATTGATTAGTTCCCTGGCAGTCGGTACTGTCTCTTGTTCTTTTTTTTGAGGTGATTTTTTTTCCGTCTTGTCATTTTGTCCAGAGGACAATAGATGAATGAGAGAATAAATGCTAACAGGGTAACAACGATCCCAGAAAAATACACACTAAACAAATCAGAAGAGACCTGAAAGTGGGGGAAAATAAAGGGAATGAAAGAGAAAAAGAAAAAGAAAAAGATAAAAAGAAAAAAAAGGATATGATCAAATATGATCAGGCTGGTGAATAGAACAGTGCCACACATTAGATTTTGGGCATATTTTGGTCTGTTAGAAGAAACTGCCTCCAATAATTTTAAAGAAAGAAAAACTTATATATATACAAAAATAAGGGAAAAACGATGAAGGGATGGAATATGACTGTAAAGATGGAAATTATAAAAGATTTTATAAAAGGAATTGATAAGTTGGTTGAAAAAAGAAAGAAGAGTTTAAAAAGGGGAGAGAATGTGATCAGGCAGGTGACTAGAACAAAGCCATACACTAGAGATTTAGGGTATATTTTGGTCTGTTAGAAGAAACTGTATCCCAAAATTTTAGAGAACAACTTATATATGGTTAACTACTATGAAGGGATAGAATATGACTCTAAAAATGAAAAATAAAAAATATTTTTTAAAAAAGGGATTGCTGTTGGTTGATAAAGGGAAAAAGAAAAATTAAAAAAAAATTTAAAAAATTAACTTTGAAAGACTAAAGAATCATGGGGAAAAAGCCATGAATTCTATGTGCAGTGTTCTCCTAGTGCTGGAGTTCTGCCATTCTCATTTATCAGTAAACTTGGTCTTGGGGGTCTGTTCTTGCTGATCTTCGGGGGGAGGGGCCTGTTGCCGTGGTTCTCAAATATCTTTGCTGGAGGCAGAATTGCCCTGCCTTTGCTTGGTGGGGGCTAAGTAATCTGTTCGGGTTTGCTCTCGGGACCTTTTGTTCCCTGCAAGCTTTCCGTACAGCTTTGGAGGAGGAGAATGAAAATGGCGGCCTCCCAATCTCTGCCCTGGAGGAGCTGAGAACTCAGGGCCCCACTCCTCAGTGAGCCCCCAGAGAAAAGCAGTCAATCACTCCCATCTCCCCAGTCTCTGGCCACACTCGGTGCTCAACCGGCCTGTGACCAAGCATTTTTTTTTTTTAAATTTTATTATGTTAGTCACCATACAATACATCATTAGTTTCTGATGTGATCCACGATCCATTGTTTTCGAATAACACCCAGTGATCCATGCAGTACCTGCCCTCATTAATACCCATCACCAGGCTAACCAATACCCCTCCCCCCTCCCCTCTAAAACCCTGTTTGTTTCTCAGAGTCCATAGTCTCTCATGGTTCATCTCTCCCTCCAATTCCCACCCCCCTCATTTTTCCCTTCCTTCTCCTAATGTCCTCCATGCTATTCCTTATGTTCCACAAATAAGTGAAACCATATGATAATTGACTTTCTCTGCTTGGCTTATTTCACTTAGCATAATCTCCTCCAGTCCCATCCATATTGATGTAAAAGTTGGGTATTCATCCTTTCTGATGGCTGAGTAATATTCCATTGTATATATGGACCACATCTTCTTTATCCATTCGTCTGTTGAAGGGCATCTCGACTCTTTCCACAGTTTGGCTATTGCAGGCATTGCTGCTATGAACATTGGGGTGCATATGGCCCTTCTTTTCACTACATCTGTGTCTTTGGGGTAAATACCCAGTAGTGCAATTGCTGGGTTATAGGGTAGCTCTATTTTTAAACTTTTGAGGAACCTCCACACTGTTTTCCAAAGTGGCTGTACCAACTTGCATTCCCACCAACAGTGTAAGAGGGTTCCCCTTTCTCCACAACCTCTCCAACATTTGTTGTTTCTTTCCCTGTCCATTTTTGCCATTCTAACTGCTGTAAGGTGTTATCTCAATGTGGTTTTGATTTGAATTTCCCTGATGGCTAATGATGATGAACATTTTCTCATGTGTCTGTTAGCCATTTGTATGTCTTCTTCAGAGAAGTGTCTTTTCATATCTTCTGCCCACTTTTTGACTTGATTATTTGTTTTTTGGGTGTTGAGTTGAGAAGTTGTTTATAGATCTTGGATACAAACCCTTTATCTGTAGTGTCATTTGCAAGTATCTTCTCCCATTCTGTGGGTTGCCTCTTTGTTTTGTTGACTGTTTCCTTTGCTGTGCAGAAGCTTTTTATCTTGATGAAGTCCCAAAAGTTCATTTTTGCTTTTGTTTCACTAGCCTTTGGAGATGTATCTTGAAAGAAGTTGCCGTGGGTGATGTCAAAGAGGTTAGTGCCTATGTTCTCCTCTAGGGTTTTGATGGATTCCTGTCTCACATTGAGGTCTTTCATCCACTTTGAGTTTATCTTTGTGAATGGTGGTAGAGAATGGTCGAGTTTCATTCTTCTGCATGTGGCTGTCCAATTTTCCCAGCACCATTTATCGAAGAGACTTTTTTCCATTGCATATTTCTTCCTGCTTTGTCAAAGATTATTTGACCATAGAGTTGAGGGTCCATATCTGGGTTCTCTATTCTGTTCCATTGGTCTATATGTCTGTTTTTGTGCCAGTACCATGCTGTCTTGGTGATCACAGCTTTGTAATATAGCTTGAGATTGGGCAGCATGATGCCCCCCAGCTTTGTTTTTCTTTTTCAAAATTTCCTTGGTGATTCGGGGTCTTTTCTGATTCCATACAAATTTAAGGATTGTTTGTTCCAGCACTTTGAAAAATGTCATTGGAATTTTGATCGAGATGGCATTGAAAGTATAGATCGCTCTGGGTAGCATAGACATTTTAACAATGTTTATTCTTCCGATCGATGAGCATGGAATGTGTTTCCATCTTTTTGTGTCTCCTTCAATTTCTTTCATGAGTGTTCTGTAGTTCCTAGAGTATAGATCCTTTACCTCTTTGGTTAGGTTTATTCCGAGGTATCTTATGGTTTTTGGTGCTATTGTAAATGGAATCGTTTCTCTAATTTCTCTTTCTACGGTTGTGTTGTTAGTGTATAAGAAAGCAACTGATTTCTGTGCATTGATTTTGTATCCTGCCACATTACTGAGTTGCTGGATGACTTCTAGTAATTTGGGGGTGGAGTCTTTTGGGTTTTCCACATAAAGGATCATGTCGTCTGCGAAAAGAGAGAGTTTGACTTCTTCTTTGCCAATTTGAATGTCTTTTATTTCTTTTTGTTGTCTGATTGCTGTTGCTAGGACTTCTAGTACTATGTTGAACAATAGTGGTGAGAGAGGGCATCCTTGACGTGTTCCTGATCTTAAGGGAAAAGCTCTCAGCTTTTCCCCATTGAGGATGATATTCGCTGTGGGATTTTCATAGATGGATTTTATGAACTTGAGGAATGTTCCCTCTATCCCTATACTCTGAAGAGTTTTAATCAGGAAAGGATGTTGTATTTTGTCGAATGCTTTTTCTGCATCAATTGAGAGGATGATATAGTTCTTCTCCCTCCTCTTATTAATGTGTTCTATCACATTGATTGATTTGCGAATGTTGAACCACCCTTGCATCCCGGGGATAAATCCCAATTGGTCGTGGTGGATGATCCTTTTAATGCATTGTTGGATCCTATTAGCTAGGATTTTGTTGAGGATTTTGGAATCCATATTCATCAGGGATATTGGTTTGAAATTCTCCTTTTTGATGGGGTCTTTGCCTGGTTTCGGTAATGCTGGTAAGGTAATGCTGGCCTCATAGAATGAGTTTGGAAGTTTTCCTTCTGTTTCTATTTTTTGAAACAGCTTCAGTAGAATAGGTATTATTTCTTCTTTGAATGTTTGGTAGAATTCCCCAAGGAATCCATCAGGCCCTGGACTCTTGTTTTTGGGGAGGTTTTTGATCACTGCTTCAATCTCATTACTGGTTATTGGCCTATTCAGGTTGTCAATTTCTTCCTGTTTCAGTTTGGCAGCTTATAGATTTCCAGGAAGGCCTCCATTTCATCCAGATTGCTCATTTTATTGGCATATAGTTGTTGATAATAATTTCTAAAAATTGTTTCTATTTCCTTGGTGTTAGTCGTGATCTCTCCCCTTTCATTCACAATTTTATTAATTTGGGTCCTTTCTCTTTTCTTTTGGATAAGTCTGGCCAGTGGTTTATCGATCTTATTAATTCTTTCAATGAACCAACTTCTAGTTTCATTGATCTGATCTACTGTGTTTCTGGTTTCTAATTCATTGATCTCTGCTTTAATTTTAATTCTCTTCTAATGCATGGCTTAGACATTGTTTGTTGCTTTTTCTCTAGTTCTTTAAGGTGTAGAGTTAGTTGGTGAATTCGGGATTTTTCTATTTTTTTGAGTGAGGCTTGGATGGCTATGTATTTCCCCCTTAGGACTGCCTTTGCAGTATCCCATAGGTTTTGGACCCATGTGTTTTCGTTCTCATTGATTTCCATGAATTGTTTCAGTTCTCCTTTGATTTCCTGGTTGACCCAAACATTCTTGAGCAGAGTGGTCTTTAGCTTCCAAGTGTTTGAATTTCTGCCAAATTTTTTCCTGTGATTGAGTTCCAGTTTTAAAGCACTGTGGTCTGAGGATATGTAGGGAATAATCTCAATCTTTTGCTATCGGTTGAGACCTGATTTGTGACCCAGTATGTGGTCTATTCTGGAGAAAGTTCCATGCACGCTCGAGAATAATGAGTATTCTGTTGTTTTAGGGTGGAATGTTCTGTATATATCTATGAGGTCCATCTGGTCCAATGTATCATTCAAAGCTCTTGTTGATTTTCTGCTTAGATGATCTGTCCATTGCTGAGAGTGGAGTATTGAGGTCTCCTACAATTAATTTATTATTATCAATATGACTCTTTTTTTGGTTAACAGTTGGCTTATGTAGATGGTTGCTCCCATGTTGGAGGCATAGATATTTACAATTATTAGATCTTCTTGTTGGATAGACCTTTTAAGAATGATATAGTGTCCTTCTGTGTCTCTAATTACAGACTTTAGTTTAAAATCTAATTTGTCTGATATAAGAATTGCTACCCCAGCTTTCTTTTGAGGTCTGCTGGCATGGAAGATGGATCTCCATCCCTTCACTTTCAGTCTGGATGTATCTTTAGGTTCAAAATGAGTCTCTTGTAGGCAGAATATGGATGGGTCCTGTCTTTTTATCCAATCTGCAACTCTGTGCCGTTTTATGGGAGCATTTAGGCCATTCACGTTGAGAGTGATTATTGAAAGATATGAATTAATTGTCATCATGTTGCCTGTGAAGACATTGTTTTTATAGATTGTCCCTATAAATTTCTGTTGTATATCATTCTTGGGGGCTTTCTCCTTTTATAGAACCCCCCCTTTAATATTTCTTGTAGGGCCGGCTTAGTGGTCACATATTCTTTCAGTTTCTGCCGGTCGTGGAAGCTCTGCATCTCTCCATGCATTCTAAATGACAGCCTTGCTGGATAAAGTATTCTTGGCTGCATGTTCTTCTCATTCAGTACCCTGAATATGTCTTGCCAGGCCCTTCTGGCTTGCTAGGTCTCTGTGGATAGGTCTGACGTTATTCTGATGTTCCTCCCTCTGTACGTAAGGAATCTCTTCTCCCTAACTGCCCTTAAGATGGGTTTCCTTGGTTCTCAGATTTGCAAGTTTTACTATTACATGCCGGGGTGTTGGCCTGTTTTCCTTGATCTTGGGAGGGGTCCTCTCTGCCTCTAGGACGCGAATGTTTGTTCATTCCCCAGATTAGGGAAGTTCTCAGCTAAGATTTGCTCAAATACATCTTCTAGTCCTCTCTCTGTCTCCACTCCCTCCAGGATTCCAATTATTCTGACATTGGAACACTTCATGGTGTTACTTATTTCTCTGATTCTGTTTTCATGGATTCTGAGTTGTTTTTCCCTGGCCTCCTCTTTTCCCTTTTTATCTATTATATTGTCTTCCAGGTCGCTTATTCGCTCTTCTGCCTCAGTTACCCTAGCTGTTAGATTATCTAGATTGGATTGGATCTCATTGACAGCACTTTTAAGTTCTGCCAATTCACCTTTTATTTCTGCCCTTAGAGACTCTATGTTGCCATTAATTGATTTCTCCATTCTAGCCGTTGTCTTCACAATTGCTAGCCTGAATTCCATCTCTGACATCTTGGTTATATCTGCATCCATTTGTAAATCTGCAGCATAAGTCATAATCTCTGAGTCTTTTCTATTTTGGGGGCTCCTCCTCCTAGTCATTCTGTTGATGGGTGTTTGAGGGAATGTATAGAGTCCAAATTATTGACCAGAACCCAAGCAAGATGCACCTGTTTTCTTGGGACCTTAGGGTTGCTGGCCTCTTGTTTTCCCAGCCTGTCTTCTGGGGGAGGGGCCTGCCGCGCTGTTACTCAGGCAACCCTGTTTGGGCAGAGTTGCCCTGCGTCCCTGTGGCAGGGGATGGGCTCAGTGGGAATCAGTCTTTGGGGCTTTTGTTCTCTGGTGCCTTTCCCTGGTGGCTTTCCGCGTCTCTTCCGCGAGTCATAGCAGAAGAGACCGTTTCCAACCCTCTGCCTCAGAGCAGAGAGACCTCAGTCTGTTCTTCAGTGAGCTCTCCAGGCCACACTGTCTCCGTTTCTGTCCGTGCTGCTATAAACTGCAGCGTCCTGGGTTGTGTGCCCCTCCGCAGCGCCCCCAGTCCTGCCTCCAGGTCGGGGCACGTCTCTGCCCTTTGTGCTTCTAAAACCACCAGCCGCTCCCAGTTCGCAGGCGCGACCCCGCTGCTCCAGGTTTCCGACCCGGGGGCTGCCCTAAAGTCCTTTCCCCACGGCTACCGGTCTGCGAGTCTGTGCCCCATTTGCAGCGCGCAAGGTTGTCGCTCACTGGCGGTGTAGGATCCCCACGGCCAGGCTCCCTCCCGCTGCTGTTTATCCTCCAATATTTGCCCGCAGAATCAGGGCTCCCCACTTCATACCTCAAAACCAACTGCCTGCGATATTCTGCTTGTAGAGATCCAGATGTTCTTACATCTCAGGCTCGTTTCGTGGGTGCTCAGAGTGGTCTGGTAGATATCCAGCTCAATTCCGGGGACCAGTTGAAATAGGGTCCCCTACTCCTCCACCATCTTTCCTTCTCCCAGCTGACCAAGGATTTCTACCTCTGGCACATGACCCCATGTGGGGTCTCCAAACCCAGAATTTCCCTGCGGTGCGCTCCTGTGCCGCTCCTCCCAGGGGAAGAAGGGGAGTCTCCCTGGATCTGCTGCTTGTTGGGTCCCTGCTGGAAGAGCAGTGGCCCGACTGTGCCATGGATCACGGTTTATGGCAACCCCAAGCTGAGAGCCCACTCCTTGGCTCTGTCTCTGCAGCCACCTTCCCTGCTCCAATACCTGGGAGCTCTGCCACAGTCTGGCACCCCCGGTCTTCCTGTGACCCTGAGGGTCCTGAGACCACACTGTCCCAGCAAGGGTTCCACCCCCCGCTTAGCCACTGGAGCGACGTCCCTCTGCAGAGCAGACTTCTAAAATTCCAATTTTGTGCTCCGCTGCTCTATCACTTGCCGGTAGTGGCTGACAGAGGCTCCCTCCCCCGCTGTCTATCCTCCTGAATATCACCTCGGATTCATTTCTCCGCATGTCCTACCTTCCAGAAAGTGGTTGCTTTTCTGTTCAGAGAGTTGCTGCTACTCTTTTCTTTGCTCTCCTGTTGATTTTGTAGGTGTTCAGAATGGTTTGATCCCTATCTAGCTGAATTCCTGAGACCAGATGAAATTTAGGTCTCCTACTCCTCTGCCATCTTGCTCCTCCCCCAAGTTTTATTTATTTTTCAATAACACTCTCACAGCCTAAATGTTCCTCCCTGTTCCAACTCTTATTGTTTGTCACTATGCCACTGATAACATGGATATTCTTAGAGTAGATTTTTTGCTGAAGGTCTGAGGTCCTAATGGAAGGATAGTATAGTAGAACACAGAAGAAGTAACAGTTTTATGATATAAAATACATTACTGTTCTTAAAGGTTTTCCTTCCATGTATCTTGACTCTATACAACTACTCTGTGAACCTTTGCCCACCTTATCTTCCTGTTGCCAGATGGTAATCCCCTAATGCTTACATTTGTTTGTGCATTGATATTTATTTACCTCTACCTAAAATGAGATCTTGACCTGCTTTTGTATTTGGAATGTTCATTAAATCAAGCAAAACAAGAAATTAGGCATTTACTCTGTATCAGTACTCCTAAAAACATAAGGAAAGTTGCAACAATTATTAAATTTGTACTTTATCAATAATTTGATTTAGGATATGATAGATATAAACTCTAGGGAATGGGATTTCTTTCTAGTATATATGTGGATACACATTTCTTAAATTATAAAATTCAAGAACAGAAGATCTATGAAAGGTTCTTTAATAACTATTTACATTTAAATAAAAAGTCAGAATTGTTAAAATTTTCTCAGCATTTTAAAAAATGATTTCATTAATTAGAGAGCACAAGAGTGAAAGAGAGCATGAGCAGAGGGGAAGGACAGAGGGAAGCAGGCTCCCTGCTGAGCAGGGAGCTCCATAACCACCAGATTCAGGACAGATCCCAGGACACTGAGATAATGACCTGAGCTGAAGCAGATGCCTAACCAACTGAGCTACCCAGATGCTCCTTTCTCAGCATTTTCAAAGGCACATGATTGTTTGCTATTTTAGAGTAGAAGGAGTTGTTCACTCTAATTTGCTGTACACTAAGATAGTATTAAGCATGTAAATTTGGGGGTAATGATTTAGACAGTTGGCTATTTCCTATTCAGACTAAATGGGTCATAAACATGAAGTGGAATCTCAATCTTCATTGCATTACTCATCCAGTATAGGTTTCAGATGTTCCACAATGTCATAAAAAATGTAAAACTCTTAGTATGTTTATTTTGGCTTATATCTACTGTAAGCATCAGCCATTCATATAAAAAGTTTTTTTTTCTTATATCTGATTTCAAGAAATTGAAAATAATGCATATACTTTTTCAGTGGGAGTAGAAATAATAAAAAAAAAATATTTTTCAAAAATCAGTTCCCCAGTAGGTCAAAAACAAACAGCAAATACAATTAAACAAGAAAATCACTTGTATTGTTGAAACTAATACACTGGGGAAAAATAAGCTTTATGGTCTTATAAAAGTATTCAAATGCACATTTACTCAGGTTTATGAATAGCAATTGTATTCTATCTGAGCTTTCATCTCAAGTCTTAGAAGAAAACTCAGTAGTAATATTAGCTTGGTAGAATGACTTAAACTGTCTCATCTCTTTCTAAATGAAAGCAATGTTTAATACTTTGCATGTCTTAGTTTACATTGAATTAACTTTTTCATACAAAACTGTATAAGATAGATATAGTTTAATATTGATCTGTGCTTAAAATCACTTGCCTGTTTTAGATCTTCAGGGATACTGGTGATAGAATTTTTCTACAAAAAACAGGCTAACTCCAATGTAGCCAATCTGTGATGTTTACTTTGCAGTTTAACAAGAATATAATGTTTAAGTTTGGTGATCTAGTAACACAACTTTGTAAGTTAAACTTGTGATTACAGACATACACATATATCCAATACAGTATAGAGATACTGAACTGATACGTGCAAATTTTCAAACATGGATAATATAAACATCATAAAAATAAGCATAAATATCTCTAAATGCTTTCTTTTATTAATGCATAGAAACCTTTGTGCTATTACTAAAATAAGAGAAACAAGATTGAATATGTTCATCGTTAATGATACTCTTCATGTGGCGGTTTTGAATATATGGTACTAAATTTATTTCTTTTGATACATGATTTCAATGGTTAACACTGAGGAAAAAATTGTCACACAATTAGGTATATCCAAGAAGTAGTGATTGTTTGCAGCCCTTATGAAATTGTGATATACATTTTCAATAATTTCTACTAGTTAAAATAATGTTATTATTGCACTTGTTGAAATTCAAGTTGTAAATGTCCATCTTTCTGAACACCAGCTAATATTAAAAATAAACCAACCTTACAATTTTAAAAATTTTAACATTTTCTCTAAAACTGTACATATATTCATTATACAAAAAAATAATACACTAATTCAGAATTTCTAAATTTTCACTTGAAAATCTTTAGCCTAATTCTGTTTTTGAAAATCAAGGACTTTCTCACATTATCAAGAGAGGGAATTGAGTGTTTTTGTCTGTGTTGTTTTGTTTTTAAACTTTCTGCAGGGCAGGGAGCTTGTAAGTGATAGCGATTTTTTTGACCTAAGAAAAATCAACAAATTCACAAGTCACCTAAAAATAATTTCAAAAGAATAATCTGTGAACCTTTTGGTTTATAAAAGATTTTTATGGTTACTTCCCAATGTGACTACATTTTAAAGTCTCAATTTTAGAAAATAAATACAGAAATGGCATCCTGTAACATAATTTACACTTTTGACTTCAACTTCTTCCCTTCAATAGCTGGCATATTAACATAGTGAAGAAACTTCCTGGGCTATGTTGTCTTCCAGCTTTATTCTAGAATCCTTTTTCTTAAAAATTCCAACCTACACTGCTGTTCTACTGGTGATGAGTGTATATACATTTCCCATAGGCAAATTATTTGTTTGAAGGAAGAAAATTACTTTTCAAAATGTAAATTCCCTAGAAGACTTTCCCTGGCTTACAGAACTGCATGTCTTTATTTTAGGGGCTAGCAAACATTTTCTGTAAAGGGACAGATTGTGTGTGTGTGTGTGTGTGTGTGTGTGTGTGTGTGTGTGTGTGTTAGGGTTTGTTAGGCCCAGAGGTACAATTATGTATATATTTACATAACAAGAAAAAAGACTTCCATAACTTTTGACAGCTTAAAATATATAATTGAGCATATTTTATAATACAAGTCTATTAATGAAAATAATGGCATTTTTCTATTAATCAAAATAATGTAGCACTTTAATTGAAAACACCCCTTTAAAATTATCCAGGTACTTAGATGATACAATGGCTTAAGTAAAATTAATGATATAAGCAAAATAGTTTATTGGAAATCAGATAACATATCAGACATAAATATTTCCTTTGAAGAAAAAAAGACCATTGTGGTTTTAAATATAAATGTCAATAGAGGCATATATTTTAAAAAATTATATAATTTGTTCTAGAAATACATATAATTGATATACATGTATTTTCTGCCCTCCCAAACATTGATGTACCTATAATAAAAGCTTTAATTCTTATGAAAAAAGAGTAGTAATTTTCAATGGCAAATCCAACAATCCATCCATCTATGGGTTAAATTCCAAAATTATTTTCTATATTTAAAAAGTATTGTCCCTACAGATACTGAAATTACATCATCATATATACATTATACTTTTCAGGGATTCAGATAACCCATAATATGAGGAAATAAAATCTATGGTAGCTACTATAATAGGGTTTCTCAACTTCTGCACTTTGACATTTTGGGCTGGAAAACGTTTTGGTATGTAGGTCTTTCTAGTGCATTGTGGTAGCATGTTTAGCAGCATTCCTGGTCTTTGTCCACTAGATGCCAGTAGAAACATCCCGCTGTGACAACCAAACTGTCTCTATAGACATTGCCAAAAGTTCTCTGGGGACCAGATCTCTCAGGATGAGAACTATAGTATTATAATTAGGTAAAATCTACAAATCAGGACTGGTGGATATATAAAATACAATGGACTGACAGTTATCTTTTCCATAAATTGAAGCTGGGAGTCAGGAAAAAATAGTGACATATTTGAAATTCAGAAAGAACAGTTTTTATCCTAGAATGTTGTATCCTGTCAATATGTCCTTCAACAATAAAGAGAAATGAAAACTTGTTCAGAAACTTTTTTTTAAAACTGATGCAATTGATCACTAGCACACGTGTACTTAAGTAATAAAGGTAATCTTTGGGGGAAACAGAATTGTGGTGCAGAATAAAGGGCAAAAAAGTGGACAAATACTTGGGTAGTTTTGATGGAATTTTGACTACATAAAACAACAGTGGGGCGCCTGGGTGGCTCAATCGGTTAAACATCTGCCTTCAGCTCAAGTCATAATCTCAGGGTCCTGGGATCAAGCCCCACATCGGGCTCAAAGATTATGTTGGATGGATGAATATTATTTTAAAAGCCTTCCCTATAATTGTATAGAAAAGTTGGTCAGAGGCTACCCAAACAAAGTGGAAAGGAGCCAATAACATAGGAGCAAAGGAGAAAATGCAAGGAAATTAGTGGAGAGAAACTGACAAGTAGACTTTGTAACTTTGTTACTTGATCACTATTGGCCTCAGTTTCCTCCTTTGTAAAATGAGTATTATAATGATATCTGCTTTAGAGCAGACTGAATTAATCGCTAAGACAGCAAGTTGTGCTCTGTCCATGTTCTGTATGTAATTTAACCTAGTTTTATTGTGTGTTTTCCTCTCTACCTTTCAGGAATTTGCTTCTAGCTCATTTAACAATAGTTTTGCTCTTGGGAGCAGATATGTTAGAGTTCTTGTCTAGAGATATTTAAGTAGAATGATGTAAAATATTTCCAGGTACTGGATTTAATGGCAGCTCTGTTAAGTAGTATTGCTGTTTTAAAAGTTTAAAACCTGTTAACTGTTTGTGTAAAAACTACTGACAATGCTAAACCAAAGATACACGTCCTGGGTTTTTTATACATGGATTTTTTTGTGCAGGGGATAAAACCCATAAAGCCATCATACTTTGTTACTTTACTAATGGCCGCTTCGCTCTGTCATCTCCCTGAAGAGAGCTCTGGGTCCCTCAATGGCTCCCTGAGACTCAGCACAGAGCAGGCTTATCTTTGTCATTCAGGCAGCTGAGAATGCAGAGGAATTGGCAAGTACAGAGGCACACCGCTTAACTAATTTTACCACTAATCTTTTTTCAATAATCACCTGAATTCCCTTCATTTATGCTGTTCTGAGTACTTAGGAATCCACTGCTTCTTCAGCCTAAACACTATAAACAGACAAAATGTCTGAAACTTCAGAAAAAAAAAATTGCTGCCTCGGATTTGCTTTTATAAACTCCTTTTCCTTACAATATTTGAACTACGTATCGCAGGTGATAAAATAGCAAAGAGTTAGATCATATAGAAAATTTTTAAGAAGGTCAATATCTTTTAAAAAAACAATTTATAAGTGGGGATGAGAACATAAATGTTTGTGGCTGAGGCAGATCTGACCTTCACTATAGATGTATATGGGCTAGACAAGCAGTTCATGTTAACAGAATTTTGTGCAGATCATTTGATTTTTATACATTATCAAAAAAAACTCCCTCAAAACAAGTATTAAAAACCCTGAAAAAGCAAGATTCAAATACTGCAAGATCAGAAGATTTCCCTTTGCCTAAATCATACAATACCTATGAAAAAACTGTCTCACAAAGAAATCTTAGATTTTAATCAGAGGCCAAACAGAAAACAGATGTTAAGTTGCTGATTAGTGATAATAAAATGAAAATGTCTATTTACTGTGAAAATTCTGCAATAAAGCAGTAGTTTCACTAAAATCCTACAGCTTAAATGTTTAGATATATAACGTTAGATTGTTAATTTAGAAAAAAAATATTTACCTCATGAGAATGAAAAATAATAGGTTGGGTTTTTTGGTTAACTGTTTTGTTTTTGACCCTTGGAAGTTTTGTTTTACTTGGTTATCCCTGTCTTGTACCCTCAATGTGGGTAGATTTTAACCTACTGCAATGAATTTTCTTATCTTTAGTAAACCCAGCTGAATGTTGGTTGTCTAACACAGCAGGCAAAATATCAGTAACGCAAAGGAGTACCACAAGTCCTTTTATTCACTAGTTTATTCGGATGTTTTAGAGCACCTATGATGTGCTGGAACTGTATTAAATATTAGGGATTCCACAGTAAATAACATGGTCTGGGTACCTGCTCTCACGAAACCTACTGTGTCTCCTATATAGATACTCTGTCTATCCATCTATCAGGAAAGATTTTGGATATACACACACGTTTTTAATGCTATTGTTGTGGCTTCAAAGAGAACATGCTTATTGTAAACATTAATGATTTCTGGTTGCACTGTATTTCTTTTAAATTCTTTGCTTTTTTTCCCCTGTAAGTATTATGATTATGTTTGAACAATATGCTTTTAAGAGACTGTGTAATCCTACATATGCATAATAACTGATTTTTGTAAAATTTGATTTATCCAGCATGTCAGAATATTTGCTCCTAGCTGTTACAATTAACAGTCCTGTATCTCAGTGGCTTAACACAGTGTGGGTTTGTTTGTTGTTTTGGTGGTGGTGGTGGTGGTGGTTTTTGTCTACATCACAGTCTAATGTGTATTGCTTTTGGGGGCTTTTCTACATGGTGATTTGGGCATCTCGGCTCTCCAGCTTGTGACTCTCCAGCCCTCTGAGCTTTGACAGGGTTCTTCACAGGGTCCTCTGCCTTGAGATCTCCCCAAATGACGGTCTGTGCAGGGCTTTTAAGGCCTATGCGGTCTCAGTCACGTAGCTGCAGCCGTGCTGGAGGGAAACTGGCAAATGAGATTTTCTTATGTGCTCAGTTTCTCCACATCTGAGATTTCCTGTGTTCCTCTTTACAAGTCAACCCATGATTGCTTTTTTTTTTATTATGTTATGTTAATCACCATACATTACATCATTAGTTTTTGATGTAGTGATCCACGATTCACTGTTTGCGTGTAACACCCAGTGCTCCATTCAATACGTGCCCTCTTTTTTTTTTTTTTTTTAATTTTTTTTTTTTTTTTTATTTATTTGACAGAGAGAGAATGAGAGAGAAAGCACATGAGAGGGGGGAGGGTCAGAGGGAGAAGCAGACTCCCCGCCGAGCAGGGAGCCCGATGCGGGACTCGATCCAGGGACTCCAGGATCATGACCTGAGCCGAAGGCAGTCGCTTAACCAACTGAGCCACCCAGGCGCCCAATATACGTGCCCTCTTTAATACCCATCACCAGGCTAACCCATCCTCCCACCCCCCTCCCCTCTAGAACCTTCAGTTTGTTTCTCAGAGTCCATCATCTCTCATGGTTCGTCTCCCCCTCCGATTTCCCCCCCTTCATTTTTCCCTTCCTGCTATCTTCTTTTTTTTTTTTTTCTTAACCTATATTGCATTATTTGTTTCAGAGGTACAGATCTGTGATTCAACAGTCTTGCACAATTCACAGCGCTCACCATAGCACATACCCTCCCCAATGTCTATCACCCAGCCACCCCATCCCTCCCACCCCGCCATCACTCCAGCAACCCTCAGTTTGTTTCCTGAGATTAAGAATTCCTCATATCAGTGAGATCATATGATACATGTCTTTCTCTGATTGACTTATTTCGCTCAGCATAATACCCTCCAGTTCCATCCACATCGTTGCAAATGGCAAGATTTCATTCCTTTTGATGGCTGCATAATATTCCATTGTGTATGTGTGTGTGTGTGTGTGAATATATATATATATATTCACACACACACACACACACACCACCTCTTCTTTATCCATTCATCTGTCGATGGACATCTTGGCTCTTTCCACAGTTTGGCTACTGTGGACATTGCTGCTATAAACATCAGGGTGCATGTACCCCTTCGGATCCCTACATTTGTATCTTTGGGGTAAATACCCAGTAGTGCAATTGCTGGGTCATAGGGTAGCTCTATTTTCAACTTTTTGAGGAACCCCCATACTATTTTCCAGAGTGACTGCACCAGCTTGCATTCCCACCAACAGTGTAGGAGGGTTCCCCTTTCTCCGCATCCTCGGCAACATCTGTCGTTTCCTGACTGTTAATTTTAGCCATTCTGACTGGTGTGAGGTGGTATCTCATTGAGGTTTTGATTTGGATTTCCCTGATGCCGAGCAATGTTGAGCACTTTTTCATGTGTCTGTTGGCCATTTGGATGTCTTCTTTGGAAAAATGTCTGTTCATGTCTTCTGCCCATTTCTTGATTGGATTATTTGTTCTTTTTGGTGTTGAGTTTGATAAGTTCTTTATAGGTTTTGGATACTAGCCCTTTATCTGATATGTCATTTTCAAATATCTTCTCCCATTCTGTCTGTTGTCTTTTGGGTTTGTTGACTGTTTCTTTTGCTGTGCAAAAGCTTTCTATCTTGATGAGGTCCCAATAGTTCATTTTTGCCCTTGCTTCCCTTGCCTTTGGTGATGTTTCTAGGAAGAAGTTGCTGTGACTGAGGTTGAAGAGTATGCTGCCTGTGTTCTCCTTTAGGATTTTGATGGACTCCTGTCTCACATTGAGGTCTTTTAACCATTTTGAGTCTATTTTTGTGTGTGGTGTAAGGAAATGGTCCAGTTTCATTCTTCTGCATGATGTTTAAAAACAAAAACAAAAACAAGAAAACATTTGTTGAGCACTGGATGTTCTATGTATGGGATGAATCACTAAATGATAAATCACTGAGTAGATTTGCTAAACTCCTGAAACCAATATTACACTATGTTAGCTAACTAGAATTTAAATAAAAATTGGAAAAGAAGTATACATTAAAATTCTGTGACAAGATTATGTTTTGAAATATTTTTAAGATTTTTTTTTTTTAAAGATTTTATTTATTTATTTGAGACCGAGAGAATGAGAGAGAGAGAGAGAGCACATGAGATGGGGGAGGGTCAGAGGGAGAAGCAGGCTCCCTGCCGAGCAGGGAGCCCGATGCGGGACTCGATCCAGGGACTCCAGGATCATGACCTGAGCCGAAGGCAGTCGCTTAACCAACTGAGCCACCCAGGCGCCCCAAGATTGTTTCATAGAATGTTTATATTGAAGAAAATTAGCATTATGGACCTCCGAAAACCTTAAGATAAATCACGTTTCTAAGAGTAAGCTCTGGTGTTCGTTTATTGAGGGTAAAAAAACCTTTACTAAAACAGTATCTATGGGACCCCAGACTCTTAAATGTATACTAGAAGAACAAATTCTGCTTTTAAAATTATCTTAACAATAATAGCAATACCTACCATATAACAATTTAATTCCTAAAATGTGCAAAGCTCAAACTCAAATGTTTTATTCCTTAAAAATTAGAAAAAAATATGATCTTTTGATAATCATATTTTTGTTATTCTAATAGAAATAGTTAGAAAAGATTATCTTTATATCTGTATGTCATCCACCCCCTCCCAAATAAATTGAATCTACTGGTGTTTTCTATAATGTTTAAACAATCAAAATCATCAATAAATCAGGAAAACATTGTAGTCAAATAGTAGAGACCACAATACAAAGTATAGGATAACATTATTTCCAATAATCTGAGCTATTTCATAAAATATAGAAATCTAGCACTTTCATATTGTGATTGGTTCTATGTATGAACTATAGTACATTTCAGAAGGACCATTTTTTCCTTTTTGAAGGATTAGAAAGTTAGATTTTTAAATGTAATTGATGGGGGTGTTGCACCTGATGAATGTTTGTTGTTACTGGTACTACTCTTGCACAATATGAAAATATATCCTAGTGTCATGCATTCAGATAAATATTTTATTCTCTGAACAAGAATGATGAAACTATTTAGAGTAAATGCAGCTGTAAGTGGTGGAAAATGAACAAACTAAACCACTAGGATCAATTTACTTTTTAAACATAATCTTTTTGTTAAGCCACTATCCAGAGTTATTCTTTTGATGTTTTATAGATTATAAGCTTCAATAATTGGAATATATCTTCTATCAAGCTTTTTAAAATGTAAAGCATGGAGAAAATCGGGTATTAACACTATAGTCATTTATTGACTCCTAGGCATTCTTGTTAAACCTCTAATTGCCCTGCTTCCAGAAAACATAAAAGTAAATTTACTTTCTTTTATGACAAGATGTTCCAGGTCCTTCTTGTGTTTTCCTGCCCCTGTCCTGGATTTAACAATTCCTCCAAGAATTCTAAATATATTTTACTGTTAAAATTTTAATTTAGACCATAATCTAGGTGTTGGTGAACATCCCCATTGTTACTGGGTCATTCATTGTTCATAGGCCCTTTAAGTGGACAGATAAAGCCTTTAATGGGACGATGACATGAATTCCATATTTCTAAAATAAGAGATACAGGATTTTATTCTTTTTTATGTTGAACTTTCACTTCTAATGTTGAAAATACTGGTTCACAATAACATAAGAAATTATGTTTTTGTATTCTACGTATAATTTTTGAATACCAGTGTTAAGAATAGTCACTGAAACTATTTTATAATTTAGATTATATTAAAATATTCTAATGTACATATATTAATGTATATATCTTTTATTATATACATACTTTTATGATTGTAGACACTAGTGTAATTTAAAATCATTTGAAAACCATTGCTGCTAATTCAATAGAAAATTTCTTTGCATTAAAAAACTCTAGAGGTGCTTGGCTGGCTCAGTCGGTAGAGCATGTGACTCTTGATCTCAAACTCATGTGAGTTTGAGCCCCATGTGAGGGGTAGAGTTTACTTAAAAAAACTCTAATGCTTATTTAATTTTATAATTTAGGTAAATCATTTATAAGTTCTGTGGTAAAACTTAAAGTTGCTTTACTGAGGTTCTGTTTCTATCATGTCTTCTGGATTCTTTTTCTCCCCTCTGTATACAGTAAGACTTTATAGTAATACTCACTGATTTACACATTACTCTTCACTTGATACTTAACTATAGAAATATAAAGAAATACTATTTATTCTATACAGTGTGCTATAATGTAATATAAATACGACCTTTGCAAAAACAGTCTTGAACTAGAAAACTATACCCCTCTAGCATTCATTTGTTTTGGGCATTCAAGATGTAATTTATGCAAAATCATGTAATATGAGTACTCAAGATGATTCACAAAATCATGCATAATGTGGAAAGGAAAATAGAATTAGCATAATCTTTTTAATCAGAGTTTTAAAAGAAAGAAAAAGTTAGGAATGTAAAATTCCCATAACCATGAGGTGGCTTCATTACCACCAACCTGATCATCTTTGAGCTTACTTTTGCTGTGTGTTAGTTATCCTGGGGAAGGAGAATATTAGAGAGTTTCAGGAGCTAACAAGTGTACTGCTGGGAATAGAAATCAGTGATCCTGAAATAGTCTTTTTTATTAATTGTGGAAAAATCAATGTCTTTTGGATATAATGATATGGTTCTTCCATCTCCTTTTAGCTATGAGTAAAGTATAGTCACATTGATTAGAGATCACTCTTTGCCATTAGTTCCAAGTATGCTTGATTGATTGTATTTCATTGAATTTTGATACATATCCAATTTGTTTCATTTTCAGGTATAAATAATTACCCTTGGCATCTTTATTTTAGGCAAATGGGTAGGAACAAGTCTGTTTTCTAACTCAGGGGAGAAGTCCAGCACTTCTTATCAAGTTTATTATTAGACTATATGTGATGGCATTCTTAAGTAAGTATGCTTATTTCCCAGTGATTGGAGTGGCAATCATTACATATACGCCCTAGTCTATCTCAATCACACTCAGGCTGAATTAACGGCAACAACAATGCTTTCCTTTCTCGAGGAATCTGAGTTTTCCCTGAAGGGGCAATTAATACACATGCAAAGAATGTGGAAGAGAGAATCATGAAATAGATACAAATACAGTAAACACATTAAAATAAAAACAAGATAAATATCTTGGAATTACAAACTAAGCAATAATTAAGAGAATGACATTAAGAGGCAAAGAAAAAAAATACAGCAAAATTTAAATGAACTATATTTCAAATAAAGTATACTATGAGCAAACAAGGGGAAATTCGTGGTCAAAATTGCTTTTTTTATCAGTTTTTTTTTAAACTTCTGATCATCTAGCTATTAATGCATTACTTCATTTGATTTGACATATTTCAATTAAAAAGTAATCCTAAAAGATCTTAATCAGTTTTGCTAATAAGGCTTTCGGTTCTCTAATATAGCCTGTTGCTGATTAAGAGCGTTAAATTATACCTTCATGTTGTAGCAATTTAAACCTGGATTTAGAAAGAGCTAACTAATTCTGACTATAACATCCAAGTTAATTAGAGCTTGTTTAGTGGTTGCAAAATGTTAGGCAGTTAACCAAACTAGAGAAGACAAGGGTACTTAAAACTGTGAGAAATGCAACTCGTCCTGACTGATCTTATTATTTATTAAGAACATGTTATCCAAACTAGCACCCAAAGTAATCAAATGCAAGGTTATACACTAATGAAGTACACGCTCTGATTTAAGAAAAGGACAGATAATTTTATGTCCAGAAGTTACGCCGACAACAGGTCAACAGATTTGCAGTGTTCAAGGAGTGTGTGTGTGTGTGTGTGTGTGTGTGTGTGTGTGTGTGTGTGTGTGTGTGTGTGGTGGGGGTGAGGAGACAGACACTGCATGACTGAGTCTGACTTATAGTAATGGAGAAAATACGAGGACCGTTTTCACGGTGGCAATATCTAGAAGTCATCAGCTAGTTCTCTGGCTACCGGGTTATTTAATATACAGGTATCACTTCTTGTTTGCAGCATATCAAATAACTTTATCATTTTTATATTATATGGAACATGGACGTAGCTCCATTTAAACTTTAACATTGTTTATTTCACATAACAGTATTCAAATACATGACAGAAAAATAAGCTGGTTTATCATAAAAATGTTTGGTCACATATTGCTCAGTTTTCAAAAGTCCAGTATAATCAAAACAAAATACTTTTAATAAATCAGGGCTAAAACCCCTCAAACTGTCTCACTAGAGACAGACTCACAAACTCAACTAGACTCACTGTCATTGAAACACTTAAGCGTTCTGCGTGTTTGTTTTCCTTTCAATTAAGCCAATCCTCAAAATAATGTATTAAATATTTTCGACAGGCTTGTGATTTACATATTTTAGTAACATTCTTTATGAAACAAAGTTTTTTTTTAATAAATATCCAAAATCAAATCATACATGAATGGAGAATAAAAGGGAAATATTTTTATAAAAGAATCAATCCTGAAAGTCTTAAGACTTCTGTGCCTAGCTGCATAACCTTGGATAATTTCTCCATTTTATGTAGACCTGCTGTTCTTATATGTAAAATGAAAACAGTAGTAGCCCTTGTCTTATAGAATTATTTTAAGGAATAAAAATAATTAATATAAAGCTCTTAGCATTGTGTCTGACATATAGTAAATATGTAAAAGGTAATCAGTTTTGCTGTATTAAGGAAGAGTAAGGTACTTCTTGAGATAAAATGATTACATTTGGGACTCCTGGGTGGCTAAATCAGTTAAGTGTCTGCCTTCAGCTCAAGTCATAATCCCAGGGTCCTTGGATCCAGTCCAGCATCAGTCTCTTGCTCAACAGGAAACCTGCTTCTCCCTCTGCCTGCTGCTACCCCCTGCTTGTGTGCTCTTTCTCTCTCTGGCAAATAAATAAATCTTAAGAAAAGGATGATTATATTCAATAAGACTTATTGTAGGATGTGTCAGGTAGGAAGTGGTAGTTAAAATCTTTGTAGAAATTGTTGCATTTTCCTAAATTTCTTTTTCTTAGAGTTTCAAACAGTTGATAGTGGTCACAAAAGAAGTGTAAGGGATTGGGTTATGTATTTGATAAATTATAAAACTAATTTCTGGAAGTTAAATTGGGAAAATAATTTTTATCAGACACTCTTAATCAGATAGAGCTTAGAGAAAACTCATAGGATCAATTGGGGAAAATGTGCTTCTGGAGAATACAGAAAATATAGTTCCTTCTGCTCCTCTTTTCTGTTTTCCTCCCTTCTTTCCTCCTGTTTCAAAATTTTGCCACTGAGGTGCTCTAGTGGTTTCATATTTATTTCACTATACCTCATTAGTATTTCTTTCATCACCCAGGAGATGTTGGTTCAAACCAAGTTAAGCTATCCTCTCAGGAATTCTTGGGAAAGTCATCATCTTGCTACATACTAATGAACCAAATTTTTTTCCTGAACGTTGTGTATGAGTACTAGCACTGATTCCTCTTTTGTCATTGTTCTTACCTTTTCTAGATTTGACAGGATTACTCCACGTATGTATCACTCCCTAAAAGCTGGAATAAAGGAAAATCCATATATAGAATTTATAGACCTTTACTAGTTTATTGGAAAACCAACGGAATCCTCCCCCACCCCCCGCATGCTTACAAAAATAAAATAAAATGAAATAAATAACTGGCTGCTTTCTTAGGCCAACATGATACCCAACAGAGGAAAGTCAACCTCCATACATGGCAGCAGAGAGCATCTAAAAATTAGAGATGTGAAAAAAGTGGGTAGCACAGGCAAGTTACCAATATTACTTGTTCAGAATGTGTCTCAAACTCTAAGGAAAAATGCAGATTTGGGACAACACCTACCAACTCATTATTCTTGCTTATTGAGAGATTGGGTACTATATAGAGAAATATACTAAGTTTTATACACCTTTAATTTCTTTCTCTTATGTTTAATTATGCTTAGAAGCCTTAGAAGAAACCTGGAACAATTTCAAAAAAGTCAACTTGCTACCTCAGTGAATTTTCTCAACTTCTCACAAATCCTACTTACATCAAAAACATCACAGTCAATTTTCAAAAGGAATATAAGAAAGCCACAGCAATGTTTAAGGTACTTTAATGTTTCAACAAAATTTTTAGGGAGAAGAGAAAATGAAAATTACACCTTTTTTGAAAGTAGCAATTTTGTTACCATTACCATGTTGTTATTTCTATATTTCTTACAGGGTATTGATTTTATTGATAAAATCCTTGTAGTTCATCACTGAATGTAATTCTATATTAAAAATAGAAGATAAAATCAATATATATGAGTTTCCTCATATATACATTTATTGCTATAAACTTTCAGAACTGCTTTTACTGCATCCCATAAGTTTGATGCATTGTATTTTGATTTTCATTTGTTTTGAGATAATTTTCATTTCCCTTTTGATTTCTTCTTTGGCCCATTGGTTCAGAAGGGTGTTGTTTTCCAAGTATTTGTAGATTTTTCAGGTTTCTACCTGTTGACTTCTAGTTTTACACCACTGTGGTGAGAAAATATAGTTGATATAATTTCAGTCTTCTTAAATTTGTTAAGATGTGTCTTATCATATGATCTGTCCTGGAGAATGTGCTGTCATTGTGTGGAATGTTCTATATATGTCCGTTAAGTGTATTTGTTTTAAACTATGTTTCAATTACAATATTTTCTTGTTGATACTGTCTGGATGCTCTATCCATTGCTGACTGTGGGGTATGGAATTCTCCTGTTGTACTATCTATTTCTCCCTTTTAGATCCTTTAGTATTTGCTTAATGCATTTCAGTGTTTTGATTTGGGTGCATGTATATTTCAATTGTTATATTTTCTTGATTTTCAATGTCTTTATTATATAATGGCCTTCTTTGTCTTTTGTTACGAGTTTTGGCTTGAAATCTATTTTGTCTGATATAGGTGTGGCTATCCCCACTTTCTTGTTTTTCACTTGCCTGAAATATCTTCTTCCACCCTTCACCTTGAGCCTATGTGTGTTTTTAGAGCTAAAATGAGTCTCCTATAGGCAGCATATAATTGGGTCTTGTTTTTGCTTGTTTGTTTGCTTTTTTGTTTTTGTTTTTGTTTTTTTTTGTTTGTTTTGTTTTGTTTTGTTTGTTTGCTTTAATCCATCCAGTCACTCTGTGCTTTTTGATTGGTGAACTCAAGCCATTTACATTTAGAGTGATAATTGACATGCAAGGACTTATTACTACAATTTTATCATTTGCCTTCTGGTTGTTTAGTAGCTCCAGATTCTTACCCCTCTCTTTCTGTCTACCTTTGTAAATTGGTGGTTTTCCATGGTGATATGCTCAGTCTCCCCTTTTTTATGTTTCATGACTCTGCTCTAAATTTTTGCTTTATAGTTACCATGAGGCTTACATAAAACACCTCATAGATGATGGAACTAGAGGGGATTATACTAAGTGAAGTAAGTTAAGCAGAGAAAGACAATTATCATATGGTTTCATTCATATGTGGAACATAAGTAATAGCATGGAGGACCATAGGGGAAGGCAGAGAAATCTGAAGGGGGCGGGGAATCAGAGAGGGAGATGAACCATGAGAGACTATGGACCCCAGGAAAAAAAAAAAAACTAACGTTTCAGAGGGGAGGGGGGTGGGTGGTAACAAGGTGATGGATATTAAGGAGGGCATGTGCTGTGATGAACACTGGGTGTTATATGTGAAACAAATGAATCATTGAACACTACATCAAAAACTATTGATGTACTATACAGCGGCTAACTGAACACAATAAAAAGTCCATTTTATGCTGATAGTCACTTATCTATCTTTGCCTATAAATTTTCCATCCTTTTTCCTCCTTTCCTTTTATATTTTTGATATCAAAATTTACCTCTTTTTGTGCTAATTCATTAAATTATAGTAATGTAGTTATTTTTAATGCCCTTTTCCTTTAACCTTTATACTGTAATTAAGTGTAAACATACCATTTTAATATAAGTAACAGGTTTTTTTAAATTCTATTTTTCTACTAATTCAAAGGGATACATGTACCCTGATATTTATAGCAGCATTATCTACAATAGCCAAATTATGGAAACAGCCCAAGTGTCCATCAACTGATGAATGGATAAAGAGGTGGTATATATATATATATATATATATATATATATATATATATATATACACATTGGAATATTACTTAGCTATAAAAAAAAGAATGAAATCTTTCCATTTGCAAAAACATGGATGGAGCTAGAGAGTATAATCCTAAGAGAAATAAGTCAGAGAAAAACAAATACCATATAATTTCAATCATATGTGGAACTTAAACAAATGAGCAAAGGGGAAAGGAAACGAGAGAGAGGGAGGCAAACCAAGAAACAGACTCTTAACTATAGAGAACAAACTGATGATTCCCAGAGGGGAGGAGAGTAAGGAGAATGGGTGAAATAGGTGATGGGGATTAAGGAGAGCACTTGTGATGAGCACAGGTTGTGGTATGGAATTGTTGAATCACTGTATTCTATACCTGAAATTAATATTACATTATATGTTAACTCACTAAAATTTAAATAAAAACCTTAAAAAATTATATTTTTCACCTTTACTAGAATGTTGTGTACTTTTACATATTTATATGTCACTAATTAGCATCTTTTCAACTTGAAAATCTTTACTATTTCTTGCAAGGCAGGTATAGTGGAAATGAACTCCCTTAGCTTTGCTTGAAAAGCCCTTATATCTTGAAGGATAACATCACCAGGTAAAGTATTCTTGGCTGTCAATTTTTACCTTTCAATGCTTTGGATATGGCATTCCATTCTTTCCTGGCCTGTACAGTTTCTGCTAGGAAAAACCACACTGGGGGTTCCTTTGTAGCTTACTCTTTTTTCCCCTGACTGCCTTTAAGATTTCCTTTACTGTTGGTTCTTGATATTTTCAGTATGTGTCTTGGAGAAGGTCTTCTTGCATTAAGATAACAGAGTGTTCTATTAGCTTCATGGACTTATATGTCCAATTCCTTCTCCAAGTCTGTTGGCTATTACTTCTTTAAACTCTGCCTCTTCTCCCTCTGGTATACCAATTATTCTTATATTTACCTTTCTGATAAAATCTGATAGCTCTTGTAGGATTTAATTTAAAAAAAAATCTTAGTTCTCTTTTTAAATGAATTATTTCTAAATCCCCCATCCTCCAAGTTACTTATTCTTTCTTCCATCTCTTCTGCCTTGGTACCAATGCTCTCTAATACATTCTTCATCTCATCCATTGAAACCTTCAGCTCTAGAATTTGGTACATTTTTGTAATTTCAATATCTGGTTAAGAACTGATAATTTCATTCCTGAATTCATTGAATTGCCTTCCTGAGTTCTCTTGCAGCTCATTGAATTTATTCATAAGTTATTTTGAACTATTTGTCAGATGGCAATATCCCATGCCTTTGAGTTTGTTGAGGAATTACCATTTTCTCTTTGTGATACCGTATGTCCTTGACTTTACAGTGTTTAATGATAGGTGCTTCTGCTTTCACATTTCACCAGCCGACCTCTTCCTAGTTAAGGATTTGTTTGCTTTGGTTCTTTCAGTTCAGCAAGCTGGACACTAGAAAGCTTTCTTTCTGTGTTGCAGAAGGTGGTGCTATAGCTCTAGCTATTAGTTTCTTTTACTGGCACTGGCCTGGCCTTGGCAACTACACTTGGGAGTGGGCACAAGAACCTGGCAACAGAGTGGGGAAGGTGTGGGCTTAGCACTGGAGTTTTGGGTGTGTCCATGGATCATGTAGGGGGATCTTTGATTGGGGGGACTCCCAGAGAGGTCCGTGGGTACACCTCCTGCTGAGATATCAATGCAGACCATAGCAAATGTGTTCCTTCAGTGTCCTTTGATATTCTTGTCGGAATCCTTCCCTTTCTTCTCTCCAACCAGTCACAAAGGTCCCTCCTCAGAAATCAGGATACTGTGGAAGAAAAACAGGTTCCTCCAGCTGCAATCCATTCAGTTAGTCTGTCACTCACCACTTTTACTTTGTATTTCCTCTGCCATGGCCACAAACCCAGTCCATTGTAGTGTCTTTCTTGGGAGGGGGTTCACCTTAGAAAGTTCTTCCCACTCTTCTGCCTCCAAACTTGTTCTATCCCACTCCAGGCTCCCCCATCAGTCAGTCTGGACCTCCACACATTTTCTCTCCCCAATGGGTGTCCAGCCAATTTTGCACTGTCCAGAATCTCCTTCTCCCCCAGTTTGGTAAGTAAGGGTGGGGTAGTCTCACCAGGTCCCCTCTATCCACAGCCCTCTCCAAAGTCCTAAGAACTAAGGGAAGCTTAACAGGAAATAATTGTTTTCAGATCAACAAATCTAAGACAAAGTACTAAAACGGAGTAAATAGTCTTTTCAGTAAATGACACTGGACAACTGAATATCCACATGCAAAAAATATCTAGACAGAGCTGTTATACCCTTTGCCAAAATTAAATTAAAATGCATCACAGATCTACAAGTAAAATGCACAACTATAAAGACTCCTAGAAGATAACAGAGGAGAAAACCTAAATCACGTTGGGTAAGGTGATGACTTTTAGATACACACCAAAGTCATGATCCATGAAAGAAAAAAACTGACAAGCAGGACTTCATTAAAATTAAAAACTTAGGGGCACCTGGGTGGCTCAGTCAGTTAAATGTCGGCTCAGGTCATGATCCTAGGGTCCTGGGATAGAGCCCCACGTTGGGCTCCCTTCTCAGCGGGGAGCCTCTTCCCCCTCACCCTCTGCTGCTCCCCCTGCTTGTGCTCTCTATCTGTGTCAAATAAATAAAATCTTAAAACAAAAACAAAAACAAAAACTAAACATATTCTTACCATCTGATCCAGCAACCACTCTCCTTAGTATTTTTTAAGAGTTGGAAAACTATGTCCACACAAAAACCTGTACATGTATGTTATAGCAGGTTGATTCATATTTGCCGGGGTCTATGTGAAATATATCTTCCATTCAGTTTTGCTGTGAAAATAAAATCTTTATTTTTATTTTTTTCCAGTTTTATTGAGATATAGTTGACATAAAACGCTTGTGTAAGTTTAAGGTATACAGCATAATTTAACTTGCATATATTGTGAAATTATTACCACAATAAGTTTAGTTAGCATTCATCATCTTATACAAAAAAATACATAAAATAGAAAATACAAAAATACCGAGTTTTGTGTAATTAGAATTCAGGATTTACTCTTTACTTTTCTCTGTGTGTGTATATACACACACATATATACACATACACATATATATGGCATATATATACACATACACACATACATATGGCAGTGTTAATTATGGTCATCATCATGTTGTTCATTACATTCCTGGTATTTATTCATCTTATAATTAAACGTTTGTACCTTTTGGGCATCTTCACCTAATTACCTCAGCCCCCACCCCTGGTAACCAAACATCTGACATCTTTTCTGAAGACTTTTTTTTTTCTTAAGATCCCAAATATAAATGAGATCATACAGTATTTCCATTTCACTCTGACTTATTTTACTTAGGATAATGTCCTGAAGGTCCATTCATGTTGTCACAAATGGCAGGACTTTTTTCTTTTTTATGACCGAATGATATTATTTATATGTATATATCACACCTTTATCCATTCATCTGTCAATGAACACAGGTAGTTTCCATATCTTCACTATTGTAAATAATGTTGCTATGAAGATGCATGAACCGATATCTTTTACATAGTATTTTCAATTTTTCTGGATAAATCCTCCAAAGTGAAATTGCTGGATCATATGGTAGATCTATTTTTTATTGAGCCTCCATACTCTTCTCCATAGTAGCTATTCCAATTTACATTCCCAACAACAGTGCACAAAGATTCCTTTTCTCTGTCTTTATCAGCATTTGTTGTCTCTTGTCTTTTTGATAACAGACATTCTAATAGGTGTGACATGATCACTTATAGTGTTTTTTTTTTTTTTAAAGATTTATTATTTGACAGAGACAGAGCACAAGTGGGGGGCGGGGGGAGTGGGAGAAGGAGAAGCAGGCTCCCTGCTGAGCAGGGAGCCCGATATGGGGCTTGATCCCAGGACCCTGAGATCATGACCTGAGCTGAAGGCAGATGCTTAACCAACTGAGCCACCCAGGTGCCCCTCTTATTGTGGTTTTGATTTGCATTTCCATTATGATTAGCGATGTTGAACACCTTTTCAGGTTCCTACTGGCCATTTGTATATCTTCTTTGGAAAAATGTTTAATTAGATCCTTTGCCCATCTTTTAATTATTTTTGCTATTGAGCTGTAGGAGTTCTTTATATATTTTGGATTTTAACGCCTTTTAAGATATGTAGTTTGCAAATATTTTATCCCATTATGTATGTAGCCTTT
Source organism: Halichoerus grypus (assembly GCF_964656455.1). Lineage (NCBI taxonomy): Eukaryota > Metazoa > Chordata > Mammalia > Carnivora > Phocidae > Halichoerus > Halichoerus grypus. The sequence continues at coordinate 96,077,025 of NC_135714.1, read as the reverse complement.
CATTTTGTTGACTGTTTCTTCTGCTATGCAGAGCCTTTCATTTTGATGTAGTTCTGCTTGTTTATTTTTTATCTTATTGCTAGTGCTTTAGTTGTCATACCTAAGAAATCACTGCCACGACTCATGTCAAGGAGTTTTTTCCTATGTTTCCCACCACCCCTGGGAAGTTTTATGGTTTCTAGGAGTTTTATGATTTATGGTTTTCTATACTTAGGTCTATAATCCATTTCAAATTTATTTTTGTAAGTAGTATAAGATAACAGTCTAGTTTTACTCTTTTACATGTGAATATCCAATTTCTAGTTTTCTAGAAATATTTCTACTAGTTTTTCTAGTACTATTTATTTAAGGTATGGTCCTTTCTCCATGGAGCATTCTTGGCTCTCTTGTCAAATATGAGTTGATTTGATCATATATGGATGGGTAAATTCTGGGGCTCTCAGTTCTGTTCCATTGGTCTTTGTGTCTGTCTTATGCCAGTTCTACACTGTTGCGATTACTACTACTTTATAAAATAACTTGTAATCAGGAATGTGTTGAATGGAGCACTGGGTGTTACACGCAAACAATGAATCATGGAACACTACATCAAAAACTAATGATGTAATGTATGGTGATTAACATAAAATAAAATTTAAAAAATCAGAAACTAATGATGTAATGTATGGTGATTAACATAACATAATAAAATAAAAAAATGCAAAAAAAAAAAGGAATGTGATGTCTCTTGCTTTGTTCTTTCCTAGGATTCCTTTGTCTGTTCAGGGTCTTTTGTGATTCCATATAAATTTTACTAGTGGTTTTTCTACTTCTTTAAAAAAATAATGCTATTGAAATCTTTATAGTTACTGAATCTAGCGATGGCTTTGGGTAGTATGGACATTTTAACCATACTAATTCTTCCAATCCCAATGAATATGGGCTATCTTTCCATTTATTTGTGTCTTTGATTCTTTTCATCAGTGTCGTATAGTTTTTATTGCAGAGATTTTCACCTTCTTGGTTAAATTTATTCCTAAGAATTTTATTGTTTTTGACACTATTGTAAATGGGATTGTTTTCTTTAACTTTTAAGTTGATTTGTTGTTAGTAACAACAGTAGCATCAGTACAGAAATGCTACTGATTTTTGTATGTTAATTTTGTATCTGGCAACTTAACAAATTTATTAATTAGATACAACAGTTCTTTGATGAAGTCTTTAGGATTTTTTAGATATAAAATTCCATGATCTGCAAATAGAATATAATATGAAATAGAGAAAATTTTGGTTTATTATAGTGACAATAAACAAAGGGGAATGTTGCATGAGGTGAAGTCTAGGAAACACTTGGTACAAGCTTCCAGATGTCCCAGTGGATTTGCTGGTAAGAGATGTTCTTACTACTCCCAGCAGTGATATGAGAACACATGTGAACATTCTCAACCAGGAAAGCTTGCTTGTGCCTTGGTGTCCAGGGTTTTGATTGTGAGGCAGTCATGTAAGCATGCAGTGCCCATGTGACTGACCTCAGCTACTCAGATTCCAGTCTAACCTCACAGAAAGAAAACATTTGTTCACCATAAGTCACATTTTAGGATAAACTTGTCAAATGGTTACAATATGGTCTCAGACATAACGGAAAACTCTTATCAGGCGAAATGTTCCAAGGGCTCAAAGTTTATGTTTTAGAAATTGACCAAGCCATCTTTGGAATGAGCAAGGTTTGAGTAAACAAAACTGAGTTAATCCTTTTCTGCCAAAAACCCTGGCAAATTCTATTTTCATATGCCACTATTTCTCATTTTTAAAAATGGAAGCATTAACTATTATATACATAAAATTATGTTTCAGTCATAAACTGGTTCATGTAGTACAGTTTTCACATTACGCTGACACCGTGAAAATGCCAATGGCCATTAGATGGTGGTATTAGTATTATTATAGCTATTATTATTATTGCCACTGATTTTTCTGAAATGTGCAGTGGAATCACATAAACTCCTAATGGATCCTCCTTTATTCAAAATTATTTGTGGGAAATATAGTAATAATTAACTGGAGTATTTGAGAAAACTGTGCTTATATATCTGAACAACTCGGGTATACACATTACTGTGAATGTCCTCGATTCATAGTGAATTTAAATCCAAAATATTTAGATATACACCTAGTGGATACATTTAGACATTAAGATATCTACAGTGTTTAACAAAAATGATCCTAAAATATGTTTGCTTCTAAAAATAAGTCAATTTTGTATAGTAAATTTGAAATTGTAATAATGGGGCATCTTTAACATGAAGTGTCATGTTTAAAAAAATATTAAATCACACAAAACCTGATTTTATGGAGGAAAAGAAAACGATTACTTGCAGCATTTTTTGTGCTAGTTAGCTTCTTAATACACTCAAGTCTAGACACATTTGACAATACATACACGTTAATGAATATGAGGTCATCTCGTTTGATAATTCAAATATTTCCTAGAATATATCAAGATTCACTTTTTTTTTTTTTTAAGATTTTGTCAGAGAGGGACAGAGCTTGTGCTGTGTACAAGCAGGGGAAGGGGCAGAGGGAGAAGCAGGCTCCCCGCTGAGCTGGGAGCCATCCCAGAACCCTGAGATCAGGACCTGAGCGAGCAGAAGGCAGATGCTTAACTGACTGAGCCAACCAGGCCTCCCACGATTCACTTTTTAAGATTCACTTTTTAAGATTCACTTTAGTGTAACCAAATCAAGTGATGAGAGCTCACAAGTTTCCCTCTTTTTCTTTTCTCTAATATGAAAAATAATCTGTGATAGGAACTGTGTTCTAAGAGCCTACCTGCTTTGTAAGGCAATTGAGCTATGATTTCTCAATTGGTGAGGTGACATTTCACATTAATTCAAACACATTGTCTGAATACGATTTTAGGATGTTGACAAGTTATATCAAACATATTTTAATTCATTTACTACTTTAAGCTGAATTTTACATGCTATCAGAATTTCTGTGCTAAGAAAAATTTTAAAACTGCTCACAATCAGATTTTTCAAAAGCTTTATTATAAACATTTAAGAATATATTTACATCAGATGCAGAGTCTAGCACCATATGATGCCCTAAAAATCTTAGTCTTCATTAAAAAAAAAAAAAGTTTTTTTAATGTTATCTAAGTCAAACTTATAACGTTATCAATATTTTAGAGTATCAAAAAGTATCAAACCAAAATGTCATATGCTTGGCTATCTTTTTGAGATACAGGTAACACATAATTGCATTAAAAAATGAAGCAATTGTGCAATTGATACAAATTCATTCACATTCACATTGCGCAGCAGTACGTTCCCCAATGTTCCTTTCACACTGAGTTCTATTTCAGCATCATTATAACTGACATATAGTGTTAAGCAAGGCAGTACTCGCTTTCAGGAACACATTATACATTACTAATCCATTATTTACTACCTCAGAGAATGCTAAATGACCCTTCTAAAGGCATACAGAGTTTATCAAAACTTTAACTGCTGAGGTTGATAAAAGAAGTCAAGCAGAATATAAGTTTAATGCTATTATAAATTATAACTTGCCTTTCTAAATTAGAAGAATCTTGACTACTTTGAGATCATGATTTTAAAATTAAGCTAAATGTTCCCCTTTAAAATTTAATTAATCAATTTAGGGAACAATGGCCAGTAGTAAAGAAATTTAAGAATCTGTACATCTAGCTCTGAAGTATTCTCACTCTTAAGATTTTTTTTTTTGACTTTTTAGTCAAACCAATCTAAGAAAATGCATTTTTCGTATATAATATATAACATATATAGGCTGTGATTCTAATATTCATCATTAAAATATTTTCCAAGTAAAGAAGGGTAACAATTTCCTTTTTCCTTTTTCTTTGCTGAAATAATGTCTGCTCTCATAAGGGGAAAAAATATTCCAGTAACTCAGGCCTTGCTGAGAAACAAAAAAAATTGAGTATAGTTGATACACAATGTTACATTAGTTTCAGGTATACAGCTTTGTGATTTGACAAGTTTATACATTAAGCTATCTTTACCACAAATACCATCTGTCCTGTTACATCATTATTACAATATCCTTGACTATTCCTTATGCTGTGCCTTTCCCATGACTTATTCATTCAGTAACTGGAAGCCTGTTATCTCCCATTCCCCTTCACACCTTGCCCAACCCCCCACTCCTCTGCTGTCTGGCAACCATCAGTTCTCTGTATTTTTATGTCTGATTCTGCTTTTGTTTTTTGTTTGCTTTTTTTTCTTTTTTTTTTTTTTTTAAGATTCTGCTTACATGGTATCTGTTGTTCTGACTTATTTTACTTAGCATAATACCGTCTAGGTCCATCCATGTTGTCCAAAATGGCACAATCTCATCTTATAATATTCCATTGTGTGTATGTGTGTATGTACATAATATGTATATATAATATTTGTCTTATCCAACATAGGTTGCTTCCATATCTTAGCTATTATAAATAATGCTGCAATAGATATAAGAATCTATATATCTTTTCAAATTAGTGTTTTTGTTTTCTTTGGTTAAATACTCAATAGTGGAATTATTGGAGCATATGGTATTTCTATTTTTAATATTTTGAGTAACCTCTATGCTGTTTTCCAGTGGTTGTACCAAATTGCATTCCCACCAACGGTGCGCAGGATTCCTTTTCCTCCACATCTGCACCAAAACTTGTTATCTCTTGTCATTTGATTTTAGGCATTCTAAGTGGTGTAAGGTCATATTTCATTGTGGTTTTGATTTGCATTTCCCTGATGATGAGAGATGTTGAGCATTTTCTCATGTGTGTGTTGGCCATCTGTATGTCTTCTTTGGAGAAATGTTCATTCAGGTCCTCTGCCCAATTTTTAATTGGATTTTTTAGGTTTTTTTGGTGTCGAGTTGCAGAAGTTATTTATATATTTTGGATATTAACCCCTTATTGGGTATATCATTTGCAAATACTTTCTCCCATTCAAGAGGTTGCCTTTTTGTTTTGCTGTACAAAAGCTTTTTATTTTGATGTAATCCCAATAGTTTATTTTTGCCTTTGCTCCCTTATCTCAGGAGACATACCTAGAAAAATGTTGCTACAGCTGAGATCAGAGAAATTACTGCCTCTGCTCTCTCCTAGAATTTTTAGTTTCAGGTCTCACACTTAGGTCTTTAATCCATTTTGAGTTTATTTTTGTGTATGGTGTTAGTAAGTGGTCCAGTTTCATTCTTTACGTGTAGCTGGTCCTATTTTTTCAGCAACATTTATTGAATGTCTTTTCCCTATTGAATATTCTTGCCTCAGTTGTCATAGATTAATTAACCATATTCTCTTGGGTTTATTTTTGGGCTCTCTATTCTGTTTCTTAAAGATGACACACACAAATAGATATTTCTTGCTTATGGATTGGAAGAATTAATATTGTTAAAATGTCTACATTGCCCAAAGCAATGTATAGATTCAATGCAATCCCTATCAAAATACTGACAGCATTTTTCACAAAACTAGAACAAATAATACTGAAATTTATATGGAACCACAGAAGATCAGAATAGCCAAAGCAATCCTGAGAAATAAGAACAAACCTGGAGGTACCATAATATAAGATTTCGGGATACGCTACAAATCTGTAGTAATCAAAGCAGTATGATACTGGCACAAAAATAGACACATAGATCAATGGAACAGAATAAATACCCCAGAAATAAACAGAATAAAAACTAAAGAACAAAACAGGCCAGAGTAGCCTAAATAGCATCTAGGAATAGGATATATTAAAGTATACACCATCAGATAAGTGACTTTATCAATGTTACTAATAAGTCTATGGTTAAGATATCATACATAAGTAAGATCATATAGTATTTGTCTTTCATTGTCTGACTTATTTCACTTAGTAAATGCCCTTGAGGTCCATCCATGTTGTCACAAGTGGTAGGACTTCCTTCTTTTAATATGGCAGAATGATGGATGTTCCTTAGGAAGATCTACATCAAACCCTATGAATAAACCAAGATTCTCAAATTATAGCTTTCTTAAATCACCTGCATTTTATGATTTGTAGGCATACTAAACACTATATTTAGTGGGTTTTTGGAAAGTATGATTATGATACAGCTTTCATCACTACATAAGCTCACTCAAAGTATGGTGTTGGCTTACGTTCAAAAACTACCAAGCTTTCTACCCTTTTGCAGAAGATGTTAATGTAATTATGATTTATAACCATGGTGACACAATATAAGAATTTGATATTTTGGGCGCCCGGGTGGCTCAGTCATTAAGCGTCTGCCTTCGGCTCAGGTCATGATCCCGGGGTCCCAGGATCGAGTCCCACATCAGGCTCCCTGCTCGGCGGGAAGCCTGCTTCTCCCTCTCCCACTCCCCCTGCTTGTGTTCCTGCTCTCGCTATCTCTCTCTCTGTCAAATAAATAAAAAAATAAAAAAAAGAATTTGATATTTCAAGAGTTCGTGCTGATACTGAGTATTATTTCCAAGTGAAGTAGTTAAAAAGATGAAATGAGCCAGGAAGAAAGAACAAGTTTCAAGAAGTAATAAGGATAGAGGATTAAGTCACAATCTTGAAATATTTGAATGCCTTCCCCCTTTCTTTCTAATTAACCCATTTCTTCATTTGAAAATAAAAACAGAAGACATCTGCAAGGCTGCTCAAGTATGAGTTCTAAGTGTCCAGTAAAAACCAAAAAGAACCCAACCCCCCAAAAAAACCACACAAGTGTTCTAAACCAACAAGCCAACCCTTTCAGACACTTATATTCCACATTCCATTCCATTTTAAAACTTAAAATCCATAAAAGGAATGTTTAATTTTAAACAGGTTTTCAAGATAATAGTTGAAGCCTTGATAATTATTACTAGATAAGATAGTTTTAGTGTATATTGTGAAGTTATCTAAGGTCATTTGCAATTCATTAGAAATTATTTTCATATGTATGGTTAGTGCTATATTATGTGCCTTAAATGTGTTACTATGAATTTGTATAAAAGAAGCAAGATTCATTATATTCATAGTACTGTTGAGTCTTTATATCTTGGAGAATCTATCCATATTTTAGGAATATAATAGAAAAGTAAAGAGAACTGGTATACCAGTGGCATTATTGTACTAGTCAACATATTAATACTAAAGGTGTCTTCTCAATCATAACTGGATAATTCAAGCTTTTCTATATAATCTTCAAGAAATCAAAATACTGAAGGGTCATTGTGGTTTATATTTGTCACTGTATGTTGGTGAATTGACCACATCCTGACAGGAAGTGTATTAAGCAGGGACACAGATTATCTGACTTATTTAGTCCTGGCTATTTTCTAATTTTCTCACCTTTGAAAAAGGAGCAATGTATGCAGGCTCAGCATTTTCAATAAGACATGTGGTAACATTACCTGGTTCTTCATTGACATTTCATAAAGATAACAGGATGTATGCCCAAGGTCCCTCCCAGGATGGGCAAAATCAAAGGTATATTACATATTTTTTTTCAAAATAAGTCAGAGAAGGACAAATAGCATATGATTTCACTCATATTTGGAATTTAAGAAACAAAACGTGAACATAGGGGAGGGGCAATAAAAGAAAGGGAAGCAAACCATAAGAGACTCTTAACTAGAGAACAAACTGGGGGTTGATGGAGGGAAGGTGGATGGGGGATGGGTTAAATGGGTGATGAGTATTAAGGAGGGCACTTGTGATGAGCACGAGTGTTATATGTAAGTAATGAATCACTAAATTCTACTCCCGAAACCAATATTACACTATAAGTTAACTATAAATAAAAGTTTGAAAAGGTATATATTTTCTATATGTCACAGACACATTCCCTTCGCCTTATAATGTCTATGCTTCTGAAAAATGACATGGGATCATGGTATCAGCAGGTTAGGAGGGAGTTTTCTCAACTTTTCATTTACCATCTGTCCTCATGGTCTGTGTAAAAAAAAAAAAAAAAAACAAAAAAAAAACAATTTTTAAAATTACTACATAGGATTCTTTGTTTCACAATTGAAATGATAGTCTGTGGTGACTGTCAAGGGCACACAAATCCTGGTTTCATCATATATCATGTTGTATGTTATTTTCCTTCTGAAACTTCATACATTAACAGTGGATAATAATGACATTTTCTTGATAGAGTTGTGAGAATAAAGTGTTACTGTGTATAAAACAGTGAAAAAAATGGAGCATAAAAGTGTAAATTATAATTGTAAGTTATAATTTATAATGTATGTTTATAATATTACATTTAAAATAAAAATATTACCATTATTAGTAGTAATTGTGTCATTATCCGCTAGACTTCCAAGTTTATCCTACATCATTTATGTAGAATGCCTTGCTGTTTCTCACATGACAAAAGTGTGTTTATCATTTCTATCATTGTCTTATTGTTATAGATTCTTGCAGGGTTGCTAGTTCCATTTAATTTTCATCAAGTTTCATTTGTTTAGGAGCATTTTGAAAAGCATTAAACTCTTTTTTTTTTTTTTTTTTTTTTAAGATTTTATTTATTTATTTGACAGAGAGAGACACAGCGAGAGAGGGAACACAAGCAGGGGGAATGGGAGAGGGAGAAGCAGGCTTCCCGCGGAGCAGAGAGCCCGATGTGGGGCTCGATCCCAGGACGCTGGGATCATGACCTGAGCCGAAGGCAGACGCTTAACGACTGAGCCACCCAGGCGCCCAAGCATTAAACTCTTTTATACAAAGACTTAAATGAGTCATTAAATAACATGGTTATTTTTGCAATTTCATAGGCAAAATAACTTAGTGATTTTTTTCTATAAAATTTTACTGAACTTCAATATAGAACTCCTTAGACAAACACTAATATTTGATTGGGAAATCATGAGTTAGATGTTTAGAATTAAGGTTATTTTATTTCATATTTTCTGATTCAGAGCTAAATAGAAATACCTACATGTCAAATTGCCATCACTACTTTTGAATATGTGATTTAAAAGTGGTATATGAAGTAACCTATTTGAAAAAGTTAAATTTATACACAGGGTATTACAATTTCTCGGCATCTGTATTCTGTTCTATAAAGGATATTGTTTTCACAGATCTCTTATTTATAGATAATTTCTTTTGACATATGTTAATCATAAAATTTTTTAATGTTTTCATTTTCCTATGTAAAAATTCTTCCAGCTACCAAAAATACAGGAAAATAAATGACACAGTTCCGAAGCTCTAAGAGAGAACATTTATAATTTTTCATTTTCATACATTTGGAAATCATATTTAATTCTTACATAAAATCAAACTTCCTAAATTTTACTAAAAATATTATTTTAAAATTAATTTGAAAACAGCAGGAAGAGATTGAGGCAAACTGCTGCTGGAGAAGCTGTCTGCCCATCAATAGAACTAACAATTCCATCTTACGTTCTAAAATAAAATTTGCTGTATAGAAATGATTGCATTTGAAATTATTAGTATATTTAAATGCAACTACCAAACCATGAAAACTGAGGCTTCCATTTGCTGTAAAAATAAATTAGGTGGCAATGCTTTGCTAACAAAACCATTTGAGTACCACAGTTCATAAGTGTGCATGGTACTATGGTACTATTAACAGATGTCTTTGCTTATACTGTGAGCTGCCTTATGATGTGGTATTAAGCATTGCTTTATATCTACAGTGAGCATAAGCAGCTTGTTCTAGGATATAATAAAAATGAAGCCAGACTAGAGATCATATGGAAAAGTATACAATAATCTTAACTAATTTCTTCTTAAAATCATGTTTTCCATTGCACTTGTAGAGCTATTGATAGTACTGTTTAACATCACCATTTTCCTGTTAATATTTTAGTAAATTGTAAAAATATAAAACAGTATAGAAAGTATGACATTCTGTTGGGAAAATGTTTTTGCTTCTATATTAAACATAATATAAAGTAAATATTAAACATGCTATATGTTGCTTGTTGATACTAAAAATAGTTTTTATTTAAATTCCAGTTAACACAGTATAATATTAGTTTCAAGTGTACAATATAGTGATTCAACACTTCCATACATCACCTGGTGCTCATCACAGCAAGTGCTCCCTTTAATCCGCATCACCTATTTCACCCAACCTCCCAGCCCCCCTCCCCTCTGGTAGCCATCAGTTCTCTATAATTAAGAGTCTTGTCTTTTTTTTTTTTTAAGATTTTATTTATTTATGAGGGAGAGAGCACGAGTTTGGGGGGAGCGGGGAGCCCGATGTGGGATGATCCCAGGACCCTGGGACCATGATCTGAGCCAAAGGCAGACACTTAACCAACTGAGCCACCCAAGTGCCCCTGTTGTGATTTTAATTATAAAATTTACTCTTTTCTTTTTTTTTTTTCCTTCTTCAACACACTGACTATTGTATATAAAAGTTTAAGCAGAAACATCTGGGAAACTATTATAAAAGAGTCCATATAACTTGGACATCTCATCAACTTTCAGACCATTTTACAATACTTAAAATTATTTTTTTATTTGAGGAAGTCATATATTTTCAGAGCTGGAAAGAAACTTAGATGGCCCTATAACTGAACTTTCAAATTATATATGTGAAGAATCTCAAGTGGAGAAAACAAATATTTTGTCCCACTCTGTCTTTCTAATGTACTTAGTGGTGAAATTAGATTTAGAATCCACACCATCGAGCTCAAGTCTAGAATATTTACATTGCATTTTGATCTTCAAACAATAAGACTTTAATTTTTAATAATGAAGGTATTAATACACACTCATAATAAATTTGGAATGTAATTGGCAGTGTATTTCTTACACTACGTTAAATATCTAATATATTTAGAAATACTATAGCTCATTTTACTTGATATACTTATTTCTTAATGATACAGATTTTATCGAAGTCCAAAAATGATTAAATGTAAGTACACCAAGCTCAGTTTGACACTGCAATGTTAAAATATTTAAAATTAAAAATAAATTTTATTCTATTATCCTTTTTTATAAGTATTACCTCACCCATAGACATTCACAATGGCCCGCTGTGTTATAAAGTTAAAATGTCTAATACAAGTACTTATTTCTTATCTCATCCTTTTTATATACATGTTTGTATATGATTTATAATGTAGCAGGTGGATACATTTCTATATTATATAAATTCAGTTATTTATTTATTCATACATCCAGTAATTATTTATGAATTTGCAAACACTCTCCTGTGCCCTTAGAATCTATTAGTGAATAAAACTTCAAACGATCTCTGTGTTCAACATTCTGGAAAGGCAGAGAGTAAAAATAGTGTAATAAATAATACAATATAAATATAAAATCATTTGTTACATAACTATAAGGTTATTAATGTTATGGAAAAATTAGCATAAATAGCATCAAGTGAGTTAAGAGAGTAAAATCGAAGGTAGTTGGGTTGGCATCATTAAGAAAGTGGTATTTGAGTAAAAAGGTTAAGGAGGTGAAGCTGGAGAAAAGGTTATATGGAGGAAGAACATTCCAGGTGGAGGAAACAGAACAAAGATTATATGGCAGGATAATGCCTGCTGTGTTCTAGAATCAGCAGAATCAGTGTTGCTATGGTAGAGGGACTCTGGAAGAGAGGAAGGAGATAAGGTTAGAGAGGGTTTAAAGGTAGATCCATATGGCATAGACTAAGATATCATAGTTGAGATGATTTGTGAACCTTGAAAACAATTCATATATGTGTTGGGAGAGAGAGGTATACAGAATGGTTTCAAGTTTTGCAACGGAGCAACTGGGAGGGTAAAGTTATCATTGGTTATGAAGGGGAAGACTACAGATTGAGTGAGTTTGAGGTCAGGATGTTGTAACCTAAGAAATTCAGCTTTAGACATGTTAATTTGGAGATGTTAATTGTACCTCCAAGTTTCTATGCTGAACATGTTTTGTGGTATAAGATTTCAGAAGTCGGGAGAGAGGCTAGGGCTTGGAGATATAATTTTGGGGAAATCAACACATAGATAATATTTAAATCTTAGAGGCAGGATGAAATCCCCAGAGGAAAGGGCAAAAAGAAGAATGAGCACTGAACCCTGGAATGTTCCAATCATAACAGGTTGGGGAGAAACTGAAAAGGTGAGACAGAACAGTGTGGGTGCTAGAAGTAAAATGGGGAAAGTGTGTAAAATGAGTGGGTTGATATATGTGGCATATAATGGTCTTTGATGAACTTGACAGGAACAGTTTTGGTGAAACCATGTGGATAAAGATGGATTAGACAAGAGAATGTAAAAAGAAGCATTGCAGACATCAGGTAGAGCCAGTTCTTTCAATAATTTTTAATCGAGCAGGGGCAGAGAGAAAAGAGGTCGCATCTAGAAGATAAATGAAATCAGGTAAGTGTTATTAAAATGGTAGAACCAACATGTCTTTATATGCTAATGGAGGGGGGTACCTGAGTGGCTCAGTTGTTAAGCATCCGCCTTGGCTTAGGTCATGATCCCAGGGTCCTGGGATCCAGCCCCGCGTTGGGCTCCCTGCTCAGCGGGAAGCCTGCTTCTCCCTGTCCTACTCCCCCTGCTTGTGTTCCCTCTCTCCCTGTGTCTCTCTTTGTCAAATAAATAAAATCCTTAAAAAAATTAAAAAAAAATACATGCTAATGGGAATGATTCAGTTAAGAGGAAAATAAATGATGTAGAAAAGTAACGGAAGATTTGTGAGACTGATGACCTCCAGTAAAAGAAAAAGAATGAATATATATATAATATTATACATATATATGTAAATAATATATATTTATTTTGGCCATATGGATTTATGTCAATAGCTTTTTAACTGGTGTTTCAGTTTCCACCCTATTCTTCACACTCATAACAAGAATTATTCTTATAAAATGCAAGTCATTCCACATCTCTGTTCCAAATTCCCCAGTGGTTTCCTGTTTCCTTCAGGACAATGACCATTTATATATATATATATTTGAAAGGACCTGACTGAGATAGGAAAATGAACAGTTAACATATTGTAGCAGACCTGGAAGCAGAAAAGAAAGTTTGGATACTAGTAGGTGCATCATTGAGTGCTGAGAATATGTGGAGTTCCCTTCTAATTACTACATTTTTTTCAGTGAAGTATGAGCAAAGTTGTAAATTAAGAAGGTGCACAGAGGAGTAGAAGTTTGAAGAAAGAGAAGGTGTGAAATAGTTGTCAAGAAGGGGAGAGTAAAAAAGCGAAGGAACTAATTGCTCAATATCAGTACAAAATTAATCGTGGTAAGTTTAAAGTATAACTTGTGTGCTTGATCCTCTTTCTTTGGGGTTGTTCCCTCAAAAGTTTTCAATGGTGCCACATATTTGGCAATTGTCAATCTAAAACATCTGGCATTTGCTTTCTCTTATGTTAAGCTCCTATCATAGCATCTGTCACTTTAGTTAATTTTTAACATTTAGTAAAGATCTTCCTTTCTTTAGAGAGGAAAATCTCTAAACTAATCATTTCCTATCAATGATATTTAAGACACAATTATAGGCTAATAGAAAGCTCACCCAAATGCTACATCTTAACTGACACATTCTGACCAATGCCTAGTAGCAGTAATTTTATATTTCATAAATTGAAATTATTTTTAGGTTTGAAAAGAAAGGTTAAAATATATCGATCAAATAATTGTAGAGGTAACTTATGTATTGCTTATAATATTACTTTGAAATAGCCTAAATTTATGTTGGTGTTTAACTTTTGTTATTTTAATTATTACTGGGTAAATTTCCATCATCCAAGCTATCAAAAGTGTTAGGATCATTTCTGCCATGACTTTGACCTTTCTTCACACAGCCCCACCTCAATCTATACACACAGATTTTCTTTGCTAATTAAATACCATTAATTTCATCACAGAAAAATATTTAAGTATAAAAATTCCAATTCTTGAGATCTTCCTAGTGCTAACAAAAGCTATATTTGAAGAATATCGTCATTTACTTTGTATTAAACAATATATCTGACAGTCTTTGTTTCAGTCACTATAGTAATTAGAGAAAATGAGGCTGTTCAATTATTAATAATTTTTAGAAGCAATAGTATTTTATATTGTAAAAGACTAATATCAATTACTATTAGGCAAAAAAAAATTCCAATACCTTTCTGATAATGAGTTTTAGTCCATAAATGTACATTTAGTCAGTAAAATAAAACATTTTTCTTACAAGATAATCTGTCTTATAAAGTAAATTTAATAAGATACCCAAAGTTATTAAATAATTAATAAGACTAATTTCTGAACTTATTTTTACATGTTATTAGTAAATATTGACATATAAAGGAAAGTATTAAATATAAATTCTGTTTCATGCTCATAGATGCTGTGTTATTTTAATACTTATATAGAATACATGGAATTTATAATATGGATATATACAATTAAGAGAATTAAATATTTAATCACATAATAAATCTGCATTACTAATACAGTACCTAGGAAGTTGACATTCCTATTCCCACTAGTCAACTTTCAATTTGCTTGGACTTTTCAATTTTTAAATATTCCTTGCCTGAATATTGTCTAAAAACATATTTCTTCTTATTATTTGCAGCTTAAATAAATGTAGCAAATTTTACTGTGAATTTTTCTAGAGAAAGGAATGACATAACACTTTTAATATCTTTAGGATCAATTTTGCAATTATTAACTCCTTTAAAAATCATATTAGTTTCACACACTTTCATGATAAAAGCACTCAACAAACCAGGAATAGAAGGAATGTACCACAACATAATAATCTATAGAAGAAAAACCTACAGCTGATACTATACTCATTGGTGAGACTGAAAGCTTTTCCTTTAAGATCAGATACAAGACAAGGATGTCCACTTTCAACACTTCTATTCAAGATAATATTGGAAGTTTTTACCAGAACAATTAAGAAAAAGAAAAGTCAGCTGAATTAGAAAAGAAGTAGTAAATTTATCTCTGTTTGCAGATGACATGATCTTATATGTAGAAGATCTTACAGATTCTAAAAACAAACAACAAAAAACTGCTAGAACTAAAATGAATTCAGCAAAGTTAAAGCATACAAAACACACCATCCTTCCATTTTATATACTAGTGAACAGTCCAAACAGGAAATTAAACAATTTTATTTACAACACCAAAAAGAGTAAATGCTTAGGAATAAACTTAACCAAAGAGATGGAAAGACTTATACATTGAAACCTACATAATATAGCTGGAAGAAGATGACACAAATAAATGGAAAGACACCCTGTTTCGTGGGTTAAAGACAATACTGTCAAGATGTCAATATTATGCAAAGGAATCTGCAGAATCAATGCAATTCCTATCAAAATCCTGTTTAGAGTTTAAACTACTCCATAATTTTGTTTCCTCAGAATCCATTTTGTTTACTAAGTGGCTAGTTGAACTGACATTAGCCTATCTCCCAAGTGATGCCCTAGATAATAGCCCAGAGAGTCACAAGAAAGTTTAAGTCTCTGATATGACTCCCTCAACACTTCTGGTGATGATCTCTCCTACCTCCCAGCTCCTTTCTCCCTATGTGCCCCTTAAAATAAGACCCCCCCCCCCACTAAATTTACCAACCCGCCATTATTTTTGGTTTGAATTGACCAATCCAGCTTTAGTCCAGGAAACCCTAGAAACACATCCCCTGTGAATGCTAATAAAATCATTTTCCCCAGGTCCTGTCCCTGCACTCAGCCTTTACTTCCTCATGTGACCCCCCAAGACATGCTGTGTACCTCTTCCAGGACTTATGAGTAATAAACTTCTCCATTTTACTTTCCTCTGTGGTCTTTGTTGAACTGTGTTCATATCTGACACCCCACCGGGGCTCTACTTAACAATGTTAATTTAACAAAGTCGTTACAAATCCTAATGATATTTCTTTGTAGAAATAGAAATCCATTCTAAAATTCATATGGAATCTTAAGGGACATCAAATAGCCCAAACGGTCTTGACAAAGAATGAAGTTGGAAGTCTTAACTCTTCCTGACTCCAAAACTTAGACTATTTTGATTTCTATATTTTGTAGTATTACTGACATAAACACAGACCTATACACCACTAGAATAGAAGAGAGAGCTGAGAAATAAACTCTCACGTATATGGGAGAAAGATTTTTTTTACTAGGGTTTCAAGCCCATTGATTGATGAAAGGACATTTTAAACAAATGGTTGTCAGAAAACTGTATGTCCACATCAAAGAAATGAACTTGGACTCTTAAAACAGATTTAAAAAAATTAACTGAAATTCATTGAAGACAAATGCAAGAACTAAAATTATAAAACTCTTAGAAGAAAACAGGGAAACCTTCATAGCATTTGGTTTGGCAATGATTTCTTGGAAGTGACAGCTACAGTATGGGCAAAAAAACCAAAAATAAATAAATTGTACCACATTAAAATTAAAAACCTTTGTGAATCAAAGGACACAACCAATAGAATGAAAGAGTAGCCCACAGAATAGAAGGAAATATTTGCAAATCATATATATGATAAAGGATTACTATCAAAAACATATAAAGAACTATAACTCAACAATCCAATTAAAAATTGAGCAAGGTACTTTATTGTTGATTTGAATTGACCAATCTAGTCTTAGCCTGAGAACCTGAGAAACGCTCCCCCAGGAACACTAATAAATTTGATATACAGATAAAATATGTTGTGCTTTGTTTCTTTTTTATATTATTTAAATGCAAACATTTGTGTTTAATAATAGAAAGATACAACCAAAGTTGTATAGTTAAAATTGGAGTCCACAATGGAAATAATAGAATTAGTATGCATCACTAAACTAAGATTCAGCCCTGACACTGAATATAATTACAAAAGTTAAGAGTTATCACCTCATATAATGCCTCTATTGTAATTTTTAAAAATTTAAAAATAATAGCAATAATAACTAACATTTATTGAGGTTTGTACTCTATGTCAGGCACTGTATGCATTTATTTAAACTTTTATTTAAACTTATTAAACTTCACAACTGGGGCGCCTGGGTGGCTCAGTCCTTAAGCGTCTGCCTTCGGCTCAGGTCACGATCCCAGAGTCCTGGGATCGAGTCCCACATCGGGCTCCCTGCTCCGCGGGAAGCCTGCTTCTCCCTCTGCCGCTCCCTGCCACTCTGCCTGCTTGTGATTCCTCTCTCTCTCTCTCTGTGTCAAATAAATAAATAAAATCTTTAAAAAAAAAAAAAAAAAAAAAACTTCACAACAGCCACAGGAGGAAGGTATTACTACTATCCTCAATTGAGGACAAGAAAATTGAATCATATATATATATGTATATATATATAACTTGTCCTAGGAATGAGTGGAGCTGAAATTTGAATTCAGCCAATGTGCTTCCTGAGTTGTAATTACTGTCTTACTTTTAGCCTGGGTATATCCTCTGATATGTCCTCTTCTAGTAACATGTGAGAGTTTGTTCGGTAAGATGTTTTATAAAACATTTTATAGATAATATATGTCTTGCAAATATCATTTTTATATAACTATTTTTGTACTAGTAATAAAAAGCAATGTTTGTGAATAGCAACTGTTCACCAGTATTAACTTGCATTCAGAAATTATCTGATACTGAGTCTTTTGGCTTTGACTTAGAGAAGGCCCAGGTACAGCTCTCCTTGGTCCTCCAGAATCTGGGTTCATCCGACACCTTCTGCCTCCACCATGCCGCCTAAATTCCACCCCAAAGAATCAGAGCCCTATACCTGAGGTGCATGGGGTTGGGAAGTCAGTGCACATCTGTCCTGGCCCTGAGGATCAGCCCCCTGGGCCTGTCTCCAAAAAAGGTGGGTGAAGACATTAGCAAGGCAAACAATGATAGGAAGGGTCTGAGGATTACAGTGAAATTGACCATTCAGAACAGACAGGCCCAGATTTAAGTGGTACCTTCTGCTTCTGGCCCAATTATCAAAGCCCTCAAGGAATTGCCAAGAGACAAAAAGAAGCAGAGAAACATTAAGCACAATGGAAATATTACTTTTGATGAAATTGTCATATTGCCTGACATATGTAGCACCAATTAAAGAGATCCTGGGGACTGCCCAGTCTGAGGGCTGCAGTGTTGATGGTCGCCACCCTCATGACATCATAGATGACATCAAGAGTGGTGCAGCAGAATGCCCAGCTAGTTAAGAACTACAAATGAAAATATTTCAATAAAGGATCATTTAACAACAACAAAATTTGGTATTATACCACATTTAAAAAAATAATTCTCTAACGATTAAAATGTTTTATAAAGAACTAATTATCAACATATATTACAATCCTGGAATCACAATTATCTAATGGAATTTTATTTGTAAATGCCAACTTTAACAAGTTTATTAGTTTTATTATTTTAATATAGAAGTTGAATTTTTATGATGAGTATAGGATTCTTTAATCCCAGACATAATTGGGTCACTCTGGTATATTCTACAGAATGTCAAAGATCATAAAATAATAGATCTAAGAGCAACACTTCAGATATCCCCTTGCCTATTATTTTAAAAGTAACTAAATTATGCTTAAAGTAACTAGTATATCAAGCATTTTCTCTTAGAAATAATGTATATACTTGGGGAACGTGGGTGGCTCCGTCAGTTGAGTGTCTGACTCTTGATTTCTGTTCAGATCATGATCTCAGGGTCATGGGATTAAGCCCCGGGTCAGGCTTGCTTGAAATTCTTCCCCCCACTCCTCTGTTCCTCCCCCTTCCCTGGCTTGCACTCTCTCTTTCTCTAAAATAAATATATAAAATCTTTAAGAAATAATGAATATGGGGCACCTGGGTGGCTCAGTCAATTAAGCCTCTCCCTTCAGCTCAGGTCATGATCTCAGGGTCCTTGGACTGAGCCCTGCATCAGGCTCCCCACTCAGCGGGGAGTTTGCTTTTCCCTCTGGCCCTCCCCTGCTCATGCTCTCTCTCTCTCAAATAAATAAATAAAATCTTTTAAAAAAAGAAATAATGTATGTAACAATTTATTCCTTAATTTGGGAAAATAATTCATATCTATATTTTTCTAGTTTATAAATATTCTGCTCCAGAAGTCTGGAATTCTAATTCAAAACAGTACAAGAAAAAAATTATAATCTATAGAATCTTTTATTCATCATGACAGATTGGATAAAATACATGGGATACAACATTTATAAAAATTGAAATTCCATTTTGTCTCTGATCTTCTTGACAATTAGACAAACACCGTTGGTAATATAATTGGTACTACGCATAAAAGCACATTGCTTTATATAACAGGCTTTGCATTTATATTTTTACCATGCATCTCCCATCATAGTACAAAAAGAGATAAAATGATTAATGATATAAGCCATCAGACTTCCAACACAGATAAGCAGATGTCTAGGAGTAACACAAACACATAAAGGTAACTGAGCAAAGAATTTTGAGGAAATCAAATTTCAGGTATTCAATTTTCATATACATTGCATTCTGCTACAACACATGTTCCTAAAACAACTTAGTGATTGGAAAACTGGAAAATTATGTACAATAAAATGGACATATGTTGAAAAAAATGGACATATGTTGGAGTATGAACTATTTTCTTTCTTTTTTTTTTTTTAAGATTTTATTTGTCAGAGAGAGAGAGAGAGGGACTCCCAGACGCTGGACTCCCAGGACCCTGGGATCATGACCTGAGCCAAAAGCAGACACTTAACCAACCGAGCCACCCAGCTGTCTCAATATGAACTATTTTCTGCAGTATAGACAGAATATCATAAATAGGATTATAATATTCAGCAAAAAAGGAATAAGCATGGCTACTGCCCACAGAGGACTGTTACTGGCTTTACTTTTTTATTGTTGCTTTAATGATAAAAGAAGTGCTTGCACATTGTTCTTTCATTAAGATGTAAATCCTGCGCCTGATACAGTTCCAGGTTCCTGGCATATTGTACTTCCCCTAAGGTCCATTTACATCCATATTATCTCGGGGTCAGCAAGCCAGTATTTTCACTTTAATTTTCATTTCTGGGGGTGTAATTTTATTATCCCTATAGGAAGTCTAGAGCCATAATGAGCTACCTGCCTTTGGTAATAAGGTTACTTCTCAATGTCCCAAGGTATCCGTTTGTTGTTCTTGCTGTTGTATGTGTATATTCCTATTACAGAATTATACTAATTCCAAGTGCACTGGTTCAACCTTATTACTCTAATAAGTCCTGAGTATTTTAAGATTTTGCAAAATGTGAGGTTTACATGGAATGTGTATATTTTGTCATAGCAAAAATCCCTGTGTATATTGTCCCCCAGACTGGTCTGCACCCGAGTGACAAGGTGGTACAAAAACTTTGATGCTGTCCTTCTCCCATGTACCTTTATCCAATCCTCGATCTCATCACTAAGGGAAAGGCTTACTTCCCATCCATCTTGAATTCAATTTTGTTTTCCACTGACATTAAAACATTTGAAAAAGACTTGCAGTCATTCTGAAATATTGATATCAAGGACAGTACTAAACAAATACTACTTTATAAATGACATGGCAGAAGGCATTGCTGGGCAGGTTGTGGCAATGACAGAATGTATGTTTTATAGATGGTTAAACCCACAGGTCCTTCTTCTTATAAGGCCAATTCATAATTTTTGCTCTTAGAGCCAACAAATGGATCTCACTGATGAAATCTCACTGATAAAATTATCATTTAAACACTTAGCTAGAAATGGAAGTAGTGAAAAAATCTTCACTTTTGAGTAATTGTATTCCATTTTGTATTAGTGTCCAGGTAGGCATCAGAAAACACAACAACAATCGGAAGAACAACAAAAGCTTAAGGTGAGAATTAACTAGTAAAAGGGAATTGACTATGCAACGAGGTAAAGGAAACTCTAAGGAATAAAAAGACAAATATAGGGGACAACCACAACCACTACCTCTAGGGCTGATGGAGAGTAAAAAAGCAAAGATCAAACTAGAAGAAACCTCACCAAGCCCAAGATTTGGAGCCCATTGGAGAGTGAGGGGCTGAGGTCACTGGATGACAAGGCAGTTTTGTGATGGGGTGCTAGCAGACATCTCTGAGGGGTGGGCAGCACTGACCACCTGCGTGCTGTTGACAAGGCACCTGCCTGCAGGGTTGCAGCGACCTTGCTGCAAAACTGCCCACTTGGTTGCCGTCAAATGTATCTGTATTGAGAAAGGATGGTCTGAGAAAACCTGAGGGGAGGTGAGTAGAAGACTATGCTGAAAATTACTCTAAAACACGGGCAGAAAAGTTCTTGGCTGAATGAGAAAATAAACTACCCTGGTACAGCAGAGCACTGACTATAGAAAAGGGCTAGGAAGCACCCACGATTTATGTGAAATCTACTCAGTAGAGACTTTTTTTTCCCTTCATGATATGAAAGGATTTGGGCTTAACTTAATATTTTAGTTACATTATAATGCATTTTGACCTTTTAATCTCTGAAAAGCCAATACAGACACAACTTATAAAACTCATAATTTTTAGGATCCATGAATATATTATAAGGAATAGCGATGTTCCTTCTATGGCAATGTTTCTTAAACTGCATTTATATATATCTTTGTATTTGCGTGTATTTGTTTACATACACTCACATATTTTAAAGTTCTGAAATGACCCTAAGAAAAATATATTAACCAAACTTTTCACTAATTATGTTCATAACTATTTATGAAAGATAACCTTTGCTGCTGTCTTTAGAAAATATCTAAATGTATAGTAAATATATGCTACCTGACAGAATATTAGATAAAATAATTATATGAAAAATTTTAGGTCTTCATTAGTCTTTGTGAAAAGTGCAATTGGCAAATTGGAAAATTTACATAATTTTTTTCTCTGCTGCATTAAATACTTTTAGTTTGAAAATTATGCTGAAGTAAAAACTTCTTCAATAAAGTTTACCTGTGCAGAATATCAGTCTAAGACTAAGTAAGGTACTTGGGCTAAATTCCTAAAACTTTAAATTACTTCTTTCGTAATTATATATTTTTCAAGTTTTCATTGTCATTTAAGGATTCCATCTTTTCTGATGTTAGGAGCATCACTACTGTTCTATTATTTATGATTTTTCCTAGTGTTATGATGCAGCCTGAATTTTCAAAGAATATCCTCAAACTGATATTATTCACCACAGAATGCATATACGTTACTTTGTGACCTGCATTTCTACCTGGTAAAAGCTTATCATGTTTTCTCTAAAAAGTGATGGGAAAGGAAAGGCCCTGGAGTCAAACCATTTCTGTTATGAACCTGTTCTTCTACTTAGTAACTGTGTGAATTAAGGAATTGATATAATCTATTTGTGTCTGATTTTCATCATTTATAAATTGGGGAATCATTTTTGATAGTATGAGAATTAAGTGACATAATGATTATAAAACCTGGACTCAATAAATGTTAGCTATTATTATTATCTATGCCAAAAAACATTCTTCACACCATTACATTATATGAATACGAAACCTATAACTCGACTTATTAATTTAGCTAATATTTATTGAATATCTATTATTCTAGGTACTATTCATTGGACCATTCTATATCTCTTTCACAGTCAAGTGGATCACTGTTCAGATGCTCTGTTGTGTGGAATTTCATGCTTATGGACTGGGCATTTCACAAGCCCATAGACAGATTGTGGTTGAGTCTTTGTGGATTAAAAATGCAAATCTAGATTCAGAATAGGTATCCGTCCTTGTGGGAATAAAATATTGAATCTTCCATGATGGAAAATACCCAAGGTATTCAATTTGTTGCCAAGTGGATATTTTGTCTATCGAAGTAGTAGTGTCCTATCACTTTCTCAGCATTGATCTTTGTTGCAGATGGGATGGATGTTCAAAAGTATCTGTGGCTAGACTGAACCTGGTAAGTGGAAATTTATGCTTTGGGGACCATATATAACCTTTATTTTGGCTTTGATCACTCTGCTAATATGCACATGTGCTAGTTCTGTCATTGAATAATGGTAAAGACCAAGAAGATTTAGACAGGCAAAATATTAATAGAAGGATATGGCAGTGATAGGTAAAAAATAGGAAGCAGGAGTGTGCAGAATGAATCTTTAGATAGCAATGCTTATCTGCCAACATTGAAATTAGTGAGGTAGTAAAGGACAACTGGATAGGATATGTCGTATACTGAAGTGTACCTTTAAGAACATTTTGGCCAGGATAAAAGGAAGCCCCTTTGTGGTATGCTGAAAATGCACCCTCCTCCCCAAATATTAGGCTCTAGTTCCTGGAATCTGTGGATGTTACATTATATGGTAAAACGTACGATAAAATTCAGGATCTTGAGCTGTGGACATTATCTTGAAAAATGCAATCAGATGTGTTCTCGTAAGAGTAGCAGATGGAGATTTCCCACAGAAAAGAAGACACAGAGGAGGAGAAGGCTATGTGACCACAAAGACTGAGATTGGAGGGATGCAGCCACTAGTGTCAAGAGGCTAAGAGTCACCAGAAGCTGGAAGAAGCAAAGAATGGACTCCTCCCTCCCTAGAGCATCCGGAGAAAACACTCCTCTGTGGACTCCTTCATTATAGTCCAGTGCTACTGATTTCAGAATTCTGGCATATAGAACTGATTGAAAAAGAATTTCAGTTGTTTAAAGCCACATTTCTGGCCATCATTATAGCCTAGGCAACACATACAGTTCTCAAACCGGAGTTGTACAATAGAGGAGGTCCACATAATACAGGAATGGATCTGCGCTAGTATGCTGCCGTGCTCAGTCGTTGCCTGGAAGCATCCTGGGGGAAGTGTGGCCTCAGCCCGAATGCAGCAATGGATCAAGAAAGGCAGCAGAGGCAGATGGGCTGTCAGTCAGCGGTTGTCAATCAACTGCGCTCCCCAGAATAAGAAAAGAGAAAGGTGCATTTCTATCACAACCAAAAAAAGGTACACTTTGTTTTTTTTTTTAACTGAAGTATAGTGACATACAACATTATGTTAGTTTCAGGTATACAGCAAAGTGATTTGACATTTATACACACTACAAAATGACCACAACAATAAGTCTAGTTCCCATTTGTCATCATACATAATTATTATAATATCATTGACTATATTCCCTATGCTGTACTTTATATCCCCGTGGCTTATTTATTTTACAACTGAAATTTTGTACCTCTTAATTCCCTTCACCTATAGTATCTAGCTACCCACCTTTCACACCCTCTAGCAACCATCAGTTTTGTTCTCTGTATATATGTCTGTTTCTCATTTGATTTTTTAGATTCCACATATGGTTGAAATCATATGCTATTTTTATTTCTGTGTCTGACATATTTCACTTT
The DNA here is from genome assembly GCF_964656455.1 of Halichoerus grypus. Classification (NCBI taxonomy): domain Eukaryota; kingdom Metazoa; phylum Chordata; class Mammalia; order Carnivora; family Phocidae; genus Halichoerus; species Halichoerus grypus. Next base: position 96,052,784 of record NC_135714.1, on the reverse strand, counting down.
ACTATAACACTCTAGGTCCATGTATGTTGTGACAAAGGGAGGAATTTCCTTCGTTTTTATGTATAATATTCTATGTATAAAATCTATGTATAAAATTTTTTTATTAAGACATTCATTACAGTTTTATTTTAAAATAGGAAAAAATGGAAATAACCTATATGCACATTAATAGAGGAATTATTCAAAATTATAGAACATCCTCTCAATTGAATTTTCATTAATTTTCATCGTAAAACCTTCTTTTTGTTTTAAGAGCTGCAATGGACTGAATCTGGTGAAGTTTTCCATATTTTTATGAGGACAAAAATGCTATTAAGACCTTTTCCTATTAGGCTCTTCATTTCACAACAGGCTACTCTAGAAAATCTTCTGATTGATTCTCCAAATCAGGATAAAAGTGACATCTTTTTTGGGGGGGGGGTGCTTCACACCCCAGACGGGTGGTGAGATGAGGAACCACCATGGGAAACAGCACGGAGAAGGAGCCACCGGAAGGTACAGAGAGAAAACACAGTGAACCAGAAGTGTGGTGATCAAAGTTTCCAGAAGAGTACTCATCAGCATCAGATCCTGCTAATCCATCGAGAAGAGGCTGAGGACTGACTTCTGGATTTAGCGAGCAGTCTCCCTGGAGTTTACATTGTGTTGAGAAGTCAACAGGAGCCAAGCTTGAGAAATACTGAGGAGAACAAAAGGACTTGGACACAGTGAGTAAAGCCAACTCCTCTGAGAAATTCTCCACATTGGAGCAGACAGCAAGCCGCTAGCAGGAGGCCGCCAAGGATCTCTGTGGCTGTCACGCCTGGCAGGACGCTGGGCTCCGAAAGAAAGCAGTGAGGAACCTCCAGAAAACAATGAAAACCTGGAAGTGTCTTTCTCCTCTAAGATCAGGAACAAGGATGCCCTCTCTCACCACTTCTGTTCAACATAGTACCAGAAGTCCTTCAATTCATTTCTCTATTGCCTTCTGACTGATTTGTGGGATCTGGGCTCTTGATGTGCTGAGTACGCATTTCTCCACTATACAAATAAGCCATCACACTCAATCTTTCCATTTGGATGGCTGCCCTAAGGTCTAAATTTGTGGGACAGGAAAGACTGGCAAATCCATTTGATGACCATGATTCACGGTCTCAGGCATGCATAGTTTTTGGGCCAGAACCCATTGCCCACCACCTGGCCGGGCAAGGCACCTCTGCACTGTGAATCTGATAGGGAACGGGGTGTACAGTGGGTGTACGAATCATCCAAGGAGCACTGGGGTCTGTACCATTGGTAGTGTGAGCCAGACTCCTTACGGACACGTCTGCAACATGGACCCTCGACGCCCAGAGCAACTAGACCAACTGCTGCCAGGACTGTGGGAGCCGACCCGTGGCCGGGCGCAACCAGGCGCCGGTGCCCTGGGTTCCTGCCCCCGCCGCTGCGCCTGGGACGAAGGGGTTTCCTACATACATTACGTGTTCCAAAATATGTTTGAAGATAAGGTGTCAGAAAACCGAACAAAAGGGCGCCTGGGTGGCTCAGTCGTTAAGCGTCTGCCTTCAGCTCAGGTCATGATCCCAGGGTCCTGGGATCAAGCCCCGCATCAGGCTCCCTGTTCCATGGGGAGTCTGCTTCTCCCTCTCCCACTCCCCCTGCTTGTATTCCCTCTCTCGCTGTGTCTCTCTCTGTCAAATAAATAAATCTTTAAAAAAAAAAAAAAAAAGAAAACCGAACAAAAGACGTGTATTTGTTTTAAGAAAATGATCATAGAATTTACCATCCAAGCTGGGATACTTTTGAAAGCTAAACAGATATAGTAATAATTATGCTGAGAGAGAAGAATATTATAAGATGCCTGCATGGAGACTAGCCCTGGGATCCTAGGCCTGCACCGTCATCGCTTACCCAACACAGGGCTGGAGCACACATTCTGACAACACACATGTTAACAGTGTTTGTGCTTGCACTTCCTTGATACAAAAGCGGGCTTGAGGAGGAAGATTTTTTTCTTCTTCGAGAAGACAGTCGAGTGGGTCTTAGCTCCCCAAGTTGGCAAAAGGGAGCCCGGTTCTATCTATTGATGGACACTTAGGTTGCTTCCATATCTTGCCCATTGTAAGTAATGCTACAATGAACATCGAGGTGCATAAATCTTTTTAAATTAGCATTTTCTATTCCTTCAAATAAATACCTGGAAATGGAATTGATAGATAGTAGGGTAGTTCTATTTTTAATCTTATGAGGAACCTCTATACTATTTTCCATTATGGCTCTACCAATTTACATTTCCACCAATAAATAGTGTATGAGGGTTCCCTTTTATCCACATCCTCACCAGGACTTGTTATTCATTGTCTTTTTTACCCTAGCCATTCTGACAGGTATAAGGTCTATTCTTTTCCAGATAATGTTACATTTATGAAATTTGGCCATCTTGAAGGTCAAGCAACAAGTTCCAATCAAAGTGAAAAGTATTTGTATACATAACACCTTCTCCGAGCACAAATAATATAAAGGATATTAATAAATATATTGGATACCCATTATATCAAAATAAAAGGAATCCTACAACTAAAAAAAAGGAAGAATGCATAATTTATAATACTTGATGAGAATACTTACTATCAAAAATTATAGGTTGAGGGGTGCCTGGCTAATTCAGTCAGTAGAGCATGAAACTCTTGATCTGAGGGTCATGAATTCAAGCCCCACATCAGGCATAGAGCTTACTTAAAAAAAATTATAGATTGAAGCTAAAGTGAGTGGAAACATATTTGAAGAATGGCTAATATATAATTAAACATCCAATTTAAGAGTTAAAGTAATTTTAAAAAAAGGAAAATATAAAAATAATGAGAAAGCAAACAAACTGATGAAACTTTTGTCTTTTTATCTAATAGGAACATCTAGAAATATAAATTAATAAAATATTAAGACAGGAAATGTTAAGAATAAGAAAACATTGCCACCGGGGCGCCTGGGTGGCTCAGTCGTTAAGCATCTGCCTTCAGCTCAGGTCATGATCCCAGGGTCCTGGGATCGAGCCCCGCATCGGGCTCCCTGCTCGGCGGGGAGTCTGCTTCTCCCTCTCCTGATCTCCCTGCTTGTGTTCCTGCTCTCGCTGTGTCTCTCTCTGTCAAATAAATAAATAAAATCTTTAAAAAAAAAAAAAAAGAAAAGAAAACATTGCCACCAATGCTGGTGAGCTTTAGCAGGTGATTAAAAATCCTATGGATAACATTGTGCTAATGCATTTGAAAATGTAGTTAAAATGAGTACCTTCTTACAGAAAACACCACTTACCTGACCTGACTCTAGAAAAAAAATAGAATAAAAGTATAATACAGTGTGACCAGGTTGAGTTTATGTAAGAAATAGTATTAGTTTCATTAATGTAAAAAATAAATCAATATAATTTAATATAATAAAGATAAAGACAGAAGACAAAATTTTCTTTGTCAAAGAAGACAAGTCTTCCTTTATCAAAAAGACAAAGGTACCCACAAACTGTCACTCAGTTTCAGAGAGGCAAAAATGCCCAGTACTGATCACCCCTCTGGCCTGAAGATAATAGCCAGTACAACAAAAAAGAAAAAAAATAAAAGGTGTTAACATTGCAAAGAAAAAACAACTTTGACATTATTTTAAAATTATACTTAAGAGCAAATGTAACTAACTTCCATATATAAATATGATTTCAAAGCAAATGTATGAAAACTAAAATTTTAGGTTGATTGTATTAGTATCTTTGATAGAGAAATAAATTCAAAGCACCTAGAGAGTGAGAGGTATGTAAATCCAATTGTTTTTCCTGGTTTTCATTGAGATTAATTAGGAAGCTTAAAATTGTTTGCTGATTTCCATTTATTTTTTTTTAGGTAGAAAATCTTAATCTAGTATTCTTTTGATCCCACAAAATTTCTTAGGCCTCTTCCTCTGTCTTAAGTTTTGTCTCATGCTATTATTTTAAAATTATTTTAATTTTCAATTCACTGAATATAAAATATTCATATTGATTTTAATTAAATTATGAGATTATATTAGTATGTTTGTCTATACAAAGGCAGAAGTTTGAAAATGTGAATTCCATGTTTAAAATGAGTAAATATTTAACTTAGAATGACAAAAACAGAAAATAAAAATCAGCAATATAAGTGTATATCATGTATAAAAAAGTGTCACAATGGAGGATGGAGTTTTGAAGTGGCAGTCGGATGTGCAATTTGCATATGGCATATTATAAAGCTAACCATGTCAAATTATCTGTTGTGGTCAATTTATAAATCATCCTGTTCTGTTAATTATATAATCTGGAAGTGTACTTGGTGTGTTCCCCTTATGACTTTTGGCTTCATTGTAGATATACATTTATGCATTCCATATGTAATCTAATTTTTAATCAGGTCTTATTTATCCAAAGCAAGAAAAAACTACAGCTTTTATGAGTCGAGTTGAATTAGGCTGCTAAAGACCAAATGTTAATTTTCCCCAAGTAATTATGAATTAATGTCAGAGACTCATTATGAACAGGCAGGTGAGCAGGTGACAGAGCAATTGTGACAAGGTTGTCAAACTAAACAATTGTGAAGAAATGTTAATAAGCTCTGCTTAACATTATTTTATAATGTATAAAAGAACTGCGACATGCTATTCTTATAACAACACTGACAGATGCTGTTTTTTTGTTGTTGTTATAAATGTGTTTACATAATGTCTCCTGAAGTTTAATAAGAACATTTTCATTAACTGAGCTCTTCAGATTAGACAAAGAATATATCCCAAGAAAGACTTATAATACAAGAAGTTTTAAAGTAGTTGTTAAATTGATTGTTATATACAATTACAAATGCCAAAATGTTTTTCACTGTTTATTTTCTTAGGTAGGGATAGATTTTAAGGATGGTCACAAAATGAATTATAATAACAATATATAACACAATAACACATAATTACATAGGCTATTTGGTATAAAATCTTTAAGTATTTCCTCTTTATAAGGCTAGTCTATTTAGGCTGATATTTTATAAAAGGATATTCAAATTAGTCAACTATTATGAAAAAGTGCTTTAACAGCTTTGAATAAATATAGTTATAAAATGATTAAAGTGATCCTTTTTTAGAAAATGATATAACTGGAAGTTCATAAATGACATTCTCTTTGAAATCATGTTTGCCAGCCAACACAGGAAGTCCCAATATGGCAATAGAAATAACGACCAAAATTAAGAAATGATAAAGATGTGTTTACTGTAGTATAGTATAAATATATGACTAAATATCTGATACATGGCTAGATAATAAATGTGTTGCCATAAACTTTGCCCCTGTCCCAAATATATTTTCTGATGGCTACAAAATCCTGGAGTTAGCAAACCAGTTTATGAAAATATGAATACATACAATATACTACTTATTCTAGAAAAAAAATATACATTTCTAAGTCATTTCTAATATTCTATTTCATCTCTTTAAAGATCTCTAAACATGTACATACACATGTGTTACATAAAAATATATAATGTAGGTTTGGGGGCATGTTATATAAAATTTCACCCTTATTGCATGGTACAATATATGAAAACACCATCACTAACAACCCTCTTCACTAAATTCTGAATCCATATTTCTTTTAAAGAAGTTATGGCTTGTTTATCCAAGAGAACTAACATGTTACATCCACTCATAGTATATATGCACATAAATAATATCACATGAATCCTCTATATGTAGCAATATCTAAATCTGAGAGAATGATTAGGATTTGATGGAAAGAAGCAGACAAATGAATACTCAGGCTAATGTCCCCAGGGAAGGAAGATGAGGTAAAAACGCGTCCTGATGCCAGAAAGAAATCAAATTGTTTAAAAGCTGGAGAGAATGGTCACAACAAACAGGCAAGTCAGGGCATCTGCGGGTTGCATGTGTGTTTTATGTAACCAACACAAAGAAAAAGGTTTTATCTTGAGTGCTCATAGATGCATAGTAATGATCTAGTTGTCATTAATATTGATCTAATTTTTAAACATCAAAAACAATTTATTTGAAGACAATAGATACTAAATCAACTTTTAAAATTAACCCTTTGCATCTGTTTCTCTGTACTGTGAAAATCAGAATACATTTACTCACTAAAGAAAACATGTAGGTAGTCTGATGCATCTATGCTCCAGATAAAAACCTTTAATGCTTTACAGGTATTTCAAAAATAATATGAGAAGTGTCAAAATCTGTCTTTAATATCTTCCTTTATTGATATCAAGGGATCTCATGGGAGGCTATAGGAATGTGCCAGTGTAGTGTGTGATGCTTCTCCCTGATTTTCTTACGAAATGTAAACAACAGCCACTGCAGCATGAGGCCATTATGTTTAAAGAACAGTTTCTAGATATTATTTCCTGGTTTTATTAATCCCTTCCTCTTCTTTGGTGTTCATTTTGGGGTCAGTCTTAAGTAGTAGATTTTAATATTTCTGAACAATAGTGTCAGAAGAGGTTTTACTCAGTCATCAGCTATTAACGAATGTCAGTAAACCTTTGTGTTTTCTAGTTTGCTTTAGATTTTCTCTGCATAACTGACATATTTTTTAAAAATTTTATTATGTTATGTTAGTCACCATACATCATTAGTTTTTGATGTAGTGATCCATGATTCATTGTTTTCGTATAACACCCAGTGCTCCATGCAGCATGTACCCTCCTTAATACCCATCACCGGGCTAACCCATTCCCCCTCCCCCCTCCCCTCTAAAACCCTGTTTGTTTCTCAGAGTCCATAGTCTCTCATGGTTCATCTCTCCCTCCGATTTCCCCCCTTTCATTTTTCCCTTCCTTTTCCTAATGTGCTCCATGCTATTCCTTATGTTCCACAAATAAGTGAAACCATATGATAATTGACTTTCTCTGCTTGACTTATTTTACTTAGCATGATCTCCTCCAGTCCCATCCATGTTGATGTAAAAGTTGGGTATTCATCCTTTCTGATGGCTGAGTAATATTCCATTGTATATATGGACCACATCTTCTTTACCCATTCATCTGTTGAAGTACATCTTGGCTCTTTCCACAGTTTGGCTATTGCAGACATTGCTGCTATGAACATTGGGGTGCATATGGCCCTTCTTTTCACTACATCTGTGTCTTTGGGGTGAATACCCAGTAGTGCAATTGCTGGGTCATAGGGTAGCTCTATTTTTAATTTTTTGAGGCACCTCCACACTGTTTTCCAAAGTGGCTGTGCCAACTTGCATTTCCACCAACAGTGTAAGAGGGTTCCCCTTTCTCCACAGCCTCTCCAACATTTGTTGTTTCTTGCTTTGTCAATTTTTGCTATTCTAACTGGTGTAAGGTGGTATCTCAATGGGTTTTGATTTGAATTTCCCTGATGGCTAATGATGATGAACATTTTCTCATGTGTCTGTTAGCCATTTATATGTCTTCTTTGGAGAAGTGTCTGTTCAAGTCTTCTGCCCACTTTTTGAATTGATTATTTGTTTTTTGGGTGTTGAGTTTGAGAAGTTCTTTATAGATCTTGGATACCAGCCCTTTATCTGTAGTGTCATTTGTAAATATCTTCTCCCATTCTGTGGGTTGCCTCTTTGTTTTGTTGACTGTTTCCTTTGCTGTGCAGAAGCTTTTTATCTTGATGAAGTCCCAAAAGTTCATTTTTGCTTTTGTTTCCCTAGCCTTTGGAGATGTACCTTGAAAGAAGTTGCTGTGGGAGATGTCAAAGAGGTTACTGCCTATGTTCTCCTCTAGGATTTTGATGGATTCCTGTCTCACATTGAGGTCTTTCATCCACTTTGAGTTTATCTTTGTGAATGGTGGTAGAGAATGGTTGAGTTTCATTCTTCTGCATGTGGCTGTCCAATTTTCCCAGCACCATTTATTGAAGAGACTTTTTTCCGTTGCATGTTTTTTCCTGCTTTGTCAAAGATTATGTGACCATAGAGTTGAGGGTCCATATCTGGGTTCTCTATTCTGTTCCATTGGTCTGTATGTCTGTTTTTGTGCCAGTACCATGCTGTCTTGGTGATCACAGCTTTGTAATATAGCTTGAAATCAGGCAACGTGATGCCCCCAGCTTTGGTTTTCTTTTTCAACATTTCCTTGGCAATTAGGGGTCTTTTCTGATTCCATACAAATTTTAGGATTGTTTGTTCCAGCACTTTGAAAAATGTCATTGGAATTTTTATCGGGATGGCATTGAAGGTATAGATTGCTCTGGGTAGCATAGACATTTTGGCAATGTTTATTCTTCTGATCCATGAGCATGGAATGTTTTTCCGTCTTTCTGTGTTTTCTTCAATTTCTTTCATGAGTGTTCTGTAGTTCCTAGAGTATAGATCCTTTACCTCTTTGATTAGGTTTATTCCGAGTTATCTTATCGTTTTTGGTGTTACTGTAAATAGAATCATTTCTCTAATTTCTCTTTCTACAGTTGCGTTGTTAGTGTATAAGAAAGCAACTGATTTCTGTGCATTGATTTTGTATCCTGCCACATTACTGAATAGCTGACATATTTTGATAAGTTATAGTTTCACAATAGGGTACAAGTTTTCCCTTCTTCTGCAGCCTGTGAAGAAGTTTGTGTAGCATGTAAAATACACAGTTTTGAAATATTTATATTTCATCTATAATAAACTCAAGACCTGGCAATTTTGTGAAGGCAAAATACACAAACATTCCTGATCAGAATATTCACTAGTGCTTGTTGAAAATACTGATTACAAGGTCCCATTGTCCTTAGTAGGTCAGAATCTCCAAGAGAAGATTTATAACAAGTATCCCTGAAGATTCATATGATAAGGATAATTTGGAAAATACTTGGGTAGGTATTTATTAGTAAAAAACTTACATGTTTGGTGTTAATATATGTTAACATTTATGTTTTCTTAGAGAATTAGTCACTCCTTTAAAATTTTCAAGTATTTGACATATAATTTTATATTTTCCATAGTTTGTTTAGGTCTTCTCAGATCTGCAGCTATATCTCCTTTTTCATTTGGTATACTCATAAACTACAGTATGTTTAAACTACTTGAGATAATTTTCAACAGTGTTCTTTTCATAATTCATTTTTGTTTAATACTATGTATAAATCCTTTTTATAGTTTTCCAAATATTTTATTGTTCTTATTTCCATGAGTTAGATGCATGTTTCATTTTTTTTTTTTCATTTTATATACTGGACATATTTTTTTTTTTTTAAAGATTTTTATTTATTTATTTGAGAGAGAGAGACTGAGAGAGAGAGAGCACATGAGAGGGGGGGAGGGTCGGGAGGGTCAGAGGGAGAAGCAGACTCCCTGCCGAGCAGGGAGCCCGATGCGGGACTCGATCCAGGGACTCCAGGATCATGACCTGAGCTGAAGGCAGTCGCTTAACCAACTGAGCCACCCAGGCGCCCTATACTGGACATATTTAATATTCTTTATAAATCTCATAAGTATCAATAAGTTGATCTCTCTCATTTTAAAACATTATAGCATTACTATTTTGATTTAATAGAACTTAAGTTGTTCATGATCACCTAACCATTTTTAAATATTTAAGATTTTGTTTGTGTTATTAATTTTCAATTTTATTAAAATATGGCTTAAAGTACTTAAAAATTTCTATTTGTGGGATTTACTTATTCATCACATGTAGCCTCACTTGTTCATCATATAGATACATATGCATATACATATATATGCATATATGTTTATATATCATATTTATTTTTTCACTTATTTTTTTTTATTTTTTTAATTTTATTTTATTATGTTTTGTTAATCACCATACATTACATCATTAGTCTTTGATGTAGTGTTCAGAACCCTCAGTTTGTTTCTCAGAGTCCATAGTCTCTCATGGTTCATCTCCCCCTCCGATTGCCCCCCTTAATTTTTCCCTTCCTATTATCTTCTTTTTTTAACATACAATGTATTATTTGTTTCAGAGGTACATTATTTATTATATATATAAACTGCCATTAATACATTTTCTTATTGTGCTGCTATAAATTATGGCTTATGAACAATTTTTAGTTTATATATATATTTTTTTATTTTTTAAAATTTTTTTATTGTTATGTTAATCCCCGTACATTACATCATTAGTTTTAGATATAGTGTTCCATGATTCATTGTTTGTGCATAACACCCAGTGCTCCATGCAGAACGTGCCCTCCTCAGTACCCATCACCAGGCTAACCCATCCTCCCACCCCCCTCCCCTCTAGAACCCTCAGTTTGTTTTTCAGAGTCCATCGTCTCTCATGGTTCTTCTCCCCCTCCGATTTCCCCCCCTTCATTCTTCCCCTCCTGCTACATTCTTCTTCTTTTTTTCTTTCTTAACATATATTGCATTATTTGTTTCAGAGGTACAGATCTGAGATTCAACAGTCTTGCACAGTTCACAGCGCTTACCAGAGCACATACCCTCCCCAGTGTCCATCACCCAGTCACCCCATCCCTCCCACCCCACCCCCCACTCCAGCAACCCTCAGTTTGTTTCCTGAGATTAAGAATTCCTGGATATATATAATATATAATATTTTATAGAGTATTCTACACCAAATTGATAAAATAAGATCCCATCTTGTTTTATTCTACTTATATTTTACTTCAGAGTTCAACTTTTTCACTTGTGGTTGTTTCCCAGCAATTAATTATCAACTGTGATCCTCCTGGGATGATTCTGTGTGCTTCTAAAATAGAGCTCATTTTGTCTGTGGAAACATCTTTAATCACTGTTCCAACTCTAGGTATAGATCTCTTTCCTATTGGCAGAAAATCTTCCTGGCAGTGTGTGTTAATATGCCTTTACTTATCTTTAACTGATCAAGTATAGTTGCTATAAGTTGATTGTCTTTTATGTTTCCCCTTTTCCACTCATACCAAAAGCTGCTACTTGCAAAGAAAATGAGTGTACCGTGTCTTCACTGAGAACCATATCCACTGCCATGTGTATGTACATATATCTTCTTTAGTGCCATATGTACTGTCATTTTATAGTGGCAGATAATTTCAGGAAAACTCCTGTAGCCAGCCCAAACATTCTGCTTGCATTATACCAAATAAGACATATTTGTTTTTTTTTTCCCCTGAGTATGCAATCTATTCTATAAAATTCATGTCTCTGTTCGTTTACCTAAGTCAATAATAATCAGCACTCTCTTTCCTTAGCCAAATTGCAATGATCTTAGCAACTTTTACATATGTTGTTTACATTTTACATATTATTAGGCATATGGGATTTTATTTTCTCATTCTACTTATTTGTAGTTTCAGAATATTCAAATGATTGAGACTTCTTTAGTGTACTTCTTTGAAGTTGGAGTCTAGCACCCTTATTTACAGATTGGAATTCTGACACACCAAGTTAAAGAGGAGGAGAAAAAACATCTAGTTAATGTCTGATCTTGGACAAGAATTCAAGATCTTCTACTAGCTCCAAGATTTAAATATATTTCTTAATGTGGCACTATGCTTCCTTTAAAATAGTACCTGTGACCCTTCCCAGTTTTATAATAATCTATATATTTTCTTTTTAATCCATTAAATAGTTATGCATATAGTGTTATTACAGTAATACCCATCAAAGCATTGCAACCCATCACAATTTCTAGGGATAACTCAAAGAGTTTATCTTTCAAAAAATATTCTGATAACTCTGATCAATGATTTTAATTTTTGAAATTATAAAAGACACTTCCACTGCCTACAATGTATCCACTTCCCATTTCAAAAATGGTTTCTCAGTTTTCATTTTGTTATGTACTCTCTGGACACACAGTCCATGCCTCTCTAAAAAGCAGGTTTCTGCCCCTATCCAGAAACAGAACTGATTCTTAAGGATAAGTCCTTTCCTTTGCTAGTGATTCATTTAAGGAATCCAGAATTAAGAGAATTGGAGCATGGCATCACATTCAACAAGGAACTATTTCAGATAATTATGTGCTCAATTCAGGCCAATTAAGACGAGAGAAGTATTCTAGGGAGATCTTAGAATCTTCATTTATTTTCTGTTAAGAGATTGTAGCTGAATAAGCAAGAGATAGCTTTTTTTCTCTGTCTAACATCATATATTTGTTTGAAAAACTACAACCATTTTCCTTCCAGACTAAGACTGAAATTGCAAAGAAACCAAAGACAGAGCTGAGAGATTTGCAGAAAAGGTTGAAGCCTTAACTGACTGACCACCGGTAGGCCATGTCTTCAACATGTGGACTTTTTCAGTTAAATATGCCAGTTTGCCCTCTTTACCGATGAGCTGGGGTAGTTTTATGGTACATGTAATTTAAAAAACCACATTAACTTAAATGTAAATGTATGTTTATTAAAAGATAAAATAAATTTAAAATATTTGAAATAGTCTACCTTCGATTGAAAATAATTCTGTGTATATATTATCAGAGACCCATTCTCCCAAAAACATTTCAAAATACATAAATAATCTCTTTGTTAGAATACAAGTGACATTAAAATCAAGCATATTATTGAAAATCTGTTTTTAATCTTTCCTGAGGAAAATAAAATGTTTGAATTATTAACTTGGGAATTTTTTTCTTTTGAAGTATAGTTGATTTACAATATTAGTTTTAGGTATGATTCAACACTTATATACATTATGAAATGATCACAGTAAATTTAGTTAGCATCTGTAACCATACAAAGTCATTATAATGTTATTTACTATATTCCCTAGGCTGTATATGTAAACATCTATATTATTATTATTATTATTATTATTTTATTTTTATTATTATTTTTTAGAGTGAGAGTGAGAGCAAGTGGGGGCAGGGGTGGAGGGACAGTGGGAGAGAGAGAATCTGAAGCAAGCTCCACAACTTGAGTGGAGCCTGTTGCGGGGCTCAATCCCTTGACCCTGAGATCATGACCTGAGCTGAAAACCAGTCAGACACTTAACCGACTGAGCTACCCAGGTGCCCCTACATTATCTATTTATTTATAACTGGAAATCTATATCTTTGAATCTGCTTGGCTATTTCATCCATTCCCTGTGTTCCTGTCCTCTGGCAACCATGAGTGTGTTCTTTGTAAGTCGCCTTCTGTTTTATTTTGCTTGTTCGCTTGTCTTGTGTTGTTATTCCACATATAACTGAAATCACATGGCATCTGTCTTTTTCAGTCTCATTTCACTTAGTATAATATGTTCTAAGTCCATCCATGTTGTCATATATGGAAAGATTTCATTTATTTTTATGGCTAAGTAATATTCCTGTATCTAGGTATATCACATCTTTTTTCAATTCATCTGTTTGGACACTTGGATTGCTTCCCTATCTCGATTATTGTAAATAATGCTACAATGAACATGGGGGGATCTTTTTGAATAAGTACCCAGAAGCAGAATTGTTAGATATTATGGTAGTTATATTTTTAATCTTTTGAGCAACCTCCATAGTTTCTTCCCATAGTGGCTGCACCAATTTCCTTTCCCACCGACAGTGGTTCCTTTTTCTTCACATCACTTATTAATTTTTTGTGATACTATTCTGACTGGGATGAGATGATATTTCATTGTGCTATGGATTTACATTACCCTGATGATTAGTAATATTGAACATCTTTTCACATGTCTCTTGGCCATCTATCTGTATATCTTCCCTGAAAAAAAAAAAAATGTCTTTTCAGGTTCTCTGCCCATTTTTTAATCAGATTCTTTGTTTTTCTTGGTGTTGAGTGTATAAGTTCTTTATATATTTTTTATTTTAACCCTTTATCAGATATATCATTTGCAAATATCTTCTCTCATTCAGTAGGTTGTCTTTTCATGTTCTTGATGGTTTCCTTCACTGTACAAAAGCTTTTTATTTTGATATAGTCACAATTTTTTTTTATTGTTGCTTTTGCCTGAGGAGTCAGATCCAAAAAATACTGCTAAAATCAACGTCCCAAGACTTTACTGCCTATCTTTTGTTTTAGGAGTTTTGTGGTTTCAGGTCTTATATTTAGGCCTTTAATCCATCTTCAGTTTCTTTTTGTATATGTTGTAAGAAAGTGGTCCAGTTTCACTCTTTCGTATGTGGCTGTTCAGTTTTCCCAATATCATTTATTAAAGAGACTTTTACCCCTTGTATATTCTTGTCTCCTTTGTTGTAGATTGACCATAGGGTTTATTTCTAGGCTTTCTATTCCATTGGTCTATGTGTCTGTTTTTATGCCAATACTATGTGTTTTGATTACTATAGCTCTGCAGTACAATTTGAAATGAGGGAGAGTAATACCTCCAGCTTTGCTTTTCTTTCTCAAGTCTGCTTTGGCTATTCAGGGTCATTTGTGATTCCATACAAATTTTAGGGCTATTTGTTCTAATTCTGTGAAAAATGCTATTGGTGTTTTGGTAAGTATTGTATTAAATCTATAGATTGTCTTAAGTATGAACATTTTAATAATAATCATTCTTCAAATCCATGAGTATCTTTCCATTCATTTGTTTCATATTCAGTTTCTTCCATCAATATCTTATATTTTTCAGGGTACAGGTCTTATATATTCTTGGTTAAATATACTTCTAGGTATTTTATTATTTTTGATAGAATTGTAAATGGGATTGTCTCCTTTATATTTATGTATTCTTATTTTTATTGAAGTACAATTAACATACAGTGTTAGTTCAGGTGTACAATATACTGATTTGACAGTTCTATGCATTACTCAGTGCTTATCATAATAGGCGCACTCACAATCTGTCACCATGCATTCTACGATATTATCAGCAATATCCCCTATGTTGTGCTACTCATCTCTATTACCTATTTTATTTTATAACTGGAAGTTCTTACTTCTTATTCCTTTTTATCTATTTCACCCATTCCGCACTGTCCTCTCCTCTGGCAACAGTTTGTTCTCTGTATTTAAGAGTCTGTTTATTTGTTTGTTTGTTTTGGTTTGTTTTTTTTGTTTGTTTTTGTTTTTTGATTCTACATATAAATGAAACCACATGGTATTTTTCTTTGTCTGAATTATTTCACTTAGCATAATTTCAAGGTTCATCCATGTTATCACAAATGGTAAGATCTCATTCTTTTTTATTACACACCATGCATACACACACACATGCGTGTGCACACACACACACACACACACACCACATCTTTATACACTCACCTGTCAATGGACACATGGGGTGGTTCTTTTTGACTGTTATATCCCTCCCTTTTGTGGTTAGTCTTACCAGGGGCTTGCTTCCCATCCATGTCTCCACCCCTCCTACACTTTTTGATATGGCCTTCTTTTACAATTAACTGTAGATGGACTGTTCTGCCAGTCTTCGGGTCGTTTTCAGAGTTAGTTGCTGAGTTATAGATGTTATGTTAGTGTGTCTATGCGATGCTGTAAGCTCTGGATCCTCTTCATATTCCATCTTTCTGCCCACTTGAGCAATAAAGTCTGGGATTGTTTTCTTAATTTTTCTTTCTGCTAGTTTGTTATTAGTGTACAGAAACACAACAGATTTCTGTTTATTTTATATTGTCCAATTTTACTGAATTCATCTTTTTAGTTCTAA
Organism: Halichoerus grypus; assembly: GCF_964656455.1. NCBI lineage: Eukaryota > Metazoa > Chordata > Mammalia > Carnivora > Phocidae > Halichoerus > Halichoerus grypus. Next base: position 96,037,285 of record NC_135714.1, on the reverse strand, counting down.
TAGCTTTTTGGTATAATCATTGTTTTGTTTTGTTTTTTTTTAAGGTTTTATTTATTTGACAGAGAGTGAGACAGGAGAGAGGGAACATGAGCAGGGGGAGTGGGAGAGGGAGAAGCAGGCTTCCTGCTGAGCAGGGAGCCTGATGTGGGGCTTGATCCCAGGACCCTGGGATCATGACGTGAGCCAAAGACAGACACTTAACCACTGAGCCACCCAGGCGTCCCTGGGTTTTCTATATATAGTATCATGTCACCTGAAAACAGTGACTGTTTTATTTCTTAATTGCCAATTTGAATGACATTTATTTCTATTTCTTGTCTGATTGCAGTGGCTAGATCTTTAGTACTATATTCAGTAAAATGGTGGGTATCTTGATCTGGTTCCTGATCTTAGAAAAAAACCTTTTGGCTTTTCACCATTGAATATGATGTTAATGTGGGTCTATTGTATATGGCCTTTATTATGTTAATGTATCTTTCTTCTAAGCCCACTTCATTGAGTATTTATTATAAATGGATGTTGAATTTAGTCAAATGCTTTTTCTGCATCTATTGAGATGATCATATTATTTTAATCCTTTATGTGATATATTCTATGAGTTGATTTGTAGATATTAAACCATCTTTGCATCCCAAGTAGAATAAATCCCACTTGATTATAGTGTATGCTCCTTTTAATGTCTTGTTTTAATTAGTTTGTTAATATTTTGTAGAGGACTTTTGCATCTATGTTCTTTGGGAATATTGGCCTTGGGCATGCACGTGCATGTATGATCTAGTTTTGGCTGGCCTTGCAAATGAGTTTGGAGACATTCCTTCTGTTTTTTGGGTTAATTTGAGGAGAGTAGGTACTATTTTTAAATTTTATTTAAATTCAATTAATTAACATATAGTGTAGTATTAGCTTCAGAGGTGGAGTTCAGAGATTCATCAGTTGCATATAACACCCAGTGCTCATTACATCATGCTCTCCTAATGCCCATCACCCAGTTATCCCATCCACCCAACCCACCTCCCCTGAAAAAAATAGGTACTATTTAAATGTTTGGTAGAATCCACTTGTGAAGCCATCTGGTCCTGGACTTTTTTTATTGGGCATTTTTTGATTACAGGTTCAATTTTATTGCTAGTAATTGGTCTGTTCAGATTTTTCATTTATTTTTGATTCAGTCTTGGAAGGCTGTATGTTTCTAGGAATTTATCCATTTCTTTTAGATTGTCCAGTTTGTTGGCCTACAATTGGTTATAGTATTTTCTCATAAACCTTCCTATTTTTGTGATGTTGGTTGAAACTTTGCATCTTTCATTTCTCATCTTACTTATTTGGGTGCTCTTTTTTTCTTGATGAGTTTGACTAAAGTTGTATCAATTTTGTTTATCTTTTCAAAGAATCAGTGCTTTGTTTCATTGATCTTTTCTATTTTTGTAGTCTCTATTACGTTTATTTGTATTCTGATCTTATTTCCTTCCTTCTACACACTTTGAGCTTTGTTTATTCTCCTTTTAGTTCCTTTAGGTTAGATTGTTTGAGATTTTCCTTGTTTTTGAGGTAGGCCTGCATTTCTATAAACTTCCCTCTTAGAAATTCTTTTGCTGTATTCATAGATTTTGGAATTTTGTGTTTCTGTTCTTGTTTGTCTCAAAGTATTTTTATTTTATTTCCTCTTTTGTTGTTGTTGTTGTCCATTGGTTATTTAATAGCAAGTTATTTAGCCTCCACGTGTTGGTTTTTGTTTATTTTCTTGCCACTTTGCAGTAATTGATTTTCAGTTTCATACCATTGTATTTGAAAAAAAAAATACTTGATATGGTTTCAGTATTTTTAAATTTATTGAGACTTGTCTTTTGGCCTAACATGTGAGCTACCCTGGAGAATGTTTCATGTGTACTTGAAAAGAATGTATTTTACTTTTTTAGATGGTATGTTCTGTATGTATCAATAAGTCCATCTGGTTTACACATCTTTTAAAGTCAATGTTTCTTTATTGATTTTCAGTCTGGGTGATATATTCATTGATGTAAGTGGGGTGTTAATGTCCCCTATTATTGTATTATTGTCAATTTCTTCATTTATGTCTGTTAGTATTTGTTTTATATATTTAGATGCTACTATATTGAGCACCTAGGTATTTATAATTGTTATATCCTCTTGTTGGATTCATCCATTTAGTGTTATGCAATGGTCTAATTTATCTCCTGTTACAGTTTTTGTTTTGAAGTCTACTATGCTTGACATAAGAATTGCTACCACAGCTCTCTTTTTGATATTATTTACATAGATTATCTTTCTCCATGCCTTCACTTTTAGTCTGTATGGGTCCTTACTATTGAAGTGAATCTCTTGTAGGCAGCAGATGGATGGGTCTTTTTCTTTTTTTTTTTTCCATGTAGTCACCATATGTCTTTTGAAAGGAGCAATTAGACCATTTACATTTCAAGTAATTCTGAAAATTATGTACTTACTGCCATCTTGTTTATTGTTTTGTGATTGTTTTTATAGTTCTTTGTTCCTGTCTTCTTCTCTTGCTCTCTTACCTTGTTACCTGAGGACTTATTTTTTATTGAAGTATAATTATTATACAGTGTTATTAGTTTCAGGTGTACAACATGATACAACAATTCTATACATTATTCAGTGCTCACAGTGATAAGCATAGTCAACATCTGGCACCAAACTATGTTTCTTTTTATCTCTGTGACCTATTTATTTTATAAATAGAAGTTTGTACTTCTTAATCCCCTTTATCCATTTCACCCATCCTGCCCTGCGACCTCCTTCGGGCAACCACGAGTTTTTTCTCTGTATTAAAGAATCCGTTTTTCATTTGTTTCTTTGTTTTGTGTTTTATATTCCATATATAAGTAAAATCATATGATACTTGTCTTTGTCTTATTTCACTTAGCATTATACCCTGTGGGCCCATTGATGTTATTGCAGATGGCAAGATCTCACTCTTTATGACTAATATTCCAGTGTTGTGTGTGTGTGTGTGCGCGTGCGTATCACATTTTCTTTATCCATTCATCTATTGATGAACATTTGGGTTGCTTCCATGTCTTAGCTATTGTAAATAATGCTGCAATAAGCATAAGGGTACATAGATTTTTTTTGAATTAGTGTTTTATTTTCTTTTGGTAAATACCCAGTACTGGAAATACTATATCACATGATATTTCTATTTTTAATTTTTTAAGGAAACTTCATAATGTTTTCTATAATGGCTGCACCAATTTACTTTCTCATCAAGAATCTTCCTTTATCTCTACATCACCACTAACATTTGTTCTTTCATGTCTTTTTGATTCCTGCCATTTCTGACCAGTATAAAATGATATCTCATTCTGGTTTTGATTTGCATTTCTCTGATGATGAGAGATGTTGAGCATCTTGTTATGTGTCTTTTAGCCATCTTCATGTTTTCTTTGGAAAAAAAAAAAATATCTCTTCAGGTCCTCTGTCCATTTTTAATTGGATTATTTGTGGGATTTTTGGTGTGGTTATATAACTTCTTTATATATATTTTGGGTTCATCTTTTTTTGCATATATCATTTGGAAATATACTCTCCCATTCATTAGGTTGCATTTTTGTTTTGTTGATGGTTTCCTTTGCGGTACAAAAGCTTTTTATTTTGGTGTAGTTCCTATAGATTTTTGTTTGTTTTTTTCATTTGTTTCCCTTGTCTGAAGAAACATATCTAGGGAAAAATTGCTAAGATAGATGTCAAAGAAATTACAGCCTATATGTTCTTTTAGGGGTTGTATGGTTTCAGGTCTCACATTAGGTCTTTAATGCATTTTAAGTTTATTTTTATGTTGGTGTTAGAAAGTGGTCCAGTTTCATTAATTTGTATGTACCTATCCAGTTTTCCCAGCACCATTTGTTGAAAAGACTGTCTTTTCCCTATTGCATATTCTTGCCTCCTTTGCATAGATTAATTGATCATATAAGTATGGGTTTATTTCTGGGTTTTCTATTATGTTCCATTGATCTTATGTGTCTATTTTTGTGCCTGTACCATACTCTTGATTACTACAGCTTTGTAGTATAATTTGGAAGCAGGGGGACTGTGATACCTCCAGCTTTGTTCTTCATTCACAAGATTGCTTTGGCTATTCGGGGTCTTTTGTAGTTCCACACAACTTTTAGCATTATTGGTTCTGGTTCTGTGAAAATTGCTAGAGATATTTTGATAAGGATTGCATTAAATTCATAGATTGCTTTCGATAACATGGTCATTTTAACAATATTAATTCTTCCAACCCATGAACATGGAATTTCTTTAGAATTGTTTGTATTGTTTTCAATATCATTCATTAATATTTTGTAATTTTTAGAATGCACATCTTTCACCTCTTTGGTTAAATTATACCTGGGCATTTTTATTGATCATGCAATTTTAAATGGGATTATTTTAAAAAACTTCATGTAAGTTTATTAGTATATAGAAATGCAACCAATTTCTGTGTATTGATTTTATATTCTGCACTTTACTGAATTTATCAGTTTTATTGGTTTTTTGGTGGCGTCTTCAGGGCTTTCTACATGTAGTATCATGTCATCTGCAAATAGTGACACTTTCACTTCTACCTTACCAATTTGGCTGACTTTCTTTCTTTTTTTGGTCTGATAGCTGCAGCCAGGACTTCCAGTACTATGTTGAATCAAAGTGGCAAGAGTAGACATCCTTGTGTTGTTCCTGCACTTAGAAGAGAAGTTCTGTTTTCACCATTGAATATGATGTTAACTGGATTTTTCATATATGGCCTTTATTATATTGAGGTATGTTCCATCTAAACCTACTTTGTTGAGTTTTTATCATGAATGGATGTTGTAGTTTGTCAAATGCTTTTTCTGTATATATTGAGATTTATGCTTCCTTAATGAGAGGTATCAGATTGATTGATTTGCAAATATTGAACCACTATTTCATCCCTGGGATAAATCCTACTTGATTATGGTGAATGATTTTTTTTTTTTTAAGATTTTATTTATTTATTTGAGAGAGAGAATGAGATAGCATGAGAGGGGGGAGGGTCAGAGGGAGAAGCAGACTCCCTGCTGAGCAGGGAGCCTGATGCGGGACTCGATCCTGGGACTCCAGGATCATGACCTGAGCCGAAGGCAGTCGCTTAACCAACTGAGCCACCCAGGCACCCAATGGTGAATGATTTTTTTAAAATGTATTGTTGAATTAGGTTTGCTAATGTTTTGTTGAGAATTTGTACATGTATGTTCAGAGATATTGGCCTATATTTTTGGGGGGGGGTGGTTGTTTTTGTAGTTTTATTGTCTGGTTTTGGTATCAGTTTTACTGTAGTTTTACTGTGTGGTTTTGCAGTTTACGGTCTGGTTTTACTGTCTGGTTTTGGTATCAGTTTTACTGTCTAGTTTTGGTATCAAACTGTCTGGTTTTGGTTTTAATGATGGTTTCTTAGACTTTGGGAGTCTTCCTTCTTCTAGTAACTCTTTTTTACAATTCACCTGTGAAGTCATCTGGTCTTGGACTTTTTTGTTGGGAGTTTTTGATTACTGATTCAATTTCATTGCTGGTGATCAATGTGTTCAAATTTTCTCTTTCTGATTCAGTTTTAGAAGGTTATATGTTTCTAGGAATTTATCTATTTCTTGTAATTTGTTCAATTTGTTGGCATATAATTTTTCATAATCTCTTATAATCCTTTGTATTTCTTTTTTTTTTTTTTTAAGATTTTATTTATTTATTTGACAGAGAGAGACACAGTGAGAGCGGGAACACAAGCAGAGCGAGTGGGAGAGGGAGAAGCAGGCTTTCCATGGAGCAGGGAGCCTGATGCGGGGCTCGATCCCAGGACCCTAGGATCATGACCTGAGCTGAAGTCAGACACTTAACGACTGAGCCACCCAGGCGCCCCTATCCTTTGTATTTCTGTGGCATTATCGTTTCTCTTTCTTTCTTTTTCATTTCTGATTTTATTTATTTGAGTTTTCTGTGTTTTTATCTTGATGAATCTGGCTAAAGATTTACCAATTTGGTTTTTCTTTTCAAAGAACCAGCTCCCAGATTCATGGATCTTTTGTATTTTTTTAGTATCTATTTTTATTCTAATCTTTATTATTTCCTTCCTTCTACTAGCTTTAGACTTTTTTTTTCTTTTTTAGCTCCTTTGGGTGTAAGGTTAAGTTGCTTTTAGATTTTCTTCTTTCTTGAAATAGGCCCCTATTGCCATAAACCTCCCTCTTAGAGCTGCCTTTCCTTCATCCTAAAGATTTAGGACCATTGTGTTTTCATTTTTTTTTTTTTCACCAGAAAGGAGTTAAAAAAGGAGTTATATTTATTTTTTATTTTTTTTTTTTTTAAGATTTTATTTATTTATCTGAGAGAGAGAATGGGAGACAGAGAGCATGAGAGGGGAAGGGTCAGAGGGAGAAGCAGACCCCCTGCTGAGCAGGGAGCCCGATGTGGGACTCGATCCCGGGACTCCAGAATCATGACCTGAGCCGAAGGCAGTTGCTTAACCAACTGAGCCACCCAGGCGCCCAAAAAAGGAGTTATATTTAAAACACATGTTAAATGGTAGATATAACCAATTCTTTTAAGTTTTTTATTTAATTTCCAGTTAACATACAGTCTAATATTAGTTACAAGTATATAATATAGTGATTCAAAACTTCCATATATCACCCATGCTCATCACAAGTGTTCTCCTTAATCCCCATCACCTATTTCACCCACCTACTTCAACCTACTCCACCTACTTCCCTTCTGGTAACCACCAGTTTGTTCTCTATAGTTAAGATAGTCTCTTCAACAAATGGTGTTAGGAAAACTGGACAGCAACATGCAAAAAAACAAAAAAGAAAGAAAGAAAGAAACTGGACCACTTTTCTTATACCTACACAAAAATAAATTTATAATGGATTAAAGACCTAAATGTGAAACCTGAAACCATAAAAATTCCAGAAGAGAACAAAGGCAGTAATTCTTTGATATCAGTCATAGCAACTTCCTTTGTTCCCGTTATGATTATGTAGTGTTCTTCTTTATCTCTTGCCACAGTCTTTGTTTAAAGTCTATTTTGTGTGATATTAATATTGCTATCCTGGTGATTTATATATATACATATATACATATATATATATTTTGCTCCATTTGCATGTAGATGTTTTTTCATCTCTTTAAATTCAATCTACCTGTGTTTTTAGGTCTGAATGAGTCCTTTGTAAATAGCATATATATGGTTCTTGCTTTTTATCAATTCAATCACATTATGTCTTTTGATTGGAGCATTTAGTCCATTTACATTTAAGCTAATTTTTGATAGGTATTTGTTGCCATTTTATTGTTTTCTCTTTGTTTTTGTAGTTCTTCTCTGTGCCTTTCTTCTTTCTCTCTTCCCTTGTGGTTTGATTGCTTTGTTAGCTGTTATGCTTGGATTCCTTTTTCTTTCTGTGTGTATATCTCTTGTAGGTTTTTTTTTTTTTTTAAAGATTTTATTTGACAGAGAGAGACACAGCGAGAGTGGGAACACAAGCAGGGGGAGTGGGAGAGGGAGAAGCAGGCTCCCTGCTGAGCAGGGAGCCCGATGTGGGACTCGATCCCAGGACCCTGAGATCATGACCTGAGCCGAAGGCAGACGCTTAACGACTGAGCCACCCAGGCGCCCCCTCTCTTGTAGGTTTTTTATTTGTAGTTACCATTAGGTTTATATAACATCTTCCGCATATAGTAATCTATATTAAGTTGTTGGTCACTTATGTTTGAACGCATTTTAAATGCAGTAAAATTTTACTACTCCCCCTACCCGTTACATTTAAGTATATGTCCTATTTTACATACTTTCATTTTGTGAGTCCCTCAACTGTGTTTGTAGATATAATTGATTTTGCTACCTTTGTGTTTTAACCTCCATAAAGATTTTATGATTAGTTTACTGTCTTTATTATATGTTTGTATTTACCCATGAAATTTTTTCTTTCATAATTTTCTTACTTCTACCTATAGCCTTTTCTTTCCACTTTAACATTTCTTGAAAGGGTAGTTTAGTTGTGATGAACTCCTTGAACTTTGTTTGGAAAACTCTTTATCTCACATTCTTTTTTTTTTTTTTTTTTGAAGATTTTATTTATTTGTCAGAGAGAAAGAGAGCATAGCAGGGGGAGCTACAGGCAGAGGGAGAAGCAGGCTCCCCGCTGAGCAAAGAGCCCAATGCGGGACTCGATCCCAGGACTCTGGGGTCACGACTTGAGCTGAAGGCAGACGCGTAACCAAATGAGCCACCCAGGCGCCCCTCTTTATCTCACATTCTATTCTGAATGATAACTTTACTGTGTAAAATATTCTTGGTTGCATGTTTTTTGTTTTGTTTTTATTTCTTTTCAGCACTGATATATGATGGCACTCTCTTCTAGTCTACAAAGTTTCTTCTGACAAATCAGCTGATAACCTTATGGGGTTGCCCTGGTGTTTAACTGTTACTGCTTTTAAAATTCTCTTTATTAGTATATTTTGCCATTTTAATTAGTATGTGTCTTGGTGTAGCCCTCTTTGGGTTCATCTTTTAGGGGGTCTCTGTACTTCCTGGATCTGGATGTCTGTTTTCTTCTCCAGAATAGGGAAGTTTTCAATTATTTCTTCAAATAAGTTTTCTGTCCCCTTCTCTCTCCTTCTGCGATCTCTATATCACAAATTCTATTATGCTGATGATGTCACTGAGTTCCCTTAACCTATTTTCATTTTTTATATTCTTTTTTGCTGTTTAGCTTCGTTGCTGTCCATTACCCTTTCAGACCACCCATCAGTTCTTCTGTATCTTCTAATCTGCTGTTGATTCCCTCTAGTGTATTTTTTTTACTCATTGAGTTCTTAATCTGTTTTTTGAAATTTTTCTCTGTTGAAGGTATCACTGACCTTTTCTCAAGTCCAGTGACTATTGCTTTGAATTCTTAAGCATATTACTTATCACTCTTTTATTTAACTCTTTTTCTATGATTTTTTTTTTCTTATTCTTTCATTTGGGACACATTCCTCTGTCTCCTCATTGTCCAACTCTCTGTTTCTTTTTCTTTCTGTATTTGTTTCTATGTATTAGGAAGGCCATTTATGTCTCCTGTGCTTGAGAGTAGTAACCTTTTGAAGAAGAGGTCCTATGGTGCCCTATAGCACAATGTCCCCTGGTCACCAGAATCAGGTGCTTCGTGGTGTCTAGCACACCACTAGGTAGAAGGTGTTTGTGCTGGTTTCCACAAGGGTCTGGCTATCTAAGTTGGGGGAATAGGAAAAGAAATGGTGCCCATCAGCATTTTTGTTCTTGGAAAAGTCTCCTGAAGATCACTGCACCTCCAATATACTTTCTGAGTTTAGTAAATAAACTCTCCATGTATATACCCCAGGCACTTTCCAAACTGTACCTTCTATGCTATGTCTTGTTCCAGTTATTTATTATTCTGGCTCTTTTAAGGGCAGGGAGTATTTCCTATCACCCTCTGGGTCTCCTAGAGCTAAGCCTACTGAGTTTTGAAGTACCTGGAGTTAATCCCCCCCCCACACCCTGCGATTTTAAAAGCTTTCAAAATTAAGCCCTACTGGTTTTCAAAGTCAAATATAAGAGGACCTTATTTTTCCAGTGTGGGTTCCCAGTGTCTGGGGTGCCTAGTGTGGGGTCTGATTCTCTTACTTCTCTGTGCTTATGATGTCCTTCCATTTTTGGTTAGTCTCACCAGGGGTTTGGTACCCAGCTGCATCTCTGCCCTTCTTACCTATTTGGGTTTATCTTGTTTGGGGCTCTCTGCTTTTTGGACCTAAATGTCTGTTTTTCTTCTCCAGGTTAAAAAAATTTTCAGCTATTATTTCTTTAAATACTTTTCTGTTTTTTCTCTCTCCTTCTTCTGAGATCCAGATAATGAGAATGTGTTCCAGAGATCACTTAAACCACCCTTACTTTTAATTCTTTTTTATCTTTGCTGTTCAGCTTGGATGATTTCCATACCCTCTCTCCCAGATTGCTAATTTATTCTTCTATATCACCTATTCTGTTATTGATTCTCTCTAGTGTATTTTTCATTTCCTTTATTGTATTCTTTATTTCTGATTGGTTCTTTTTCAGATTTTCTATTTCTTTATTGAAGTTCTCACTGTATTTATCTCTTCTTTGGAGTTTGGTGAGCATCTTTATCACCATTACGTTGTATTTTTTTATTTTTTAGTTTTTTTTTTTTTTCTTATTCTTTCATTTACAAAATATTCCTGGCTCCTCATTTTACTTGGTTCTCTGTGTTTATTCTTATATATTAGGGTGGTTGGCTACATCTCCTGTCTTTAGAGAGTAGTTTTATGTAGAAAGTATCCTGTGGGGCCCAGAAATACAATAACCCTGGTTATCAGAACCAGGTGCTCCAGGGGTGTCCCCTACTGTGTGTTTCAGGGATCTCCTTATTATGGCTGCACCATGACTGCTGTGGGCACACTGGTAGATAGAGCTAAACCCTTGTTTGCTGGCTGAGATTCCTTGCCACAACTGCCACTGGTGTACTGGTAAGTGGGGTTGGCCGCCAGTTTAGCAGTCTGAGAGGCCTAGCTATGGGCATGTTAGTGGGTAGGGTTACCCCTATTGTGGCTGGCCATGAGGCCCAGGCAGGACTATTTACCTGTGCACTGTTTCTGTCCAGATCTTTCTAGTGGATGAGATGCGGCAGGAACTGCTTTAGAGGGGTGCCTGCTAGGGTGAGCAGGTTGGGTCTGCAGGGGAATGCTAGGATGTGGTATGGTGCTAGCAAGGCAGATGGAGACTGGTCTCAGTCCTTATAGCCCCCCAGCTTTCCTGGATTTAATCCCTGCTCATTTTCAAAGCCAGATGTTATGAGATTGTAGAAATATTGACAGTACTGACTCCATATTTGTACCTCCATCTTGTTCATGTCCATGCAATGACCTCCCTTGGAGATATGAGTTTTGGGCCCATCGAAGGTTAATGCATGCCCTGACCAGAATGTGAGAAGGCTCATTGTGATCTTCTCTAAAGTTGTTAAAATAACTGGTAGAGATAACATAATTTCTTCTCTTCCTTCCCTACTGACAAACAGATGGAACTGTGAGATCCTATAAATGGTAAATCCTTTGTTTTCATCACAATGACCTCTGCACATCCCCTTACTTTATAAAATATGTGGATTAAGGTCCAGAGTTTTGGGAAATGGCTGCCCATTCCCCCTGGATTATCATCCCTCTGATGCCCCCTGTCAGTAAGTTACCCTGAATAAAACTGTGTAAATGGTACAAAGTGGCTTCAAAGTGTCTTCTCAGTTTGGAAAACACTTTATTTCCCCCTCCACCTCTGCCAGTGATAACTCTTCTGCTTGTGGGACACAGGGCCATATTATGGGTCCTAACCAGACCATATCTCTTCCTTTCCCACTCCCCTCTATATGGCTTTTTCTTTATAACTTTATACCTTCTTTATACCTTTAGTGGAAAAATGCACCAAAAATAATAAGGTATTATCCCAAAAATAAGATAAGATAATCTATAATATAGAAGATAATAATATATATTATTTTTGGTACATTTGTAAATGGGATTGTTTTCTTAATTTCTCTTTCTGCTGCTTCATTATTGGTGTATTGCTAGGTCATTAATTCATTCCTCCTCTTCTTCCAAACTGCTATTTATTCCATCAATAGATTTCTGTACATTGATTTTGTATCCTGCAACTTTTTTTAAAAAAATCAGTTCTAGTAGGTTTTTGGTAGAATCTTTTAGGTTTTCTATGTAGTGTATCATGTCAACTGCAAACAGTGAAAGTTTTACTTCTTCCTTACCAATTCTGGTGCCTTTTCTTCCTTTTGTCGTCTGACTGCTGTGGTTAGGACTTCCAGAACAATGTTGAATAAATGTTGTGAAGAGTGGACTTCCTTGACTTGTTCCTGACCTTAGGGGAAAAGCATACTTTCCCCCCATGAAACATGATGTTAGCTTTCTACTCTAAGAGTGCCCTTTAATAATTTCTTACAGGGCTGGTTTAGTGGTCATGAACTCCTTTAGTTTTTTTCTGGAAAACTCTTTATCTCTCCTTCTAGTCTGAATGATAGCTTTGCTGGATACACTATTCTTGACTGCATTTTTTTTTTTTTTTCCTTTTAGCACATTGAATATATCATGCTGCTCCATTCTGGCTTGTAAAGTTTCTGTTGAAGAATCTCCTGCCAGCCTTATAGGTTTTCCCTTGTAAGTACTGTCTTTCTGCTTTAAAATATTTTTCTTTATCACTATATTTTGGTGTAAGCCTATTACAATATGTCTTGGTGTGGGTCTACTTTTGTTGATTTTGATGGGAGATTTATTGATGTGGATAATGGTTTCCTTCCCCAGGTTAGGGAAGTTTTCAGCTATTATTTCTTCCAATAAATTCTCTGCCCCCTTTTCTCTCTTTTCTTCTTCTGGGACTCCTATATTACAAATATTACTGTGTTTGATGGAGTCACTGAGTTCCCTGTCTAATCTCGTTTTATGTAATTTTTTTTTATTCAGTTTGATTACTTTACTATATCTTCTAGGTCATTAATTCATTCCTCTGCTTCTTCCATCCTGCTATTTATTCCATCAAGCATGTTTCTCATTTCACTTACTGAGCCCTTTATCTCTGCTATGTTATACTCATCTAGGTGTTAAGGGTCTCACTCATGTCTCCACTCTTTTCTCAAGTCCAGTGGGTATCATTATGATCATTACTTTCAATTTTCTATTTGGCATGTTATTTATATTTGTTACACTTGCATACAATTAGAAAACTGAGGAATTTATCCCAAATGAAAGGACAGGACAAGACCATGGCCAGAAAGCTAAGACTCTGCCTATTTCTATGTTAGGAAAGTCAGCTATGTCTCCTGTGCTTGAGAGCAATGGCCTTATGAAGAGGTCCTGTAGTGCCCCACAGTACAGTGTTCCCTGTTCCCCAAGAACTAGCACTTCCAGGAGTGTCTCCAAGGTGTGCTGTTTATGCTCTGCTGCTTTGTCTTGGCCACTTTATCCTTCAGACCAGTTGTCTGCAGAGCCTCTCTCTACCTGTTGTGGGTAGTGTTTGGTTCCTGGCCTAAATGTGGCATGTTTTAACCTAGTGTCCTCTGGTCTATTTGTGAAATGAGATCTGTTGCCACTCTTACTGGAACTGAGGCTCCAGAAAACTCCCAAGTTGGGAGACATGGTATGAGCAAGGATTAAGGCCATTTTTCTGGGGGTGGGGTGAAGCAAGTGTGACTGAAAAGGGAGGTTCTTCTTTGGGGAGGGCTTGGTGTAAGCAAATTATTTGCAAGTGTGGCCACTGTACTTGTTCTTGTAGGTGGCCCTGTGCTTATGCTGAGGGGTGGGAGAGGAAAATGGCACCCGCAAGTTCCTTTGTTCCCAGAGGGTTCTCTCATGAACACTGTCTCTCTGCGATGTGCTCCAAGATGAGTAAATAACCTCCCAAGTGTGTGCCCCAAGAACTCTTCAGATCACTGTTTCCATGCTATATGTTCCAGGCTGTTTGCCCTGCTTTTTCTCCAAGACAACCTCAATACCCTCTTAGCTCTCCCAGAGCCAAGCACACTGACTTGAAATTTCAGATCTTAAACCCACTGGTAACAAGAACTCACAAAATTCAGCCCCTCTCACTTTCCAAGCCAATTGCTACAGGAATTTGTTTTTCCTGTACACTCCCCCATGTGTTAATCTTTCACCCTTCTACGTGACCAGGGCTCCCTTTCCCCATAGTAGTGGTCATGATCCATTTCCATTTCCATACTTCCTACCTTCTTCTATATGGTCTCTTCTCTCCCTTCAGTTGTGGAGTTTGTTCTTCCAGTCTTCAGGTCAATTTCTGGGGTATTTAGGATGATTTGATAGTTATCTAGTTGTATTCATGTGATGAGGTGAGCCTACAGTCCTCCTACTCTGTTGCCATTTTCCAACCTTTCTCTGGAACAAGGAACTTTTGAGAATGAAGGATATGCTGATTATCTTGATTGTGGTGATGGCTTTCCCAGGTACATATGCGGTTATTATTTGTCAATTATATCAATGAAAATATAAAGAAAACTCTGGTTACAATAGATTCTAAACAAATTCTTGAAATGTCAGCCTAATTAATTGTTTCTGGATTATGTCAGTACCCTAGCACTAGGTCACGGTAGTTATCAAATGAAAAGAGTAAAGAAGAATATTAGAACATAGAAACAAAGGAGAAGAGCAGATTACGGACAAATGTTAACAGTATTGGAAAGAAAGTGTTTTTTAAAGTGGGTTTGAAATACATTTTTATTAACAAAAAGATGTAAGAATATAGCCTACATTTTTATATGACCTTCAATTTCTTCAAAAAGCTTACTGAGGAAAATTAAAAAGATTCCTTATAATGTAATGACTTTTTAATGAAAATGTGTTTTCCCATGATTAAAATTCATTTTTTTCTACTTCATTGATTTTCTCCTTGCTTCTGCTATCAATTCATTTTAGTCTGCAGCTAAAACTTTATCAAATGAGGATGGCAGAGCAGTTTCATAAAAAGTGCCAACTAAATCGTTCAGTTACATTTTTATAAATGTAAAGAATGAAATTATTTTCATTAAATTGTTTTCAGACAGGAAAGATTAGAAAAAAAGTCGTTATATATGCCAAGTATCTGACTTTATTGCCAAAGAACACTGCACCATCTTAGATGGGATCCATTAAAAAATATTGTGTCATTTAATATATACTTTAAAATGTGTTAAACTGTTTACACTTGATTCAAAATAAGATCTTCGAATCATAAAAATTGTCCTTTAAGACTGTTTCAAATTATTTCATAGAGAAAATGTTCGAATTTGGGCTCCACCTTTGTGTGTTCAAATATTGGCTATATCAGTACTATGCCAATTTTTTTGGTTTTTTTTGATATTTTATTTGTGCAAGCAGGGGGAGCTGCAGGCAGAGGGAGAAGCAGGCTCCCCGCTGAGCAAGGAGCCCAATGTGGGACTGGATCCCAGGACCCTAGAATCAGGACCCAAGCCAAAGACAGACATTTAACTGACTGAGCCACCCACACATCCCAATACTATGCCAAATTTGACTTTGGCAATTAATCCTTCAGCTGAACTTTTTTTTTTTTTTTTTTTAACAGTAACTTGATTGACTTTACTAGTTTTAAGTGATGACTAGGTATAAATTTTAAAGCATCCTGCAATGTTTATTTTATTCATTTAACATTAACATCTGGTACGTATTACAAGTCTTTTTACCCTTCACTTACCTATTCATTTCATTAACTGACACTCTCCAAATTTCTTATAAAACCAACCCACTGACAACAGCTTTTATGGCATTATTAGTCTATAATTTAATATCTAATATCCTTACATGTCTCCTTTCATCCACTATCAAGTTATATTTCCAACCTGTTTGTGTCAATTATACTTATTACATAAAGTGGTAAAATATGACTGTAAAGAAGAAAAGAGTTTTTGCATTAATGCAAATAGTTTGGAAAAGCTACTAGAAAATATACATTATAACATCAGGTGTGGATATGACAATTGTAAATGGAAGAAAGCTCTTTGAAAAAAATCATGAATCATTCTCCATTTAAATTCCACTTTTATTAATGAACTGGATGGAAATAAAAAAGGCTTGTCTACCACACCAATGAATATTTAAGTAAAACTAAATGTTTAAACTATGTATGAATTTTTAGAAATTCTTATTTTAAGTGTTGGTTGATCACCCATATAAATACAGTTGATCACTCCTTGAAACCCTTATTCACTTTGCTTTCTAGATATAACACTATCCTGTTTATCATTTTACCTCATTTTTCCTCCATGTTGACCTACACTTGTGGATCCTCCTGGAACACTAAGTCTCAGGGCTCTCTAACAACCCTTTGCTGGAGACCATCTCCAACTCTGATCCCTGACTTGTTATATATGCTTCTGATCTGACATCTTTATTTTTATATATAAATATCTCAAATTTAATTTTGCACAAGTTATCTCTTCTTGCTTACCATGCTTCAGGAACATTGCTCTTTTTTTATTTCTTTAAACACTGTTTCATTTCAACTTGCAGGATATTTTTGTCCATATCTTCTGGAGGTTCATCCTTCCTTGTGTTTTTTTCTTTCAATTTCAATTTTTCATGGACACCTTATGTAAGTACCCTATTTAAATTAGCTCCCCCTTAAATAAAACATTTACTATACTCTTACACAGCTGTATATTTTTATGCCACTTTTCACTGTTTGGAATCACAGTATACATTTATTTGATTTATGGTTCACACTCTACCTCACTAAAATAAAAAGCTCCCCAGGGACAGAGTCCATTTATTAATGAATTCCTTCAGTCTTTTTAAAATATTGTATTTTTCAGGTTTTGTTTTTGTTTTGTTTTGTTTCAAGTAGTTGATAGTTGGCTTTTCATCAATTGATATATGGTGAGTAAATCTACTTGTTGTGGGCAAAATAATAGCCTCCTAAAGATACCCAATCCTTAATCCCAGGAATTTGTGAATGTTTTATCTTACATGGCAGATGTGTTTAAGATTAAGAATGGGGGGGGGAGGTGGCACCTGGGTGATACAGTTGTAAAGTGTTCAACTCTTGGTTTCAGCTAAGGCCGTGATCTCAGGGTCATGGGATGGAGCCTCACGCTGGGCTCCATGCTCAGCGCAGAATCTGCTTGAATTTCTCTCTGTCCCTCCTCCACTCTCTCTCTAAAATAAATAATCTTAAAAAAAGAAAAAAGAAAGATTAAGGATCCGGGGATTATTTGTCTTATCCAGTTGGGCCCAATTTAATTACACAGGTCATTAAAAGGAATGTCCCCGAATATAATTAAGGGACTTTTGACTATGGCAGAATATTTATAAAGATCTTACATTGCTGGCTTTAAAAATGGAGGAAGGGGCCAGGAGTTTAGGAATATGACCAGCCTCAAAAATCTGGAACAGGCAATGAAATGATTCTCCCCAAAAGCCTCCAGATAGGAATGGAGCAATGCCAGCACTTAGGTTTTAACCCAGGGACACTCATTTTTTCATGTCTGATCTATAGAACTGTAAAATAATAAATTTGTATTATTTAAGACACCAACCTTGTAATTGTTTTATGGGAGCAATAGAATCCAGATGCCTCAATCATAGTAAATACTGTTGTAAAACAGTTTTTAAAAGTCTCAGAATATTATAAATATGACTAAATTTGAAAACTGATTTGTTTATATTGTTTGTAATTTTTAACATTATAAATATATATCATAGTATATATAGATTATTACCTTAGATCTTACTCCTGCAATGAAATGAATAGTATAATTGATATCTTTTTTATTAAGAGAGGTAATTTGAGTAGCAGCGGTTAAAAAAAAAAAAAGATAAATGTGAAAAATGGAAATAAAGTGAAATGGTAGCTTAGAGGAAGAAAATTCTACATTCTGAAGAGTATGATGTAGAGGGCTTCTTAAAGGAGAAAGCTTTTCGGAGAATCATACGTAATATTTAAAAAGGAAGAAATACATAGGTTGGGCATTATAGGCATGGGAATGAAAGGCACATACAAACATAGATTAAGTTATTGTAACTTATGCTAAATTCTGTTTAAATTGGAGATTCACTTCAGAAACAGGTGTACGTGGCTTCAGTGGCTTCTAAGGTGTGTTTCTCAGGCAATATTCTCTGATTTAATTGACCCTGGAAGATGATCCATTCAGATATATTGATAAAACATTTAAAACTGTCAAAAATAATTTAAAAAAATTAAAAACATGACTGTCATACAATATTAATATATGCATGTATTGAAAATTTAAATCTTTCTTTAATGATACAACCAGCAGAATAATAAATTTGATAACCAATAAAGTCTCATTCTTATTTTTGGTCTGCTCAGTATTCTGAGGTAGTGTTTTGAAGTCTGCATAGCTTTAGAAACTGAAAGAGAAAGAATATTATTAATACATATCGTTTTTGATAAGAACTATAAATACTATGTAATGATTATTCTTAAGTTAATGCTTATTAAAAATATTAACCAAATCCTCTTTTACAACTGTAAAATATTTCCTATAGTTCTATATAGTTGTTACAAGCCAACCATTTGTTTCTGTGGGGAACTGTAGAGAAACTAACATCTGACTTATAAATAGAAGTTTGGAAAACAACCATTTGTCAGTTAACAGCTTCTTTTGTTCAAGAGCTAAATCGCTATAAATAAATTGGTGTCATATGGCCATAAAGTTTTACAGGTGAAACTATTTAAG
This sequence comes from Halichoerus grypus, assembly GCF_964656455.1. Lineage (NCBI taxonomy): Eukaryota > Metazoa > Chordata > Mammalia > Carnivora > Phocidae > Halichoerus > Halichoerus grypus. The sequence continues at coordinate 96,019,040 of NC_135714.1, read as the reverse complement.
TTTCAAGGGCTTTTTTTGTTGTTACTCTTCTTCCCACATAACCTACCTTAACTTTCAGTATATATATTTATAATCAGAAAGGGGATAGGCTCCTCTGTGTTTTCACAGACTTTGTCATATGAAATATACTTTCAGTATTTGTTTCACTTTTTATATTGCCTTAAGCTTGCAATGTCTATATATTTGTTTCCATCTTTAAATGTTATTTAAATATTTTCATTTTTTTTTTTTTCTGGTATGCAGGTATATAATCCTATCTTGGAAAGTGGTTTTAGAATTAGCACCAACACTTTTATTTTTATTTTTTATTTTTTATTTTTTAATTTTTTAAGATTTTATTTATTTATTTGACAGAGAGAGACATAGCGAGAGAGGAACACAAGCAGGGGGAGTGGGAGAGGGAGCCCGATGCGGGGCTCGATCCCAGTACCCTGGGATCATGACCCGAGCCGAAGGCAGACGCTTAAGGACTAGCCATCCAGGCGCCCCAACACTTATTTTTAAAGGCTAACAATAATAATCATAATACTAAGATTATGTATAAGGATTGCAAAATGTTTTAATTAAAATAATTAATTTTACATTTCCAATGCTGTTTATTTTCCTTCTCCTTCCAGTTTTGGATACTTACAAATATGAAAGAAACTGATCCAAATACTCGTTACTATTAAAACGAGGAAGTGTGCCCTCCAGCTACTCTTAGAACATTACACTGTGAATGCAATACAATGTGTCAAGAAGAAACATGCATTTCAAGAGAAATGAGGTCTACATTGCATTTTTTTTTAAATAAAAAGGTATAGGACTCCTGACTAAGCACAAGTGAGAGAAAAAAAAAAAAAATGGACAGAATAGGAATACATAACTTAGGGTTTTAATGGGAATATATTTTCAACGTTACATACAATATTAATCTGAATTCGACATTTCTGGGTTTTCAATGGATGTCATTTAACATGATTTCTGAAAGGTGTGAGACTGACACTTTATAATTTAAGGATCTTTTCATAACAGGCACAATTAACCCAGAAGCAGTTACTCTAGCAAATACAAAAAGTGCTTCTTGAAAAGAATAAGCGTTTCAAATGCCACATATTTTAGCATAAGGAAAACTATAATCAAAAAGTAAGCTTTGTGGGCGCCTGGGTGGCTCAGTCGTTAAGCGTCTGCCTTCGGCTCAGGTCATGATCCCAGGGTCCTGGGATCAAGTCCCACATTGGGCTCCCTGCTCGGCAGGAAGCCCGCTTCTCCCTCTCCCAGTCCCCCTGCTTGTGTTCCTGCTCTCACTATCTCTCTGTCAAATAAATAAATAAAATCTTTAAAAAAAAAAAAAAGTAAGCTTTGTTACTAAAAGCCTCAAATATACTATTTACAATAATTCTATGGAGAAAATATATTCTAGGGGCACCTGGGTGGCTCAGTCATTAAGCGTCTGCCTTTGGCTCAGGTCACGATCCCAGGGTCCTGGGATTGAGCCCTGCATCGGGCTCTGTGCTCAGTGTGAAGTCTGCTTCTCCCTCTCCCACTCCCCCTGCTTGTGTTCCTGCTCTTGCTATCTCTCTCTGTCAAATAAAATCTTTAAAAAAAAAAAATACATTACATTCTCAAACATCCTATTTTCTCTAAGACTTGATTGTGTAAAAGCATCTGGTCTCAATTCTAATGGTAGAAAATTATGGAAAAATTATTTTTTTTCAATGCCAAAATAAAAAGGAACAAGTAAAAGTAATTTCCCAACTCCTCTAATTTCTTGTACTACTCAGAAAAAAATAAAAGACTAATGGTCATTAGGGATCTTTATCAATGTGGAAACCATAGCTGCAAGAGGTTTGCTGATTTCTTTCTAGAAATCTACTTTGAGTTTCCAATTGAAACACTCTTTCCCTTATAGTATATTTCCTTCCTCAACACAGAAGTATAAAACAGCATCAGACAGCCAGGCCCTAGCTCTCAAATACATATTCTGTACAGAACTCCATTTCTAATAAGTAATATTTTATATATTCTAAGATGCAATGAGGATAACACCTATAAGATACATACATGATCAGAAACTTAATAAGGCTCTGAAAAATTATCTTATAAAATAGTGATAAAAAGTTAATAATGTAAAACATTTTAATACACTAGGCATGAACGCTGAATTAGTCCAAAAATTCTTTTAAAAGATGTATTTTTTTAGAGAGAGCAAACAAGTGGGCATGAGGGGCAGATGGAGAGGGATAGAGAAACTCAAGCAGACTCTGCACTGAGCGTGGAGCCCTGACGTAGGGCTTGATCCCACAATCCTGAGATCACGACCTGAGCTGAAGCCATGAGTTGGATGCTTAACTGTGCCACCCAGGTGCACCCCCAAAAATGTTCCTTAAAAAATGCTACACTAACTAATGAGATTGGAAGATAGTACATTACATATAGACAAATCACAAATGAAGTGATACCTATTTTTCCTTTAAACAACAGATAGGCACTGTACAATTAAAGTGAAAAGAATATAGTACAGTATAATTTTGTCTCTGATTAAATTTTGATTATGACATTTATGATTATAACATCTTAATTAAATCAACTAAAAGCTACTCTTCATTTTGTAATATTATGTAACTAAATCACTAAGTGATTTTTCCGTCCCATTAAATAGTATCTGGTAATAGTTTTAATACCATTTCTAAATGAGTTAATTTTGGGATTCCATTTAAACTTTGGGAAGAAAAAAAATGAATAAAACCCCAAATCCCTGCCTTTAGATTTTGGTGTGGGAGTAAAAAAGTTAACTATATTTATACTTTGTTATAACATCTGTGAATACAAATAAGGCAAAGTGAAAAGTCAGTAAATGGTTGGAAAATGATTCTATTTCAGGTACTTTGGTCAGCGAAGATGTCTGTTGTTTGAGCTGACACTCATTTACTGCTGTGTTTCCATCACATAAAGCAATCCCTGGCATGTATTAACTCACATTCATTGGTAAATGCATATTATGCCACGTGATATGGAAACTAAGTTGGGTTGACACAATTATTTTCTTTGTATTATGAAAACTTTCAATATATCTGAAGTATTTCCTAATATATTAAAACACTTTTAAACTTCATTATAAGAACTACCATATAAGAAAGTCATGGAGAATGATGTCACTAAGATGGTGACATAGGTCATTCTTAAACATACACCCCCTCACAACAACTATACATGGACAAGACACAACTGGGAGAATCTAGAATATGGGTGTGAGGCTGAAGCAAACCCTGTACTACAGAGCCCAAAACAGACTGCATTGGGAGGGTGAGAGGAAAAACTGGACATTGATGACATTGCCCCTCCCCCAGGCTGGTACAACACCACACAGATCTCCTCTGAACCTAAAATTCCTCTAGTGAGAATCAGAATCAATGGTGAAATCTAGCCCTACTCCAGTATTGTAGGTCACTTTGTGGAAGCCCCTAGTCTGATCTAACCCCATGGATATCACATAAAAATCTGTGGGGCTCAACCACTGGGAATCAGATCGTGGTGGAGAGGGGAGAAGAGCTTCCAAAAACCTGCATGGTTGGATCTTGGCAGAACAAATTCCTACTTTCAAAGCCTGAGTAGTAGTCCCAACCAGTGGCTTTGCACATCTGTAGAACCACATCAGTGACACAATATGACCAGGGAATCTGACAGGTGTAGGTCTGCCTGATTTGGGTCCCCAAATGAGGAGTTTTGCTACTCCTGCAAAGTAGTCTGCCCAGGCAGAGAAACTGAAACATAGCCTCACCCACTGTGGACCATAGATCCCAGCCTCATTTCACAGCAAGGACTGCCTGGAAACTACATAACTCAGCACTGAGTGGGCAAAGCTGACTGCCCCCAGAGCAAAGCCAGTACTAGGTGTGCAGGCGTGATTTACAGAAATATTCACTTTGTGAGTGCAGCACCTAGCACTTCCTGGCCAGAAAGCCTATTCAGGACATTTTGGGAGTTGTCTGAAGGGGCCCTGCCAGTCCTACTGAGACAGGAGAATGGAAGCTTAGTCCCATGAGCTGGGGAACACGGCCTGAGCCCCATCTGACAAGCAGAGTTGATGAGAACACCTGGAAGCTGCTGCACACTCTGCAATGCTTAAACAAAGAGGTGGGTGCGTATACCTGATTGCCCCCCAAACAAAGCAGTGTTCTGCCAGGGAATGTGGGGCACAGGTCAGCTTGGGTCAAGACCACAAATAATAAGACTTCCTGATTTGGAGCAGCTTCTGCTGCACCCAGGCAGGAAAACTAATTTGCAGCCCCACTCACTGTGGAATAAAGCCTTCAGCCTGCCCAGCCAGGAAACTTTACCAGAGCACAGGGGAAGCTGTATAGCCCATCCAACATCCCTGCTTACATTGGAACTTGAAAAGAGAATATAGCCCATAGCTTCTCTTGTCTGCAGAGCAAAACTGTTGGCTTCACTTGACTAGTTAATTCAGTGCACACACTTGCCTGATTTAGGTCCTCAAGCAATGAGCTGTGCAGGCCCTTGGACTCATCATGCTGTCCTTCCAGAGAAGGAAAGCTAATTCAGACCTCCATAAGGTACTCAGTCCTGATCATCTAGTAAGCCTAACCAGAGAATCCAGGGAACTGTGGAACAAATCCTACTGCTTCAGTTGGACAGAGAACCAAGCCGGAAGTCCTATCCAGCAGTTCTTAACCAGTTTTACACCCCCTTTTACTCCTCACCTTGAACAGTTTCCTCACCTAAAAATAGGTCCTAATAGCAAGCCCATCCTGCCCAATGGCATTCCAGCAGACATGTCCAAAAATACAAACTGGGCTGACTGGTGATGAACCATCTCTGCCAAAATAAACCTGTAAAGTCTGAAAGAGGAGACCTATTACTCACATGCACAGATTCCAACATGAGGAATCAGGTTGACAAACAAACAAACAAACAAACAAACAGGTGAATATGACACCAGCAAAGGAAACTAATAAAGCCACAACTAACCCTAGAGAAGTAAAAATCTATGAATCATTCAAGAATTCAGAATAATCCTCTTAAAGAAGTTTAGTGAACTATAAAGAGCACACAGACAATTGAATGGAATTAGGAAAACAATTACAAGAACAAAATGAGAGTTCAACAAAGATATAGCATAAAAAGCTAATGAATTCTAGAGCTGAAAAATACCATAACAAGAATTCAATAAAGAGTTTTCAAAGGCAGCCTCAGCCATGCAGAAGAATAAATCAGCAAACTAGAAGATGGGACATTTGATATTATCCAGAGGAGCAAACAACAAAAGAATTAAAGAGTGAGGAATGTCTGTGGTGCTTATGAGACAGTGAAAAGAAACATGTTCACATTATGGAAATTCCAAAAGGAGAAGAGGAATAAAAAAAGGATGCAAAGTATCTTTAAAGCAATAACGGGTGAAAACTCCCCAAATCTGGGGAGAGAAAGAGACATCCAGATCCAAGAGGTACAAAGGACCCCAAATAAGTTGATCTTGTATAACACAATATTACATTGTCAAAAGTTAAAGAATTTTTAAGAGCAGCAAAAGAAAAGTTATATGCAAGTGAACCACCACAAGACATTTTTCTTTCTTCCTTACTTTCTTCCTTTCCTTCCTTCCTTCCTTTTTCTCTCTCTTTTTCTCTTTTTCTTTCTCTTTCTTTTTTCTCTTCTCTTTCTCTTTCTTTCTTTTTTCTTTCTTTTCTTTTTTTCTTTTTTTTTCTTTCTCTTTCTTTCTTTCTTTCTCTTTCAGAAATAGAGTTTTATTAAGTGTGAACACAGAAAGAGCTCTCAGGAGTGAGAGGCATCCCAAAAGGGTTGCTGACAATCAGATTTCTTAACAGAAACTTTAGGCCAGGAGAGAATGGGATTGAATACATAAAATATTCAAAGAAAGAAATGTCAAGCAAAAATACTAGGTGAAGCTATCCTTCAGAAACAAATAAAGGATAAAGACTATCCCAAATAAACAAAAGCTGAGAAAATTCATTACCACTAGACCAGTCTTATAGGATATGCTAAAGGGAGTTCTTTGGGTAGAAATAAAAGGTTGCTAATTATCATAAAACCTTAAGGTAACATAAATGTTACTAGTAATGATAAATATACAGCCCAAGTTAGATTCTGTAATATGGTAATAGTGGTACATAACTCACTTGAAACTCTAGTTTTGAAGTTAAACAAATATAGTAAAAATATCCATCATTATAATAATCTGTTATTAGTTGCACAAACTAAAGTTAAAATGTGAAGGAAAGGAGAAGTGTAAAGCTTAAGAATTCTATTAAATTTAGCTATTAGTTTAAAATAGTGTTACAATTTTAAAATATTCTATGTAAGCCTCATGGTAACCACATGGGAAAAACCTATAGCAATTACACAAAAGGACATGATAAAGAAGCCAAACATAATAATACCAAAATACATCAAAACACACAAAAAAAGACAGTAGGATAAGAAATAAGGATCAACAAACAAGTAGAAAACAATGAAAATATAACAATAGTAAGTCCTTAACTATCAATAATTACTTCAAACATAAATGAACTAAATTCTCCAAAAGACACAGAATGGCTAAATGGATATAAAACAAGATCCAACAATTTGCTACCTATAAGAGACTCAGATAGGTCTTAAAGACCCAAGCAAACCAAGAGTGAAGGGATCAAATAGATATTTTAAGAAAATGATAATTTAAAAAAAAAATGGGTAGCTATACTTAGACATAATAGACTTAAAAATGGAAAAAAAAAAAGGTCATTACATTATGATGAAGGGGTCAATACATCAAGAAGATTTAACAATTGTAAATAATTTTGTGCCCAACATTGGAGCACCTAATATATATAAAGCAAAAACTAATGGAACTAAAAGGAGATCTAAATAGTAATACAATAATTGGGTACTTTAATATCCTACTCTCTACAATATATAGATCATCCAGACATTCAAAGAAATAGGAGATTTGAACAACACAATAGGCTAAATGGACCTAACAGATATACACAGAACATTCTAACAAAAGTAGAATACAAATTCGAAAGAGCACATGAAACATTTTCTAGGACAAACCATTAGTTAGGCCACAGAATAAGTCAGCAAATTCAAGATGACTGAAATTATATGAAGTAAATATTCTGATCACAATAGTATGAAACTAAACATAACAAGAGGGAACTGGAAAATTCATGAACACATGAAAATTAAGCACTCTGTGAACGACCAATGGATCAAAGAGAAATTAAAGGAAAAATTATAGAAGTATATTAAGACAGCAAAAATGGAAAAACTCATAAAACTCATAAAATTTATAGGATGCAGCAAAAGCAAAAGAGAGATTTATAGCAATAAACACCTACATTAAGAAGCAAGAAAGATCCCAAATAAACAACCTAACTCTACTCTTTAAGAAACTAGAAAAAGGATAAACTGAGCCAACAGTTAGTGGAAGGAGAGAAATAAGAAAGATTAGAGCAGAAATAAGTGAAACAGAGAACAGGAAAACAATAGAAAAGATTAACCAACCTTAGAGTTGGTTCTTTAAAGAACGGCTGCTGGCAAGATGGCGGAGTAGAATGACCCTGAGCTCACCTCTTGCCACATGGCTGCCTAGTAAGCTCCCACATCCGCATAAATAACCCAGAAAGCAACCGGAAAACTGGTAGAACAGACTCTCCACAGCCCAGCATAGACAAGGGGCCACAGCGAAGCAGATCCACCCGCTCTGATAGCTCTTGGCAAGATCCCATCAAAGCAGTGTTAAATGGCTGGCAGTGTGCGTGCAGCCCAGATAAGAGTCAGCACCACAGAGCAAAATGGAATTAAGTAATATGTCTGATAGAAAATTTAAAGCAATGCTCATAAAGATACTCATTGGACTTGAGAAAAGAGTGAAGAACCTCCATGACACCCTCCACCAAGAGATAGGAGATGTAAAAAAGAACCAATTAGAGCTATTGGACTCACTAAATGGAAATACAAACAGTCCACCTGGAATAAATAGCAAACAAGATGAGGTAGAAGAATGGATCAGCCACCTGGAGGACAGAGTAATGGAAAGTAATCAAGCTGAGCAGATGAGAGGGAAAAAAAATACACAAAATGAGAATAGACCCAGGGAACTCAGCAACACTGTCAAGCATAGCAGTCGCATGACAGGGATCCCAGAAGAAGAGCGAGAAAAGGGGGAAGAAGATTTGTCTGAAGAAATAATAGCTAAAAACTTCCTGAATCTGGGGAAGGAAAGAGAAATCCAGATCCAGGAGGCACAGAGAGCCCCCAACAAAACCAACCTAAAGAGCTCTGCACCAAGACACAAAGTAAATAAGATGGCCAAAAGTAGTGATACAGAGAGAATTTTAAAAGCAGCAAGAGAAAAGAAAGCAATGACATAACAGGGAAATTCCATATCACTATCAGTGGGTTTTCCAGCAGAAACTCTGCAGGGCAGAAGAGAGTGGTATGATCAATTCCAACTGCTATGAGGAAAAAATCTACAGCCAAGAATACTCTATCAGGCAAAGCTTTCATCTAGAATAAAAGGAGAGATAGTGTGTCCCAGAAAAACAAAAGTTAAAAGCAAAACCAGTCACGTCTCCGTGACACATGATGCCATCGGCCTGTGGGTCCCAAATTCACAGTCCGGCCACCCTCCTGCCTGAGTCAGCATGCACGGCCTGCCACCTGCTCAATGCCAAGTCAACACACTTTCACTTCAGATTGGCAAGGGCTCAAACTGGCACTCTTCCCCTCAAATCCCAGCCCCTGTGCTCAAGTTTGTGCACAAAAGTGGGCATAATTATAACAGCAGAATTAAGCAACCCAAACAGTGACACTATTTCTGTGGAATATAGAATAGATAAAAGGAGTGTGCTAGGCTGAGAACATCCCCAACAAGCACATCAAAGAACAATACATACAGCATGATTCTGGTTAGTAAAAAAAAAAAAAAAACACACAACCTGGGAAGAATGAAACAAGATGAAGTCGGAGAGGGAAACAAACCATAAGAGATACTTAAGCATACGAAAGAAACTGAGGGTTGCTGGAGGGGAGGTAGGGGGGAGGGATGGGGTAACTGGGTGATGGGCATGAAGGAGGATGCGTGATGGAATGAGCACTGGGTGTTCTATGCAACTGATGAATCACTGAACTCTACCTCTGAAACTAATAATACACTATATGTTAATTAATTGAATATAAATAAAAAAAGGAAACCCCCCCAAAAATAAAATAAAAAACAAAAAAGGAAACAAAACTGACAAACCTTTACCTAGATTAACTAAAGAAAAAAAAAAGATCCAAATCAACAAAATTATAGATGAAATTGGATGGGAACATTAAAACTGACACCACAGAAATGCAAAAGATTAGAGGAGGTTAGTATTAACAGCTATACTCCAATAAACTGCATAACCTAGAAGAAATGGAAACATTCATAGAAACATACAATTTACCAAGCCTGAATCAAAAAGAAATAGAAAGTCCAAATAGACCAATTACTAATAAGGTTATCCAATTGGTAATCAAAAATCTTCCAACAAAGTAAAACCCAGGACCAGGTGGCTTCACTGATTAATTTTTACTGAACACTTAAAGAAGGATTAATACCAATCCTTCACAAATTCTTCCAAGAAATCAAAAAGGGGGAAACACTCCCAAATTCATTTTATGAGGCCTGCATTATTCAAATATCAAAGCAAGAAAAGGACACACCCGAAAAGAAAACTGTAGTTCTGTATATCTGATGCATATGCATGCTAAAGTTCTCAAAGTATTAGCAAACTCAATTCAGCACATTAAAAAAAATAGTTTACCATGATTGAGTGGTATTTATACCTGGGATGAAGGGATGGTTCAATGTACATGAATTAATGTAATACATCACATTAATTTAAAAAAGGAATATCTCAATATGCACAGGAAAAGTATTTGACAAAATTCAATACCCATTCATAATAAAAATCTAACAAATTATGTATAGAAGAAACTTACCTCAACATAATAAAGGCTATATACAACAAGCCAAGAGCTAATATCATATTCAATGATGAAAGGTTGAAAACTTTTCTTCTAAGATCAGGAACAAGACAAGGATGCCCACTTCTTACTGCTTGTATTCAATATAGTATTGGAAGTCCTTCCCAGAGCAATCAGGCAAGAAACAGAGATATAAGGCATCAGAATTAGAAAGAAATAAGTGAAAATGTCTATTTACAGATGACGTGATTTTATATAGAGAAAATCCTAAGATTCCACCCAAAACTGATAGATCTAATCAATTAAATCAGTAATATTGCAAGATACAAAGCTAATATACAGAAATAAGTAGCATTTCTATACAATGAATTATCTGGAAAAAACAAAATGATACCATTTACAGTAGCAACAAAAACAATACTTAGGAATTAACTTAACCGAGTTGGTGAAAAATTTTTACTCTGAAAACATTGATGAAACCCATAATTGATGAAATACGTCAAAGAAGGCACAGATAAATAGAAAGGCACCCCATATTCATGGATGAGAAGAATCAGTACTATTAAAATGTCAATACTACCCAAAGCCATCTATAGTTTTAGTGCAATTCCTATCAAGATTCCAAAGGCAGTTTTTATAGAAATAGAGAAAACAATTCTAAAATTTATATGGAACCACAAAAGACTGTGAATGGCCAAAGGAATCCTAAGAAAAACAAAGTGGAAGGCATCACACTTCCTGATTCCAAGCTATACTGTAATGCTATAGTAATCCAAACAGTATGGTGCTGTCATAAAGGCAGCAAAACCGAGCAATGGAACAGAATTGAGAGCCCAGAAATACACTCGAGTACATTTGGTCAACTAATATTTGACAAGTGAGCTAAGAATACTCAATAGAGAAAAGATTGTTTCTTCAATAAAGGCTGTTTGGAAAATTGGACATTCACATGAAAAAGAATGAAAACAGACCCCTATCCGACAGCACTCAGAAAAATTAACAGATAAAAGACTTAAAATAAGACCTGAAACCCTGAAATTCTTAGATGAAAACCTAAAAAAAAAAAAAAAATCTCCTTGACATGGGTCTTTTTAATGATTTTTTTTTATATGACACCCAAAGCACAAGCAATAAAAAAAAAAAAAAAAAAAAGCATGACTACAACAAACAAGTGGGACTGTCCAGAAAAAAATCAACAAAGTCAAAAGACCACCTATAAATAAGAAAAATATTTGCAAACTATATATATGACAAGGGGTTAATTTCCAAAATATATAAATAATTCCTACAACTCAATAGCAAAACAAACAAAACTAGGAATCCAACTAAAGCTAGGCAAAAGACCTGAATAGACACTTTTCAAAGAAGATATATGCATGTCCAACAAGTATACAAAAAGATGCTCAACCTCACTAGTCATTAAGAAAATGCAAGTCAAAACCACAATGAGATAAACCTCATGCCTTTTAAAAAACGGCTATTATCAAAAAGGCAAAAAATAACAAATGGTGGCAAGGTTATGAAGAAAAGTTTACTCTTATGCACTATTAGTGGGGTTATAAGCTGGCACAACCACTATGGAAATAATTATGGAGAATTTTCAAAATATTGAAAGTAGAACTATCATATGACACAGCAACTCCACATCTGGGAATATTTCAAAAGCTATGTGCGCTCCCATGTTCATAGGAGCATTATTTACAACAGCCAAGACATGGAAGCAACCTAAGTGTCCCTCAATAGATAAATAAAGAAGTTGTATCTATATACAATGGGATATTATTCAGCCATAACAAAAGAGGACATCCTGCCATTTGTGACAACGCAGATGGACTTGAGGGCATTATGCTAAGTGAAGTAAGTCAGAGAAAGATATTTTATCATCTCACTTATATGTACATTACAAAAAAAAAACCCTGAATTCATAGAAAAGATCAGATTTGTGGTTACCAGAGGCGTAAGTTTCAGGGGAGGGAGAAGTGAAGGAAGGTGGTAAAAAGGTACAAAATTCCAGTTATAAGATCAATCAACACTACAGATGTACGACATGAGGACTGTAGTTAACACTGCTGCATAACATCTGTGGAAGTTAAATACTGAGTCCTCACCACAAAGGGAAAAAAATATGTATCTATAGCAGATGGTTGATGCTAACTAAACTTATTGCTCTAATCACTTCACAACATAAATCTGTTATGCTGTACACCTCAAACTGCCACAGTGCTATATGTCAATTACATTTCAATTAAACAGGAAAAAAAAAAAAAAGGCATGGTTGGTGACCACAATGTCAAACATGACCGAGCATGAAGAAGGGAATTGTGTTCACCCAGGTTTAAGGTTCTATAGTCACAGAATGGTGAGGTCTTGAAATTTCAGTTACAATGTAAGCAAAAATATATAAAACAGCAAGAAAAGAGAGCAAATAAAAACCTGTAATGTACCAACATTTCAAGTGAATAGATGGCATTTTTTTTTTCAGACTCAATCTCTTAAAATAGGGTTATGCAATAGTCCCTTTAATGTGTGCAATACATACTGAATCAGTGGTATTGCTAATGCTAGTACAGTCTTAATGATAACCACTGTTTATTGACTGCATATTTTATCTGTCACTTTCCATGAATTCAGATGTATTAACTCACTCATTATTGCTTTAACAACCCTATTATTTGGTACTTTTATTAACCACATTCTACAACTGAGGAAACTGAAGCTCCAAGACATTGGTAACTTTCCAAAATCACACAACTCCTCAGTGGTCCTATCATGAGTGAAACTCATGAAATTGGGCTCCAGAGCCTGAGGTCCTGATGTCTTTGTTATACCATCTTATATGTATGCATCTCTTCAGTGTGTTATATATACACACACATATATATATAAACTTTAACTCTTTTGCATACTTAACATCATTATTAATCATGGAATCATCCATGCCTTTAGGAAATGCATATTGTGTCTTTCAGCATGCCAGGGACTATTAGAGAGGCTGAGTATAAAGTGGTGGAGAAGATCATTAAATTCTAACACTTGTTAGAATTATAATACAGACTTTATTTAGGATTATTGTAATAGTGGTCAAACATCAAGGTAGGGGGGGAGTCTGCTAAGCTGGCCTAGCAGAATTCTTACTAAAACTGGAGGAGACAGGTGAACACAAGGTCTCAAGATGAGGCCTAGTCAAAAAGAGTGCTCAGAGGACATTGACTACACTTTGGTCATGGAGAGAGTTTTTGTTAAGACAAACGAGGGAGCTACCCTTTGGAGCTCAAAATCTAGTAGAGAGTGACAGTAAACAATTTATCAAAGGGATAAATATGGCAATTTCTGTTCCTATTAAAGAATAAAAAGAAAATAAGGCAGGCCTTGGAGAGTTACTGAGGAGTTGTTAATATGAGGTGCAGGTTTAAATAAGCTAGTGTTCGAGGAAGGCCATTTTGAGGATTTGATATTTGAACTCAAATAATAATCCTCCACTCGGCTATCAAGTTATTTTTGGATCCTTGTCCTGTGAATTGCTACATTGTAGATGTTTCCTTATAATGTTCCACTATACTGTAAATTTAAATATATATATATATATTTCTCCCCAAAGACTGTGGAATCATACAGAATGTGATAGTTTTATTTATTACAATATATCCAACTCAAAGTTGTACCTAAAAGAATGGTGAGGGCTTCATAAATACTTTTTCCACACCATATATAGAATAATTTTTATAATATATATATGCAACTATTCTCTGTAAACATGCCAACCTATCACAAAACGTTGTATAAAAAATAATTTTCTACTTCTATTTTTGTAATTTTGCTTAATTCTGTTCCTTTAAAAAGCAATACAAATTATATTTAAAATCCTTAGTGATAAATGTCTGATCTTCCTCTAATATATCAAGAGAAGATTCATCATATGGTAGGGAAAGAAAAAGAAAACTTAGAACATTTTTCTCATGAAAACCTTAAAGAATCCATCAGAATTTTGGTTTTATCAGATGCTTTTCTCAGTTTTTTCTTGTATTTTACATTACCTGAGAGAGAAAAAAAAAAAAATTACAGGGAGCTCTTTGTCCTGACCTATACTAATGAGAACCTGTTTTCTCTGCATCTGTATTGCCCCCCACCACAGGCTTATTTATCTATTTTTATACATTTCAAAACACTTCTCCAACCCCCAAGTTATAAAGTAATGCCATCTAAAAGTTTGTATATAAAAGAAAAATTCAATTATAATAGAGTATTTTATTTTGAAATTGGATTAATAAAAGGACTCTGAAGAGGGTAAGAGCTGAAAGAAAAACCAAGTAATGCTAGATCTTACTTATACAATATACTCACCTAAGAAATAAGTTATGGAAGGTGACTTGAAATCACATTATCTATTCACAAGCTAAATGTCAATATGTCACCTGGGTGAACAAAGATAAGGGGAGAGATATTTTAAGAAAAAAAGTAAATATTAAAAGCTCTTCATTATGTTTTGTGATAGGTTGGCATGTTTACAGAGAATAGTTGCATAGTGACATATAGGATCTATTACTTCCCTTGGTGTTATTATTCAAAGTTATTTTTTTAAATAAAGTTACTTTTGTAAAAAAAAATTCTTCAAGACACTGCTATCAAATATTGGATTTTTAAAAACAATTTTAGATTAATTAATACATTTTCTGTTGTAAATGTGAATATTTCAAATTATTTTCTCATTTTCTCATACGGGCTTCTTTAAATGTTCTTCCACAGACCCAAAAAGATAGTTACTGATTAAAATGTTTAAATCTAACACTGAGAGTAACAGTGTTCAGTAAGAAATGAAATGGAAGAACCATTACTGCTCAAACACCAGCTTTTTTTTTTTTTTTTTTGAGAGGGGGGAGGGGGAGAGGGAGAGGAAGAGCAGGCTCCATGTCCAGCGCAGAGCCCATAGCCCATTGAGGGGCTTGATCTGATGACCCGGAGACCATGACCTGAGCCAAAATCAAGTCAGATGCTTAAACGACTGTTTAAGCAGGCACCAAACACTAGCTTTTGACAATTAGAATACCTGTTTCTTTTTATATCAATCTACTTTAAATGATTTCTGACTCTTGAGAACATATTCTAAGTAATATAATGAAAATTCAACTAAAGTGAAAAATGACATGAAAATACGTATAAGATATGGCATGAATTATATATAAAGGAAAAGTATGTATGTACAAAGGTGTGTGTATACACATATACACACTAAAAATGTTAATTGTAACAAGTAGAATATTTTAAATTTGGTATTTGTTTTTCAAATGACATTGGGTTATCAATGAAACTTGCAATAGTTGAAACTTACTTTTGACTTAGAAACTATATAATTATAGATTTAATAAGCACTAAACTTCATAACCTTCACTTGTTTTATGTTAGCATGAATTATAAGTGTCAAATGATGGCATTTCTAAATAGATGTTGTGAGGCACCTGGGTGGTGTAGTTGGTTAAGTGACTGACTCTTGGTTTCAGCTCATCATCTCAGGGTCCTGGGATTGAACTCTGTGTCATGCTCTGTGCTCTGCACATAGTCTGCTTGAATCTATCACCCTCTGTCCCTCCTCCCCACATGTGCATGTGCTCTCTCTCTCTCAAATGAATAAATCTTTAAAAAATAAATAGATGTTGGGGCGCCTGGGTGGCTCAGTCATTAAGTGTCTGCCTTCAGCTCAGGTCGTGATCCCGGAGTCCTGGGATGGAGCCCCGCATCGGGCTCCCTGCTCGGCGGGAAGCCTGCTTCTCCCTCTCTCACTCCCCCTGCTTGTGTTCCCTCTCTCACTGTGTCTCTCTCTATCAAATAGAAAAAATCTTTAAAAAAATAAAATAAATAAATAAATAAATAGATGTTGTATCCATACTATATAAGCCAAGATAATTAATTGTATCTGTTAGATAAGAAGCCAGTTCGGTCCCAGCTTCCAGAAAGTGAAATATGGACAACAGAGTTAATTTCAAAGATTATCAGAAAATAAATAATCTTAACACTATATGAAAAGAAGAAATGCAACATGTTTTTCAGTGGCAATACAAAAATTAAAGAAAGAAAAAAGAAGCCTGGAAAAAATATTTCTAGCTTCTACTGATGTTATATGACATCATCTGTAATTTAGCGACAATTATTAATGTGATAGGTGGTAATCTTGATAATTCTCATCTACAAAAAAAAATTCAAGTAACAACTTACAAATTTTATAAATTTATTTAATTTCTATATGAAGAAGCTACGTGCATTGAACATTTCTGGGTTTGGAATCCTTTTATCTTACTGGATTGTCATTTATTTTTAGCTATACATTTAAAAAATTTTTAGAAGTAGCAAGTGATAAATAATTGCAAATGAATATCATCACATGCTGTATTTTGAGTAATAATTAAATATAAATATCATGATCTTGATTTTCTTTAAAGTCTCTTTTGTTCACTTCAATATACCTCTTGAGAATGGTTTCTTAGATATTGTATTAATTACTAGGGTTTCTAAAACAAAATTCGGAAACTTATTTTTTCATAGTCCTGAAGTCTAAAAGTCCAAGATCAGTGTTCTGGCCAGATAGATTCCTAGTAAGAACGCTTCCTCACCTGTAATAGCTGCCTTCTTGCTATTTCTTTGTTTTGTGTGTGTGTGTGTTTTGTTTGTTTTTGTTTATTTTTTGTGCAGGTGCACAGAGAGAGAAATTACAAGAGTGAGCTCTGATGTCTTTTTTTTTTTTAATGTAGTGTTCCATGATTCATTGTTTGCGTATAACACCCAGTGCTCCATGCAGAATGTGCCCTCTTTAATACCCATGTCTCTTCTTATGAGGACATTAGTCCAATTAGATTAAGGCTCCACCCTTATGAACACACTTAACCTTAATTACTTCTTTAGAGACCCCATCTCCAAATACAGCCACATTGGGGTTAGGGCTTCAACTTAATTTTGGAGGGACACAAATATTCAATCCATATATGTGTATTTATATAATAGATATTACTATGCTATGTATAATGCATATGTATTCATATATAATATAAAATACATATGTAATATGCATAATAGATGATATACAGAAAAATTATATGGCCACATTTTGCTCATTGGCTGTGTAATATCCATACAAAAATCGCTTTTACACAATACACTTTAATCTGTTCCTTCTTTTAAGCACATATATGATAGAAGTATTTCCAGCTATATGAATTGTAAAATAAATCAAAGTCAAAATAAGTAAATAAAACCTAAGAGATTCTATACTAACTACTGATAAAATTTCATTAGCTGAATTATGAGATTAATTAATCCCTCTACATTCCAAGATATGAAGAAATTACTTAAAATACAAAAGTAAATGATACAACTCAAAATTATGCTACACTATCATAATCCTTACTTGTATTTTAAGAACTCGTTGAAAGTGATCCAACTCCTTAGTTAACAACGGCATTTTAAAATATCCTATTTTACCTTTCATCCATTTCAACACTCTTGGCATCTCTGCCTGAGTTTCTCTTTTCATCTGTTTCCCTTTCTGAAACAAAATACAAAAAACACTGTCTTTTCATCCTACACTTTTAGTACTGTAACTCCTCTTTTCCTTCCTATAAGCATGATAATGTAGAATTGCTTTTGAACTTGGGGCTAAGCCCTCCTCCTTTCCTATTAACCCTAAAATTCTGTCACTTTATCTTCTTTGCCCTGATTTTTCCTTTTTAAAACCTATACCTCCTCAAATCCCTATCTAACTCAAAATAGACTTTTGGGGGGAGTTGGAAAAGGGCAGTCAGGCAGAGGTATGGAGGGACATAGGATGGGTGGAGTTGTACAGAAAGTAGGCACTGACAGAAACAGCAAAGGAACTGACAGGAGAATGTTATCGAGAGCTTATATGCTTATGTGCTTTCTTTCTTTTGGAAAGAAAAGAAAAAAAGGAAGTTAGCTTCGACTATATATAGAAATGAGGTTCTTCTGCCTTACATGTAAGACATTAGCCTTGTCAGTGCTGAAGTAGTTTTTATTATATCAAATTAACAGAAATTAATGTCTAATAGTACTGAAATCTTACATATTAACTAGGAGAGAAGATCTGCCATCTATTACTTCAGGAATTTTCAGAGATACAATTGATTGATAAATTGCATTTTCTGTTGGAAACACATAAGCACTATAGAAAGAATAAGAACAAGCAGCTAGAGCAAGGTCATAAGGTGAGAGCTTGCCTAAAGTGTTCAAGGAAGAACAAGGAGGTTATGAGGCTGGAATGAGTGAGTGAATGGAGACACTAGAATAGGTCAGGGTTTCAGGTAGAGGCAGACAGTATGAAGCCTGTAGGCCACTGTATGGACTTTGGCTTTTAGTCTCAGTGAAGAGGAATCATTGCAGTTCTAAGCAGAGGGCTGGCAAACTGGTATTAAAAAACAAAAAAACAAAAAAACACCCTAACATTTTGAGAAGAAACTGAGAGAGTAGATGTAATAGCAGCAAGATCTGTTAAGAAACTCTTACAGTAACTCCAATCAGTAAATTGGAGTGACAACAATAGAGGTAGTAAACAGTGATCAGATAATGTTGAATTCAGTGGCAACAAATATTTCTGATGTATTTGGTAAGTGGTATGGAAAAGAGTAGTTGAAAATGGCTCTATTTGTGTGTGTATCTGGAAAACTGTAGATTCCAATGGAGGTGGGTAAGGTGTCATGTGAAAAATGTTTTGGGGAGAAATCATAGGTTTAGTTTTGGATATGATAAATTTGAATGTCTATTTCACAGTCTAGAAGAGATGTCAAATAGTTTGCCATATGTGTATGAAGTTCAAGAGAGACATTTTGGCAAAGGATATAAATTTAGGAGTCTGTCAGCACATATTTTGAAGATATGGGGCTGGTTGAGATCAAATAAGGGAATAGAGAAAGAATGAGACATGAGGCACCTCAACATTAAAAGATCGGGAATATCTAAGGTTTCTCTGCCAGATGTCATCTTCACAAGGCAGGAAGGGATGGCAAGCTTGGTCCAGAGGCTGTGCATACTGGGCCTGACCCTCTCAGGTGTGTGAGGTACAATCTGCTGAATCACCACTTACAAACAGGAATCCGGTTATTGGAGTGTTCCTACAAAAGTACCCTATGCAGGATCTGCAAAACCTCAGAAAACATTAGATTTCTGCATTGTATGAAAAATATCTGGAGACTGCAGAAGAAGAGTTGTATATCCTACAAGTAAAGAATATAAAAAGGCAGTCAAAGACCTTAATGGGACCTTTTTTCCCAGAAGATTGTTATCCTACAGAACCGATGTTATGCCAAGATAACAGAAATATGTTTCAATATGTCCTTAAAGAATTTTTCAAAATGGAGACTATTTCACCATGTGATGTGTTCTTGACTAGTGGGGAGTTATGACTAAATGTGAAACATATGGAAGTATGTTCCAGCATTTTGGTAGTGAATTTTGGTAGTGAATTGCTGAACACATTTGGAAACACTGACATCTAATTTTCTTTTTTATTTATTTATTTGACAGAGAGAGGCAGAGAGCACAAGCAGGGGGAGCAGCAAGCAGAGGGAGAGGGAGAAGCAGACTCCCCACCGAGCAGGGAACTTGATGCAGGGCTCAATCCCAGGACCCTAGGATCATGACCGGAGCCAAAGGCAGACGCCCAACTGACTGAGCCATCCAGGCACCTCTGACATCTAATTTTCATGGATGGATCATATCACTGAAAAATTTTATAAATGGTCAAGGGTTGAATACATTTCCTATTTCACCTTTAAATATGGATGCTAAGATGGAATGTATTTTTAAGTGAATTATACAAATGCCAGGAAATGATGTCCAGTGGCATACAGAGAAAGCATGTTATGAGTGAGTAAAGTTCAAATATATTTGCCACTCATAAAATGTTTCGAGAACATGATTTTATTGTTGGTGAAGCTTGGGAAAATTGATTGATTTGGTAACAAAAATCAAGGCATTCAAACCCTAATTTATCAATTCAGTCCAGTTTATACTGGAAATAGTTCTGGCATATATTTGATTGAATGACTTTGATGTGCTAATGGAGCAACTCTGAATAACTTCATGATTATAATGTCACAAAATTAACTTTTTATTTAGGGCAATGACAGAAAGTCATAGAAATTCCTTTTCTAAGATAACATTTAGTTTTTAATTCCTCATTAGCCTTGACATATTTTTATTCAATAACTATCATTTTTGACATATTAATTATATAAATATTCACAGGATACTTCACGAAAATGAATTATATTAACATATCAGAAAAATATATATTTATAGAAAATACACAAAAAAAATGAAATATATCTGGGCAAAGGGGAGAATCCATAGGAGATGGAGATAGAGTGAACACTTAGACAAAGTGAAGCCAAGTGGGGAAATAGATGAAAGAGGAGGGAATGCTCAACTCTGTTGAGTGCTGCCTGTAGTTTAAACAATCCATGAACTCCCCGATGTTTAGCTACCATATGATCCAGCAATTGCACTACTGGGTATTTACCCCAAAGATACAAAAGTAGGGATCCGAAAGGGTACGTGCACCCCGATGTTTAGCTTCCATATGATCCAGCAATTGCACTACTGGGTATTTACCCCAAAGATACAAAAGTAGGGATCCGAAAGGGTACGTGCACCCCGATGTTTAGCTACCATATGATCCAGCAATTGCACTACTGGGTATTTACCCCAAAGATACAAAAGTAGGGATCCGAAAGGGTACGTGCACCCCGATGTTTAGCTACCATATGATCCAGCAATTGCACTACTGGCTATTTTCCCCAAAGATAAACAATCCATGAACTGAAAATTGATTAGTGGATTTTCTAAAATAGAGATAATTGCTGACCTTCACAAGAACAGTCTCTGTAGACTGATGAAGGAAATTGTGTTTGAGAGCATGAGATCAGAGGAACCGATGAAGAATGTATAAAAAACTCACCTGAAGAGTGTGCTAAAAAAGCCAGAAAACTGCACAATAACTGACAGGAGAATGTTATCAAGAGCTTATGTGCTGGAGTGCCTGAGTGGCTCAGTCGGTTAAGCATCTGCCTTCGGGTCAGATCATGATCTCAGAGTCCTGGGATCGAGCCCCACTTCAGGCTCCCTGCTCAGTGGGGAGTCTGCTTCTCCCTCAGCCCCTCCATTCATACTCTCTTTCTCAAATAAATAAAATCTTAAAAAAAGAGCTTATGTTCTTATACGGTAGAAAATGAAAATTTCATATTATACTAAAGATAAGGAAAAAGTCCTAAAGCATTGTCTTTAAATAGCTAAGAGAAGATCAACTCTCATGTACAAGTAGATATTTTTTCATTAGAGAATGATAATTGCATGTGCAGTGAAAGGCTATAAAGCAGGGAACAGAGTTGCCCATCTGGTAATTGGATAGTTGTAGTTATTAGAGTCTGCAAAAATTCTTATGGCTTCAGTTTTCTCAGTGAAGTAGGAAGAAAAGCAATTGGTGAGTGACAATAATAAAACGGCTAATGTGGTGTGAGTGGAGAGGAGGAAGTATAAAATGATCATGTAAGAGAGTGGTACAGCGAGTGGACTAGCAACTTCCTGGATGCCTGTTGTGCAGTTTAAAGGGTCTACTTGGTGTTTGTAGGCAAGAAATTAAAATAAGAATTTTTAGTGTGGCTTTATGTTTTTCTCCCACCACATTTTGCCAGAAAGGTAGATGGGCATAGAATACGGATGATAGTAGTGGAAGTACTTCTCAAAATAACTCCACAATTTATAATTAATACTACTTGGTAAACACTATTTAAATCCTAGGTCTGAGGAAAAGAAAGTGATTGAGGGTGATAGCAAGACTAGTGGCTTTGGTTTCATGTAAATCAATTCATATTTCTAAGAAACAGAAAGGGGCAGAGGTTGAGAAAAACAGGATAATAAAGGTGGCATATTAGACATTTGCCTGTGGAATCTCACAGCCTATAGGCTTAGGGGACAGTAAGACATAACGATCTGGGGTCCAGGACTCAGGAAAGCATTATGCACTAGAAATGGAAACTGGAAAAAAATTAGCACATAGAAGGCAATTTAATCCATTGGAAAGAATTATATGATCCAAGAGGTCCATCTAGAATTAGAAGACAATGACCTATCAAGCTTAGCAGAACATAGATATTTATGAAATTGTCAAATAAGCAGCTATCAAAGGACACTAAAAAGAAATTTTGAGAGCTAGGAGGGAAATTCTAAACACATAGGAAGTGACTGCTTCAAAAATTTAGAGTATAATAAGGCAATATCAAGATCAATGGGTGGAAATAGATGGCCCAATGTGCCCCAAAGTGTATAGAATGTTCCAGGTCATTAACATATTTGGAGGTTATGAAATGTGCAAAATGTTAATTGCATAAGGCTAATACCATGTAGCCATATTAATAGCCAGATGCTATGATAAAAAAAAAAAACCAAAAATTAAATATTTAGATCCTTGTTATTCGTGGAATGTCTAAAGTATTAGTTTTTTTAGTGACATATTCCTTGAAAAGTTTAAGGGGATTTAATACTTTTTTTTGTAATTTTTTAAATTAAATATTGAGATCTTGGATATGAATGCGGGACTACTAATAGAATTTATCTTAATGAAGGATGGTAATTTATCAATATTTTTAGATCACAGGCTAACTTTATATGTAGTTTAACTTTCTGAAATTAAAATAATCTTATTTAAAAAAAAACAGATTTCTGCAATTTCCAAATGGAGTAATAAATTGTTATTGTCAGATTTTGTACTCCTTCAAGGGAAAAAATTACTATCATTCAATTTCATGCATTTAAAGTTTTCCCAAAAGTCCTGTCATTTGTTGATATTTTTCAATGAACTATGAATTTGATTCTTCTCTCAGTTTGGTCTTCATTTGAGAACTTAAAATCCAAGTTAAATTTTAAATAGTGAATAGTTTCTGAAATAGTCCTTCTGAGAAAGCTCAAAGTATCTCATTTTTTTTTTGGTTATTTTCTCAGATCAGCTATATGTTAAATATATCTTTTTTTAAATAGTTCACAGTTATAAGTGAAATAATGATGGAAAAGACATTATAATCATAGCTAAGAAATGAAAATTTGGTCCTTTATATTAGTTTTAACTATTATTAGTTCATTATTACACAGTGCTTTACCTCCAAGTCTCCCTGGGAATCAGGTTACCGGGACATTAATGAGAGGCCTACGAAAGGAATGTTATATACTTGCAAATGCTGAAATAATATGCACATTCCACATACTTTTCTGCTAAATGAAATATTCCAAAGACAAATCAGTAGAAATCATGAGCTGCCATCTTTATGCCTATTAATTCTCACTCCCCATATTTCACTAACAGCACATCTTTGAAACATTCTGATAGATCCAAGGAGGATTAACCTGCATTCACACTTTTGTGTAACTTTAATAATTAGATTTATAACTTGTGAATATTAAGGACAAACAGAATTGAGAATCTTGATTTTGGAAGAGACTTGATGTAAAAAGTTTTAGATACAAACTTTTCAGTCCTTTGACAAGAGAATGAGTGGAGTAAGTTTGTGGATGTGAAATGATGAATTTTATTAGAAAGCAACATGGTTTCAAGATCATAGATGCAACAGAAGCTTGGGAGAATGTGAGTAAAGGGGTTGAAATACCACAAAATAAAATCTTACTCATTTTGATCCAGGCTCTTTTAGCAGGTATTTACATGTGCCAGTCATTTTATAACTCCTAATGAAATAGATGTTGACGTGTCCTTGCACCAAGGTATCAAATACACAGACCTCAATGTCTTCTAGTTAAATTCAACATGCTCATTAATCAAATTTCTCTCTGAAGTTATTCGATTTCTGCTCAATCCTTAACTAAACCACTGTCTCTCCTCAAATGGCAGGAAGATATAACAGAAATTCAGTGGAGGATGAGAGAGAACAGCTTCATGAACTAGCTTCCAACTCATTTCTTAATGTCATACTAATAATTACGTAATATGTGGGAAATTCCAGAGTGACATCACCAGAATTGGTAGTACTTGTGTAATCTAAACATAAGTAATGAATTTAAGTTTGTGTATTTATTAGATGAAGAGCTAAATTATGTATTAAATTAAAAGGAGTCTACAAAATAATTAAAATGGCATCACATTGTTTTTTCAAGTGGGTTTTTAATTATTATTTAATACTCATCTTGAAGAGAAAGCTGCAACTAATATTGAATTATTTTACAGATACTTTTGACAAATTTTTGAATTTAAATATGCTTATATTGAATTATATTATTTTCACAAATGTCAAATCAATTTTGTATCAATTGGTCATCATCATTTATAGGGCAATTCCTACATCGATTCTTTTATCTGATATAGACACATCAAATTCCATGCTAAGAAAGCACTGTCTATAAACAATCTGTTAATTTGAGTCCAGTTTGTTTATTACAGTGGACCAGAGTGAAAGAAGTCTTATTTTCAAAGATTTGTCATTCTCCATTCCAACGTGTTTTTGTTACATTCCAATTCAGTTGGGTCAACTACTTCCTACAGCTGGCTGGATTTTAGTCAGAAATCCAAGGAAATTTAAGGGGAGCAGAATGAGAAAACAATTGAAAGGGTATAGATAAAACATACCAACAGCAGACTTAGAGAACTCCCTAATGAATGTTTGACATTTTCAGATTACTCTATGACATTGATGAGGATAGAAATTATGCCACTGATTGAAATAAATTCAGTGAAAAAACTAATCTCTACTTAATATATAACCTGAAGGGAAGGTTTTGAATTACCAATGTTAAAATTGATTTTCAAACTTGAAAACTTTTAAGAAGATTAAATAAAAAGCTCATACTTAGATGTTTGGGTTTATATACTTACTTATCCCAGGAATTATTAGTTAAAAATTTTTAGTTAAAAATTTGTAGAAATATTTGCCAGGAAATCAAGTTCCACATCTGCCATTAGTAAAATTCTTTACCTATTAAAAAAATATCACAACTATAGCTACCTATTGCAATCAATATATCATATCTCTGGGGGCATTAAAATAAATTAAGTCTTGTCATGAAAGGTGGACAAAAATCTTGTCCATTTATTTTTGTTCTCTTTATTATATTCTAAACAACTTTGAAATATTCCTCTGGGCTAATATTAATATAAATTAATTGAGGGCTTGCATTGGGGTTAACTGCCCTTCTGAATTCAATCATTTCTTTCCTGAAAAATGTTGAGATGACCTGAAAGTTTAGTGTCATAGCAGGAAAAGACATCATTGTCCAACTTGAGGAAATTTTAAGAAAAAAACAAATAGGTTGTGTGTTGGTCTATACGCATACAGCAATTTTTCTTTTAGTTTCTATGGGATTGTTTTGCACTTAATTACATATGCTAATGAAGGCAGATAATAGGAAAGAATTACTGCATATGCCTGGGGAAAGTTTTTATATTTGAACCAATAATGTATGAGCAAATTCTTTTTCCACATCTCCGGGGACTCCATTACTTATCTTTTCATCTTTACTAATCCAATAGAATAAAAGTCATAAAAGTCATATCTCATTGTTTCAATTTTCAGAGTACCTTTCACATATACTCTAGCCATTTAAATTTGCATGTGAGAGAATTATATATTTCTAACCTTTTTTGGTCAGTTTTTCTAATGGGTTGTCTAAATTTCTACAAATTTTAAATACTTAAATTGTGTATTTTACAAACATTGATCCTCTAGTTTATGATTTTGAATAGACCACATCAACAGATGAAGGGAGGAGAAGTGGACACTTCTGGTGGAGTTATACATTTCTAATATCTATTAAGATATAAAATGCATACCAGACTCAGACATATTGTTCAGATAAACAAATGAGTTAAATTTATATAAGAACATGATTCTTGAAGAAAACTGCCCAGATTCACACACCAGCTCTATTAACTGAACGTTGTTAGGTAAGTTTCTTTTTTTCTTTTTTCTTCAGTTTCATCATCATTTGTTTTTATTGAGTATTTTTATTTACTTGTTTGGTGTGTAGAAGTTGCTGGATGGGATAAGATTGCATAAGGATGAGTGGCTATTATTACATATTTTCTTCATCTACTTTTGCATTTCATTTCATTTTGTGGTGAGCATGTTACTTTTAAAAATTTAAGAATTACAATTCTAGGGGGGCACCTGGGTGGCTCAGTTGGTTAAGCAGCTGCCTTCAGCTCAGGTCATGATCCCAGGGTCCTGGGATCGAGCCCCGCATCGGGCTCCCTGCTCAGCGGAGAGCCTGCTTCTCCCTCTCCCTCTGCCTGCCACTCTACCTACTTGTGCTATCTCTCTGTCAAATAGATAAATAAAAAATATCTTTAAAAAAAAAAAAATCCTTAAAAAAAAAAAAAAGAATTACAAATCTAGGTTTTACATGATATAATTATATTGCTAAATTCTATTTTTGTGTCTATTATATTTACAAAATACATATTTATTCAAACAGTTTAAAAATCCAATGTATTTTTAAATCATTTTATTGCTTTATTGAAGTACTCCATTGAAAATATTTATCTTTATGACCTATTCAGTGTTAGATAAATCTTTCAGATTATTCATTCAACACTTCGTCTGAGAATGGAGGGTATAATCAGTATCTTATTGTGGCCTGTCATAGTTAGTAAACAGTCAAGATTTGGATACCTAATTCCACCAGCAAAAAGAATATGTCATAGTTAGTAAACAGTCAAGATTTGGATACCTAATTTCATAAGCAAAAAGGATATGTTAGGTTAATACATTGGTCAAACAAAGGTATGAGCATGCCAAAGTCTTCATCTGCCAAAAATCTTTATTGACCTGATCCTCACTCTCTGGCAGTAAGGACCATCACTGTTTTTGGTTTTTGTTTTTGTTTTTCCTATACATCTTTTTCTATACAATGATAAGACTTTGTGAAATCTTAACAAGCTATCCTATATCAGATTATATATCATATATATATTATGTATGTTTCCATTACTTGCCTGTACATATCTGCTTCAATTTGACAATTTTAGCAACTTTGCCTAAAGCCAATCAAAGGCTTTCTATCTTTTTGCATGCATGATGACATAAACTCTAACCCCTGATATATGGCAACACATATTTTATATTACTGAAGTATTCTTTTAAACCTGTTTTTCTTGGAAAAATGCCTTAGCCTTTCTATCTCATTAGATTTCTAGTCAAATCAATTAGATTCATTTCAAGCAACACTTTAAAAATACCACATGTCAAAAATATATAGTCAGCTTTTTGTGAAGATGAATGGAATGAACCCTGTTATCCTCAAGTAATATAATTCATAAAGTAATGCATTATTTATTTATTTTGGCATCCACAGAACACTCCATTTGAATTCATGTACCAATAGGCTAATAATTTCATGAAATTTTATGAAGATTCAAATCAATTGAAAAAATAAACCTAAGTCATATCAATAAGAGAAAGAGTTGTTTGCAATCAACAGACAAGAAATCTGGTTTATGATTTATGAGCATCTGGGTGGCTCAGTCGGTTAAGCATCTGCCTTCGGCTCAGGTCATGATCCCGGGGTACTGGGATCAAGCCCCACATCAAGCTCCCTGCTCAGCAGGGAGCCTGTTTCTCCCTCTCCTTTTCCTGCCACTTCCCCTGCTTGTGCTCACTTTCTCTCTGTCAAATAAATAAATAAAATCTTAAAAAAAAAAAAAAACAACTAATGATATACTATATGTTGGCTAATTGAATTTAAGTAACTTCAAAAAAGCAAGGAGTTCATCACTACTAGACCTCCTGTAGAAGAATTAAAAGGAGTTCTACATAGTGAAATGAAAAAAAAAAAAAAATGCTAGAGAGCAACCCAAAGGCATATGAAGACATGATGCTTACCAGTAAAGGTGAATATTTAGACAAAAAATAACGTGAGAATATAATGGTAGTGTATAAGGCACTATTTATTTTGGTATAGAATTTGAAGAATATATAAAAGTTATAAAATTGTTAATTGATACATGATATATAAGGAGACAATCTGTAACATTAGTAAAATAAAGTTGGGTAGGGAAATATAAAAGAGTAGAAATAATTGAAGTTATCAGTTTAAATGGATTATTATAACAATAAGATGTTTTATGTAAGTCCAAAGGAACACACACGCACACAAGACTAGAGTAGACATACAAAAGACAATTAGAAAGGCATCAAGGCATGTTAACTGAAAAAAAAAAAAATCAGTGAAACACAAAGGAATGTACCAAGAGAGGAAAGGGGGAACAAAATAACTACAAGATAGCCAGAAAAAAATAATTAGCAAAATGAAAATAATTACCCATCTAGTAATAAATTTAAAGGAATTAAACTCCCAATCAGAAGATATAGAGTGGTTTAATGTTTTTGTTTTAAAGATGGAACTATATGATTCTACAGGAGACTTGCTTTATTTATTTATTTATTTTTAAGATTTATTTATTTGAAAGAGAGAGAGCTGAGTGGAGGGAGGGGCAGAGGGAGAGAGAGAATCTTAAGCAGACTCCCTGCCAACACTGGGCTCTATCCCAGGACTCTGAGATCATGACCTGAGGACCTGAGCTGAAATCAAGAGTCAGACACTTAATCAACTGAGCCACCTAGACACCCCAGGAGACTTGCTTTAGATTTAAAGACACACATAGGCTAAGAGTAAAAGATTGGAACAAGATATTTCAGGCAAATTATAACCAAAATAGATCAGAGGTGGCAATATTTACATAAGACAAAATAGACTCAATGTCATAATCTCTGTGAAGAAACAAAGAACATTAATAATAAAAGAGAAAAATCACCAGGAAAATGTAATAATTATACACTCATCTATCATGAGTGCGTCCAAATATATTACCAAATATTGACAGAATTGAAGGAAGAAATAAATGGCAACACAGCAATACTAGAAGATTTCAATACCCCATTTCCAAAAATGGATAGAAAAAACAGAAGTATCGTTAAGGAAAGAGAGGACTTGAAACACATATCAATTAGACCTAATGGATATATAGAGAACATTCCACCCAAAAGGAAGAGAATACTCATTCTCCCAAGCACACAGAACATTCTTCAGGATAGGTCACATGTTAGGCCACAAGAATTATCTTAACAAATTTAGGAAAATGAAATCATACAAAGTATCTTCTCTAACTGCAGTAGAATGAAACCAGAAATTAATGTAAAGGGAAACAGAAAAAAATAATGTGGAAATTAAACAACACACTATTGAACAACCATAAGGTCAAAGAAGAAATCAAAAGGGAAATTAAAAATATCTTGAGATAAATAAAAATAAAGTCTTATAACCTGTGCCAAAGTGGCAGGGACCGTCAGATCTCTCTGAGAAAAAAAGTGCTGATGGGTGTCATTTCTCTTCTCCTAAAGCCAGGAGCCAATGAAGACATTCTCCATCTACTTCGCTAACTCAGTGTGCCCTACCCTGGAATTGCCCTGCAGACCCCTGTCATCCAACCTACCTGCCTTGGCAAGCATCCCTCCAAAGTAGCTCTTATACTGCCACACTCTGCAGGCATCCCCAGCAGGGACTGTTGCTACTCAAATGTGATACCTGCCCTGGGGAGGAGAAAAAAAAAAAAAAAAAAAAAACACACACCACACTTAAAGTTTCAGCAAACTGTCCATGTAGATGACTACACAAGGAGTAAGCCCTCCCCTTTGGACACTTACAGTTGTGGCAGAGAGGCTAATTGTAGACAGCTAGTCTGAATGCCAGTTTCACCCACCAACAAAAGTCTCTCAGTTGGCTGCACAGTTAGCAAGCCCTGCCCTTTGGTGCACCCAGAACTGTGGCAAAGAGACTAATTGCAGATGGCTATTCTGACCACTGGCCCCATCCAACAAAGCAGTGGTGGCCTCGCACAGATCTCTCAACTGTGCAAGAACTAAACCTTGGCCAGTGTACCCACAGAAAGCAAATTGGGTAACTGCAGCCGGCTGAGCTGAAGGCAATCACAGTCCGCCACAACAGTAGAGCACGTGGCCCACACAGAGGACATATATGGAGTGCCTGGTTCTGGTGACTAGAGGGGATAGAGCTAGAGAGCACTGTGGGATCTCTTTGACACAAAGTAACTACTATCAAGACCAAGAGATGTAGCTGATCTACTTAATACATAGAAACAAAAACAGTTAGACAAAAGGAGAAAAAATGAATATGTCCCAAATGAAAGAATAAGACAAAATCATAATGAAAGAGCCAAATAAAACAG
The DNA here is from genome assembly GCF_964656455.1 of Halichoerus grypus. Classification (NCBI taxonomy): domain Eukaryota; kingdom Metazoa; phylum Chordata; class Mammalia; order Carnivora; family Phocidae; genus Halichoerus; species Halichoerus grypus. The sequence goes on along the minus strand of NC_135714.1, from coordinate 95,988,841 downwards.
AGATAAACACCATGCCTAATAAAGAATTCAAAGTAATGGTCATAAAGATGAACTTGAGAAAAAAAGAGGATATACTCAGTGAGAACTTCAACAAAGAGAAAATACTAAAAAGTACCAGTAAGACCTGAAGAAATTAATAACAAAAATACACTAGAAGGAATCAACATCAGATTAGAGAATGCAAAATAGATCAATGATCTGGAAGACAGGGTAATAGAAAGCAATCAAGCCAAATAAATAGAATAAAAAATGAGAATAGGTTAAGGAATTCAGTAATATCATCAGGCATAATAACATTTGTGTTACAGGGATCCTAGAAGGAGAAGAGGGAGAGAAGAGGGGAAAAAAATCTGTTAGAAAAGAATAGCTAAAAACTTCCCTAATCTGGGGAGGGAAATCTAAGTCCAGGAATCAGAGTCCCAAATAAGAAGAACTGGAGGAGGTCCACACTAAAACACATAATAATTATAATGACAAAAACACAGTGGTCAAGAGAGAATTTTAAAAGCAGTAAAGGAAAACAGTTACAAAGGAAACCCCAGAAGGCTATCAGCTGATTTTTCAGCAGAAACTTTTCAGGCCCAAAAGAGAATGGCAGAACATATTCAAAATGCTGAAGGAAAAAAAATAATACAACCAAAAACACTCCACCCAGAAAAGTCACCATTGAGAATTGAAGAAAAGATAAAAAGTTTCCCAAAATTAAAGGAGTTCATCATTACCAAACCAACATTACAAGAAATGTTAAAAAGAATTCTCTAAGTGGAAAGAAAAAGCCAAATCTATCTAAAATTATGATAGAAAAGTATCTCACTGGTGAAAGCAAACATATAGTAAAGGTAGATTAATCATTTGTAAAGCCAGGATTGAGGTTAAAACCCAAAAGTAATAAAATCAATTAGATACAAAAACTAAAAGGGATACACAAAATAAAAGCATGTAAAATATGACATCATATACATAAACATGGAGGGGGGGGTAAAAATTTACTGCTTTTAGAATATGTTCAAACTTAAGTGACCATCAACTTAATATAGACTGCTATACACATAGATATATAAACCCAAAGGTAACCACAAATCAAAAACCTATAATAGATATATGTAATATAAAGGAATCTAAGCATTATACTAAAAGCAGCCATCAAACCACAAGAGAAGAAAGGAACAGAGAAGCACTACAAAAACAACCAGAAAACAATGAACAAAATGGCAATAAGTACATACCTGTTGTGTAAGACTCAGAGCCAAGGGTGGGTGATAACTCAGCAAGACCAAAGAAATGACCCAGGATGGTGACTGAGACATAGGTTTATTGGAAGAACTTACATATAGGGAGTTCAGGAGAAGCAGGTCTGACAAGCCATCCACTGCTGGAACTGACACAACAGGCATTTATAGTGTAGAAACTGGGCTGGCAACTCTCTGTAGACTTTTTCCTCCTTGCTGGCCAGCATTCCAAGTCCCTCCATCCAGACATTCATCATTACAGAGGAGATACTCGGGTGGGTCACCACCAGAGCCCCTGACCTTGAATGCTAAACATTACGTTTCTCTACATACTCTGCTTGATGGGAATACAGAGAGAAGACAGGATCTGTGCATTCTAAAGGTAATAATTAGCAAGGGCATTCAGGATGTTCATGTACAAACCACCCATCCAGGATGTACCATAAATCCACTGATAATTATTTTAAATATAAATGGACTAAGTGTTCTAATCTAAAGACATGTGGTGATTAACAGATACTAAAACCAGGTCCATCAATATGCTGTCTACACGAAATTCACTTCAGACCTTAAGGCTCATATAGACTGAAAGTGAAGGGATGGAAAAATATATGCCATGCAAATGAAAAAAAAAAAAAAAAGCCAGGGTAACAATGCTCATATCAGACAAAATAGACTTTAAAACAATGACAGTAGCATGAGTCAAAGAAGGGCATTACATAATAAAGCAATCAATCCAACCAGAAGATATAATAATTGTAAATATCTCTGCACCCAACATAGGAGCACATACATATACAAAGTAATATTAATAGACATAATGGGAGTAAAGACAGTAATACAATAATAGTAGGGGACTTTAACACCCCACTTACAACAAGAGCTAGATCATCAAGATAGCAAATCAACAAGGAAAGAATGGCTTTGACTGACCTATTAGACAACATGGACATTACAAATATACACAGACTATTCCACACAAAAACAATATACATTTTTTTTTCAAATGTACACAGAACACTCTCCAGGATAGATCACGTTATGCCACAAAACAAACCTCAATGTACCAAGATGACTAAAATCATATCAAGTATCCTTTCTGATCACAGTTATAAAACTAGAAATTACAAGAAAAATACCTGGAAAAAAACAAATACATGGAGCTTAAACAACATACTACTAAACATTGAATGAGTCAACCAAAAAAAATCAAAGAGGAAAAAAAATACATCCAGACAAATATAAAAACAAAAACATAATGTTCCAAAATCTTTGGAATTCAGCAAAAGAATTCTAAGAAGGGAGTTAATAGTGATACAAGCCTATCTCAAGAAACAAGAATAATCTCAAACAACTTTACCTTAAACCTAAAGGAGGTAGAAAAAGAAGAAAAAGTCCAAAGCTAGTAAAAGGAAGGAAGTAATGAAGATTAGAAGATAAATAGAAACTAAAAGCACAATAGAAAAGATCAATGAAAGCAAGAGCTGGCTCTTTGAAAAGATAAAATTAATAAGCCTTTAGTCAGACTCATCAAGAAAAAGAGAGAGGACTCAAAATCAGAAATGAAGGAGGAGAAATATAAACAACACCAAAGAAATACAAAGGATTATAAGACAATATTATGAAAAACTACATGCCAACAAAATGGATAGCCTATAAGAAATGGATAAATCCCTAGAAAAATACAATCTTCCAAAACTGAGTTGGAAATAGAAATTATAAGCAGACCAATTACTACTAATGATATTGAATAAGTAATCAAAAAACTACCGACAGAAGTCCATGACCAGCTGGCTTCACAAGTGAATTTAACAAACATTTAAAGAAGAGTTAATATCTATTCTCTTAAAACTATTCCAAAAAAAGAGGAAGAAAAACCCAAATTCATTCTGTTAGCCAGCATCACCCTGATGCCAAAACCAGGCAAAGACAACACAAAAAAGGAAAACCACAGGCCAATATATCTGATGGAAATAGATTCAAAAATCCTCAAAAAAATATTGGCAAACTGCATTCAATACATTAAAAGGATCATTCAGGGCGCCTGGGTGGCTCAGTTGGTTAAGCGCCTGCCTTCGGCTCAGGTCATGATCCTGGAGTCCTGGAATCGAGTCCCGCATCGGGCTCCCTGCTCGGCAGGGGGTCTGCTTCTCCCTCTGACCCTCTTCCCTCTCATGCTCTCTGTCTCTCATTCTCTCTCTCTCAAATAAATAAATAAAATCTTTAAAAAAATAAATAAATAAATAAATAAAAAATAAAAGGATTATTCACCAGGATCAAGAGGGATTTATTCCAGGGATACAAGAGTAGTTCAATATTTGCAAATCAATCAACAGGACATGCCAGATTAACACAACAAAAATAAAAAAAAAATCATATGATCATCTCAATAGATGCAGAAAAAGCATTTGACAAAATCCACTGTCTATTCATGATAAAAAAAAAAATCTCAATAAATGGGTTTAGAGGGAACATTCTTCAACATAATAAAAACTATATATGAAAAACCAACAACTAATGTCATACTTAATGGTGAAAAACTGAAAGCTTTTCTTCTAAGATCAGAAACAAGCATGTCCATTTTTGCCACTTCTATTCAACATTGTACTGGAAATCTAGGTGCAACAAACAAGATAAAGAAGTAAAAGTCATCAAGTTTAGCAAAGTATTATAACTGTCACTATTTGTAGATGACATGATACTATATATAGAAAACCCTGAGGAATCCACCAAAAAAAATATGAGAACTGATGAACGAAATCAATAAAGTTGCAGGATATAAAATAAATATACAGAATTAGGTGCATTCCTATGTGCTAATAACATATCTGAAAACCAAATTAAGCAAACGACCACATTTACAATTGTACGAAAAAGAATGGGATGTCTAGGAATAAATTTAACCAAGGAGCTGAAAGACCTATATACTAAAATCTGTAAGACATTGATGAATGAAATTGAGGATGATAGAAACTAATTGAAATATATGTCTTGCTCATTAATTAGAATAATACTGCTAAAATGTCCATACTACCCAAAGCAATCTATGAATTCAATGCACTACCCATCAAAATACAATATCATTTTTCACAGAACTAGAACAAATAATCTTAAAATTTGTAAGGAACCACAAAAGAACTTGAATAACCAAAACAATCTTGAGAAAGAATAAGCCTGGAGGTAACACAATCCCAGATTTCAAAATATACTACAAAGTTGTTAATAATCCAAACAGTATGGTACTATAGCAATAGATCAATAGAACAGGATAGACAGCCCAGAAATAAACTCACACCTATATAAGCAACTAATGTATGACAAAGGAGGCAAGAATATACAAGGGCAAAAAGATAGTCTTTTCAATACATGGCTTATGGAAAACAGGACACATACATGGAAAAGAATGAAACTGGACCACTTTCTTACACAATACCAAAAAAAAAAAAAAAAAAAAGCCTCAAAATGGATTAATGACATAATTTTGAGACCTAAAACTATATTTTCTTTTAGGAGTTTTATAAACAGTCATCTCTTACTCTTAGTAACATATTATGGATAGGACTCCTCAGACAAAGGAAACAAAAGCAAAAATAAACTATTGGGACTATACCAAACTAAAAAGCTTTTTGCACAGAAAAGGAAACCATCAACAAAACATAAATGCAACCTAGTGAATGGGAGAAGCTGTTTGCAAAGATATAGCCAATAATAAGTTAATATCTTAAAAATAAAAGAACTTATACAACTAGACACCAAACTCCCCCCAAATAATCCAATTAAAAATAGTGAGAAGACATGAACAGACATTTCTCCAAAGAAGACATACAAATGGCCAGCAGGCACATGAAACAATGCTCAACATTACTCATCATCAGGGAAATACAAATCAAAACTACAATGAGATGTCACCTCACACCTGTCAAATGGCTAAAATTAACAATATAGGAAACAACAGATGTTGGCAAGGATTCAGAGAAAAGGAAACCCTCTTGTACTGTTGGTGGGAATGTATAACTGTTGGTGGGAAAGTGCAGCCACTCTGAAAGAGTATGGAGGTTCCTCAAAAAGTTAAAAATAGAACTACCTTATAATCCAGCATAGCATTACTATTTACCAAAAGGTTAAATGATGATCCAAAGGGATACCTGCACCCCAATATTTATAGCATCATTATCAACAATAGCCAAATTATGGAAGGAGCCCAAATGTCCATCAACTAATGAATGGATGGAGAAAATGTGGTACATACATACATACGTACGCGCACACACACACACACACACACACACACACACACACACACACACACAGAGGAATATTACTCAACCATCAAAAAGAATGAAATTCTGCCATGTACAGGGACTTGGATGGAGCTACTGTGTATTATGCTAAGCAAAATAAGTCAGAGAAAGACACATACCATTTGATTTCACTCATATGTGGAATTTAAGAAACAAAACAGACAAACACAGCAGAAGGGGGGGGAAAGGGGGAGAGGGAAACAAACCATAAGAACTCTGAACAGTAGAGAACAAACAGGGTTGATGGAGGGGCAATGGGCAGATGGATGGGCTAAATGAGTGATAAATATTAAGGAGGGCATTTGATGTGATGAGTACTGGGTGTTATATGCAACTGATGAATCACTAAATTCTACTCCTGATACCAATATTACACTATATGTTAAATAACTAGAATTTAAATGAAAACTTGAAACAAAAAATAAAAATAGAACTACCACATGATCTAGCAATCCCACTTAAAAAATTTGACAAGATCTTGAAGAAAGTATTTGCATTTCTGTGTTCATTGAAGCATTATTGTAATTGTCAAAAGAGTTAGCCAATCTAAATATTCATCAAAAAATGAATGGGTAAAGAAAATGTGATAAATATGTACAATAGAATATTAAAAGGATTAATATAAAATATATTTTATATATTTATATTATATTAAATTATATTATATTATATTAATATTTTATCCTTGCCTTAAAAGGAAAGGATATCTGTAATATATGACAGAATGGTTGAACCTGGAAGTTATGTTAAGTGAAAAAGAACAAAATAGTCACAGAAAAAGAAACTTACATGAGTTATCTAAAATAGTCAAGCTCATATAAGCAAAGAATAGAATGGTGGTTGCTTGCTAGGGGCTGGTGATAGAAATGGGGAGTTGCTTTACAAGGGGTATAAGTTTCAGTTATATAAGATGAACACATTTTAGAGATCTGTGTTACAATATTGTGCATATAGTTAAAATATTAAGTGTATAATACAGCATTTGGAGAGTATATTTTATGTTAAGTGCCTTATCATTATAATAAAAAGTCAGGGCAAAATTATGCTCTGGCTGGTAGTGGACTTAGTGCTATTGTAACTAATAAACAGACTCCAAACTACTTGCATTAATTATTATGCAATGTCCATGTGATATTTTGCAAACATAACTGATTTGATAAATCTCTGAATCTTCACAACTTTCCAATTAAATTTTCCTAAAATTCCAGGAGAGATTTTATATCTGAATTCTAATTTTCCCTATTATCTCAGCCAATAACAACATATGACATACCTCACTAGAATCTCTCTACAGAGTTGCCTACAGAGTTTTCTGAAAAGGTATTTTAGAATTAGGTGGTTCATAAACAAGTACATCAACAATTATATTATAGCCACATATTTGAATTGGATTTCTAGGTTTTGAAATTAAAAAGAAAATATATTAGCCAACATCTGTTTGAAACATCACAACTATATTTCTTCCTAAGCTTTGATATGTCCTATTTTTATTTACAGGTCTTTGTTTCTATCCATCTCTTCCTTGTTTGTGTTGTCTGAAGCAGCATTTTGTACTCATCTTTCATTTCTTTCCCTGTATTTTACTCATGGTTAAAATCTCATCCCTCCAAAATATAATTACTCCCATAAATACAAACACACAGACACACAGAATTTGTGCCTGTTACCTAAGTTTTTGCCCCAGACAACCATATAAGCATATCTCCTCTTAGAGACCCTGGAAGTTCTTCAAAATACTTGCATTAAATATATTAAGAATAGTATTCATCACACCTTTTCTAAAAAACAAACTGTAGCTTATATATAATATATATATAAATACCTCAGCTTCACTTAGTTATCTCAAACTATAGCTTCAAATAACCTTTTAATTTTCCCCCAATCCCTGTGTATACCATGGACTCCTATTAAATAGAATCATTAACTCTCTCTCCATTTCAATTGGAGTTTCTAAAATATATGAAGAGGAAAGAATATGCCATCCCAAATATGCCTCTTTGGCATAAGGATTATTTTGAGTATATTATTTTTAAGAAACAGCAGACACAAAAATAGCACTGAAAAACAGTAGTTACTTTCAAGATTTATAAGGGTAGTCTCCATTTGTAAGGAGATCTCCCTTTCTGTCCAGGAAGAAAAGGATGACTAAAACTGTAGATACTCTTATCAATGAAGAAGACATAGACTTAAACCTTCACAACAACTACACCCCTTTTTACTATGTTTTTCTTGGTAACCTCCCATAAATGACCTCCTACATAAAGGAGGTATACATGCTATTATTTTTTTTCCTATAAATCTGGGGGTTGGGGATGGGATGATGGGTCTCAGCCAAGAACCCAGAAGGCTAGAAGGATGATTAATTTTCCTCCTCTACATATATTACTAAAATCAATGTTTTCCATGATCATGTTTCTAAATTTGAAATTTTCTTTGAATGTATATTTTTGTATTTGTCTTTTAACACTGATATTATACTATATTTCAATAACAAAATATACTTGTGCATTGTGCTCTAATAGATCTCCTTGGGCATGGTCTATTTCTTGATTTTTGTTAAATTTCCCGTCATTCCTTTCTTTGTTGTATTTATAGCACCAGGGTTGAAATTCTTTTGTTGTTGTTTTTCTCACTATCTATCTAGTTGTATGTTGGTGTATTAAAAAGGAGACAACAAACACAAAATAGAGTCACTTGTGTTAAGCCCACATCATTACATCAAAGCTTAATACCTAATTTATGATTTCAAACTCTCCCTGGCCAGCACTAGTAAAACAATCTACCTGATAAACTCCTGTTGTCCCCTTAAGGAAGCTGATTTTCCAACAAAAAATTCATTTTTTGCTAGTAAATTCCTTGTGTCACTCCTTTCTGCCTATAAGCCTTTCATTTTGTACAGCTTTTCAGGGCTCCTTTTTATCTGCTAGATGGGATGCTACCCAATTCATGAATCATTAAAAAAAGCTAATACAATCTTTAAAATTGACTCAGTTGAATTTTGTTTTTTTAAAAGAGCCTAAGAATTGTCATTAGACATTGCCTTGTTTTCTATTCAAATTTTAAGTTTATTATATTATTATATCTTCCGTTTGCTCATTGATCCTAGCCCCTACTTTTTACTATTTGGGGTGATTAAATTGCTTATTTTATGCATGTTTCACTTCTTCAGACTGCCAGCTGAAAATTTATTTTGTCAATATTCTTATAGATAAATGTTAGAAATCCATCTAATGGCTTAAAAGAAAATTCATTTGTTCAAGGAATGAATATTGCACAGGAAAGTCAATACTTCTAGCAGAGAAAATAGTAGGGCTCACCCTGTAACACCAAAGTCATTATCAGCTCTATATCCTTGAAGCTGGCTCCCTTCTTACATATCATAAGGTATAAGTCCTCTTTTCTATGCCCGTGACACTTAAAAGTCACAGCCTTATGCCAGCAAGTCCAAAGGGAAGATAGAAATTTACCTTCTTTTATAATGAAATATCTTTATATTCACTCAGATCAAATCAACTTGTTTCACACATGTGTATCTTTAAATCACCCACCATGGCTCAGTGTATGTAATATTTATTAAGAAAATATGAGATATACTTAGAAATAAGAAGGAAGTGGTCAATTCCACTCAAAAGAAATGAGGTAATAGTGAGGAATGATGTCCCAAGGAAAATTCTAGAGTTCATTTTCTGGAAGAAAAGTAGAAAGGTCCACTTCTAGAGTTTATTTTCTGGAAGAAAAGTAGAAAGTTTCACTATTCTTCCAGGAAGCTGCAGTGCTTTTAAAACTGCTAAGGGAGGGGAGCCTGGGTGGCTCAGTCGTTAAGCGTCCGCCTTCGGCTCAGGTCATGATCCCAGGGTCCTGGGATCGAGCCCCGCATCGGGCTCCCTGCTCCGCTAGAAGCCTGATTCTCCCTTTCCCACTCCCTCTTCTTGTGTTCCCTCTCTCGCTGTGTCTCTGTCAAATAAATAAATAAAATCTTTAAAAAATAAATAAATAAATAAATAAAACTGCTAAGGGAGAGTTTCTTGAGGGCAAAGCCTCTGTCTTAGTTGTTTGTCTGCAGTATCAAAAACAGAAGTTGAATGAATGATTTGTTTTATACCAGAGAAGGCTGGTCCAGCTTTATACTACAGGCTTAATCTATTTAAAACTTTTTTTCTCCTGCTATTACAAATAGAGGCCCAGTTTCTAATTTCCAGCATCCATTATCTTCCCAGAGTTTGGAGAATCTGATTAAATTCACACAGAAAAATTTTCCTTCATTCCTTCCCTTAACTGTGTTCTTCACTTTGTGGCATGAAGAGTGATGGTGGGTGGGTAAACCTTGCAGATTTTAGTGTTCAGGTTTGGGAATTTATAGTGGACACACATATACATATACATATTCAGGTATGTTCATTTCTCTATGTCCATGTATAGGTAGGTGGGTAGGTGCATACATACACACAAATATCCTACTCATTTCATTAGGGCTGCAGGCCTGAGAAAGTGAAGTGGTAAAAGCTCATTATTTATACAGGAAACCAGTACATAGTCTCTTTTCTCATGACAAAGACCTTTTCAGTTCTTTAGTTTTTCTATTTTTATGGTTCTTCCATTTCACAAGTTTTAAAAATATGACTTATCTTTATATTACAAGCTTCTTTATTTAAAAGTTCACAATTCTTTATCTAATTTACAACTAGACTAAAAATAATTCAATTATTTCAGCTAATTGATATATGCTCCTTAATCCTATTTATAGTATAATCAAAGTATAATCTGTTTCCATGCCTTTTTTTTTAAGTAAGTTCTACTCTAAAATTTATAAGGAACCACAGAAGACCCAGAAGAGCCAAAGTAAACTTGAGAAGGAAGAACAAAGCTGGAGGTATCACAATCTCAAATTTCAAGATGTACTACAAAGCTATAGTAATCAAAAACAATATGGTACTGACCACTGTGGGGGGAGGGAGCAGAGGAAGAAAAAAGAAAGAAAACAACAACAACAAAAAAAGAACCAAATAGATCAATGGAACCTGATAGAAAGTCCAGTATGAAATCCATCCATTTGGCCAATTAATCTATGACAAAGAATGCAAGAATATTCAATGGGGAAAACAGCGTTTTTTATAAACAGTGTTGAAAAAATTGAACAGCTGAATGCAAAAGAATGAAACTGGACCACTTTCTTACACCATACACAAAATTAACTCAAAATGAATTAAGGACCTAAATATGAGACCTGAAAACATAAAAATCCTGAAGAAAACAAACTATAATCTCACGGACATTGGCCTTAACAACATTTTGTAAATAGATATACTAAGACAAGGGAAACAAAAAGCAAAAATAAACTATTGGGACTACACCAAAGGCAACCATCGACAAATGAAAAAAAAAAAAAAAAAGGAAACCTACTGAATGGAAGAAGATGTTTGCAAATGGTATATCTGATAAAAGGTTCATATCCAAGATATATAAATAACTCACACATCTTATCATATCCCCCCCCAAAAAAAATCAGTCTGATCAAAAATGTGCAAAGGATCTGAATAGAACCTTTTCCAAAGAAAATATACAGATGGTCCACAGACACATGACAGATACTCAACATCACTAGGCATCAGGGAAATACAAAGCAAAACCACAATTAGATATCACTTCACCCCAGTCAAAATTACTAGTACCAAAAGACAACAAATAACAAAAGTTGGTGAGAAAGTAGAGAAAAGGGAACCCTTGTACACTATTGGTGGGAATGTAAATTGGTGCAGCCACTGTGGAAACAGTATGGAATTTTCCCAAAAAGTTAATAGAAATACTATATGATCTAGTAATTCCACCACTTATTATTTACCCAAAGAAAATAAAAACACGAATTTGAAAATATATGCATTCCTATATTCATTGTAGCATATTTACAATAGCCAAAAGATGGAAGCAACTCAAGTGTCCATTGACAGATGAAAAACGAAGTGTTGTATGGGGCATCTGTGTGGCTCAGTCGGTTAAGCGTCTGCCTTCAGCTCAGGTCATGATCTCAGGATCCTGGGATCAGCCCCGTGTTGGGCTCCCTGCTCAGTGGGGAGTTTGCTTCTCCCTCTTCCTCTTCCCCTCCCCCTGCTTGTGCTCTGTCTCTCTCTCTGTGTCAAATAAATAAATAAATAAATAAATAAAATCTTTAAAAAATTCTGAAGGGAGGAAATCAGAGAGGGAGATGAACCATGAGAGACTATGGACCCTGGGAAACAAACTGAGGGTTTCAGAGGGGAGGGGGGTGGGAGGAGTGAGAAACAGTGTGATGAGTATTAAGGAGGGCACATATTGTGATGAGCACTGGGTGTTATACATAACTAATGAATCATTGAACACTACATCAAAAACTAATGATGTTCTATTCAGTGGCTAACTGAACATAATAAAAATAAAAAATAAAAAAGTGCAGTATGTGTATGGATATATGCATATATATCCAATGGCATATTACTCAGCTATAAAAAAATGAGATACTGACATTTGCTACAGTATGAATGGACCTTTAGAGTATTATGCTAAGTGAAATACATCAAAGAAATACTATATGATTTATATGTGGCATCTAAGAAAGAAAGAAACAAACAAATAAACAAGAAAAACAGACTCTTGAATACAGAGAACTGGTGGATGCCAGAAGGAAGGGAGATGGGAAAATGGTGAAGATTAATAGGTACAATTTTCCAATTATAAAATAAGTCATGGAGATGTAAAGTACAGCATAGGGAATATAGTAAAAAATATTGTAATAATATTGTATGGTGACACAGTAAACATTGAATACCAGAATTGTTCAATCACTATGCTGTACATCTGAAATATAACATTATAATTATCCTTTAAAAATCAAATATCTCATCTGATTGTTTACTTGTATGAGAGCCAATTCCTATTGGGACCCACTGTGACCAAATTCCATTGCTTCCAGACACACTTCTAACCTTTCAGACCCAGTCCCTATATGGACTAACCTTTCAGGATGAAGGTTCTCAGACTCATTAAAATAATTGCAAAATTAATCAATTTATACTTCTGGCTACCTTAGGAATTTGTGAGGAAGCTGATCATGATAGACAAAGAACAAAAGAAAATATTGGTAGAGTATATCTAGTATTTTAGGAGTGCATAAAATAGAATTTCTGAATTCAATGTATGATACTGGAAGAGTGAAGTGCCTGGGGCATCTGGTGGCTCAGTCGGTTGAGCATCTGACTCTTGATTTCCCCTCAGGTAATGATCTCAGGGTTGTGAGCCCACGTGGGGCTCTGCACTCACCAGAGTCTGCTTGTCCCTCTCCCTCTGCTCTTCCACCCACTTGCGCTCTCTCTCTCTCTCAAATAAATAAAATCTTAAAAAAAAAAAAAAAGTGTGAAGTGACTAATAGCTTGCTTGGTTGATTGAAAACTACTCAGCGTATATTAATTTACAATATCAGTTCTTACTTTGTATAGTATATACAAAGAAATGCAAAGTTCGGGATATTAAAGAGCCTGTATTCTATGTGATTTACTTCAACATCGTCCATAAGACCTAGTTTATAACCAGGTATGGCATGGTTCATTGGTTACCAAAATATCAGCACCCATGAAATGTTCTGCAGAGACTGTTCTCTGAAGACAAGTTATGATGACATCACAATTGGTCACCTGATATCAATGATGGCAATAGAAAATAGGAAGGGGGCACCTGGGTGGCTCAGTCGGTTAAGCCGCTGCCTTCGGCTCAGGTCATGATCCCAGGGTCCTGGGATTGAGCCCCACATTGGGCTCCCTGCTCAGCGGGGAGCCTGCTTCTCCCTCTCCCTCTGCCTGCCTCTCTACCTACTTGTTCTCTCTCTCTCTCTGTCAAATAAATAAATAAAATCTTTCAAAGAAAATAGGAAGGAGAGGGTTAATAGAAGTTCTGTCTCAGATTCTGTCCTGTGGAAGCCCAATAGCAAAGATTAACCTAAGCCTCCTATAGACTCAATGTACAAATCTTCTGTTGTATATGCCAAAGATATGTATAACTGAAAAGATAAGAATCCCACTGAGAAAATTTTTTGTCGACATACAAGGTCTGTGTAAATTGAGTATGTTAAAAATGGTGATAAATAGATGTATGCAGTAACTGATGGAGAATACGTAATTGTTTATATAAAAATATCCAAGTCCAGGGCGCCTGGGTGGCTCAGTCGTTAAGCGTCTGCCTTCGGCTCAGGTCATGATCCCAGGGTCCTGGGATCGAGTCCCACATCGGGCTCCCTGCTCGGCGGGAAGCCTGCTTCTCCCTCTCCCACTCCCCCTGCTTGTGTTCCTGCTCTCGCTCTCTGTCAAATAAATAAATAAAATCTTTAAAAAAAAAAAAAAAAAAATCCAAGTCCAAGGTAAAAAAAAAAAAAATAGCACCTTTAGCATAATATGGAAACAACTCATGTGATACTCCCTTATATTGTATTTTTCCAAATAAAGTTAATACTAAGATATAAAAGAATCATGTATTAGCTAAAGAATACCTATTAGATTTCCAAAACCTTGAAACTCCCTGTTATGACCTGTGTGTCCTGACAGGGGTGGACCTGTTCCCCTCTCTTTTCTATGTTCTAACCAGGGGATCATTTTGTTTTTCATGTGCAATATGCTTATTAGATTTCTTCTAAACCTGGATATCTCTCTTCCTAGAATTCTTTATTCTCATATCTACATGTATTTGGCTGCCTCTTGGTTTCAGTTCTAATGTCATTTCTTTGTTTAGACTAACCTTGAGTAGACGAATTAAAAATTTCCAACATAACTCTAGCATTTTTCCATGTTTTTATGTTCTCATAGCATTTATCACTATCTGAAATGTCAATTTATCTGTTTACATGTCTAATATGCCCTCCTCTCTCAATTTAGGTATCACAAGAACAGATATTCACTGCTGTAACATCAGCTTCAAGGACATAATTGTGTAAGACACATGGAAGGTGCTTAATCTAAGGCATTAATATGTGCAAATCATGAGTTACAGGCTATTTTTTTTTTTACATGTTTGGGATGGAGTTAATAGTTTCTTTAGGTAAAATAAGTCTATGCATTTTTTTTAAATCTCAAGAATTCATTTCTTTTCATAGAAACTCCCTGTCAACACATAACCTTTGGAAACTTCAAAAATACTTTTACTGGAAAAGTCAAGGAAGATTAGATGAATTGGGCCAAGTAGGCAGAACCTCCAAAATGGTCACTGTCTGTTCACATGAAAGGTAAAGGCTTATGATCTGTAAGTCTTGATGAAGACTGAGAACAGATAATGCTCTTGTCATAAGGTTGAGGTAAAATATATGGAGGCTTATTGAAAGCTTTAGATCTGATAATTGACTCAGTCTAAATAAAGGGATAGTTTATGGACTGAGGACTTAAAGCACAGCCTCCTGACAGGGTGGGGAGTGGGGGGTGGAGGTGGGGGCACAGGCAAAGTCAAGTTCCAATGCACTGAGGTTCCAGAAAAGCAGATTGAGATTCGAGGACTGAGCCTAATTTTCATATAGGAAATGGAAAGCTAACCAAAAACTCAAGATTAAGGCAACTGTATGGCCTGGATGAGGATGGCTGGAGATAGAAAGACTGGAGCTCCTCCTTGGGTGCTCAGGCGCCTGGACCCTGCAGACTATGAGATCACCCAGGATGGTAAAACAAAGTCGATTTTACTTTAGGGCATAAAATTTTCTTCTGATTATAGGGGAAACTGATAGGAATAATACTAACACAAAATAACATAAGCAAAAATGTACATGATCTTATTTTTTAGTTAAATCAACAATGAAATAAGTGAAATAAAAGCAGTAACGAAGACAGTACATCATTCCAAACTAATGGGACTTTTAATAACATTGATATGTATTAAAAAGTTACTATATAATATCTATCAGCATTTAAAAATATAAATTATGTTATATAAAGACTAAGTAAAATCCTACGTATAACATGATATTTGAAAGGTTACTAAAAGCTGACAAAAAATTAAATTAAACCATTTCACTTGGGATAAATACTATGCATTGCCATCATTTAAAATCGTCTAAGTTCCTGGCAAATTTATGCAAACACACACAAAATAACCAGTAAAAGAAATAATTTTTGCCAATCTGTTTTTATACCTGACCAATCCAACAGTATTTTACAAACTGAATAATTTTTAAAATGTGATAAGGTGGCTGGATACAGAAATATTCTACAAAAAATAGGTTTGTCTACTTGAACAAATAAGACTTATTCTCATTTTCATTTCTAAGTACAAGTACTTAGAAATGTCAGTAGAATTTATCAGGACCTATATGAAGAATATGAAGTGATAATGAAATGTAAAATAAGGCCTGAACAATTAGCAAGATATACCATGTTTATGTATTCTCTGTGCCTTTCTTTCAAGTGATATAAATTTCATTGATTCTAATTAAAATTTTGTCTCTCAGTCTTAGAAAAAAAATCTTAAAATATGGAGTACGCTTGTGATGACCACTGGGTGTTGGGTAGAAGTATTGAATCACTATACTGCACACCTGAAACTAGTATTACAATGTGCGTTAACTAACCGGAATTGAAATGTAAACTTCTTTAAAAATCTGATTATAAAGTGAACTAAAACCAAGATTAGGTTAGGGATCTTGCCTTACCAGCTAGCAGAATATATGATAAAATCTGTGTGATCAACATGCCCTAAGGACAACAAAAAAATAGATCACAGGATACATATCAGAAATCAAGCAGATATAAGAGAATTCAACTATTATAAAGATGTTGGTTTAATACAGAGACCATGAATAAGTTATTTGAAAGAAGGTATTGGCACCAATACATAACTAGAAAATAAATGGGTCCTTAAGTTACCTCATACACAAAATTAAATCAAGTTTTTTGGTACATGTATCTGTTTTGTTATAAACTCTGCTCCCCGATCCACTACAAGGGAAGTTCCTTTTTCTGCAAACCAGACAACCCGTATTTGCTCTTCCATTTTTATTTAGTTGCTCCTCAGTCTCCTCCTAGACTCAATCCTATCTAGTTTATCAAAAGAGAAATTATTCTTACAAGCAAATCTCCTGGTCTGGCACTTAGATCAGAATATTCTTGGAATATGTATATACATTAGTATAAAAGAAAAACAGTGACCCTTGAGAAACAAGTTAGAAAACACACTGAAAATATTAAATACTTGAAGTAAACCCTGCCTCACATTATTTTGGTTGATCAGATTAATCACTTTGATTGCTACCTCAAGACCACACATATTTCTTACCAAATATTTCTCATTTAACTGTATGTGTGAATGATATACTTTTAATTTCCAGAAAATCAACTGCATTTATCTTTATGGTAGTATCCAAATTGAGATGGACCCATGCACCGTACTTTCTGGGTTTTTATGGTTACTACATACATGAAAATGCTTTCTCCTGCTAGCTGTATTTGAGGTGTACTTATTATTCATGTTGTCACTCAAAGATAGCATAAGACACACATGGTTCAAAACCCTCTCTAGTGATGTAGTTTAGTTATCTGATCTCCCTTTTTCTCAGATCTTATTTGGCAGCATGGAGAAGACTGCCCTTTTGAGAAAAAATTAATAAATTCACAATATTGTCTCTTCCTATTATTTCATCAGTACGTTTTTAGGAAAAGTGTTCAATTAGCAATAATCATGCCTCGGATAAATCTCACTGGCTACAATACTGCTACTGTGCAAAGCTTCATCAGTACATTTTTAATCAAAACTCATCTTTACAGTAAAACAGTGGCATGCCAGCCATCTCAAGAATAAACCCCAAACTGCTTTATAAAAAATAACCTAATTCTGTTCTGTGTACAAAGCCTTGACTTATTTTATGTGTGTTTTTAATATTTGGATTATATGGATGTATGTGTGTTTTTAATATTTTGATTACAATCTAAATAAGTAAGATCTTAGATACATGTTAGAATCATGATTTTTTTCCTTTCGATTATCATTTTGTGTATATATTGATATATATTACATTAACATTGATACTTTTTAAAAGAATTTTCCTTGTGATTAATAGCTTTATTTTTTTACATTCATTGGGAAAAAGATGGTCTCTTCAACACATGGTGTTGAGAAAACTGGACAGCAACATGGAAAAGAAAGAAACTGAACCACTTTCTTATACCATAGACAAAAATAAATTCAAAATGGATTAAAGACTTAAATGTGAGACTTAAAACCATAAACATTCTAGAAGAGAATACAGGCAGTAACCTCTTTGATATTGCCTGTAGCAATCTCTAGATAGGTCTCCTGAGACCAGGAAAAAAAAGCAAAAATGAACTACGGGACTTCATCAAGATAAAAAACTTCTGCACAGTGAAGGAAACAATCAACAAAACTAAATGGCAACCTTCAGAATGGAAGAAGATACTTGCAAATGATCTATCTGATAAAGGGCTAGTATCTAAAATATATAAAGAACTTATTCAACTCAACATACACATAAAAAACAAGCGACTTAAAAATGCTCAGAGGACCTGAATAGATGTTTTTCCAAAGACGACATCCAGATGGCCAACAGACACATGAAAAGATGCTCAACATCACTGATCATCAGGGAAATGCAAATGAAAACTACAATGAGATATTAACTCACACCAGTCAGAATGGCTAAAATCAACAACACAGGGAAAAATGTTGTTAGTGAGGATTTAGAAAAAGGGGGACCCTCTTACACTATTGGTGGGAATGCAAACTGTTACAACTATCCTATGATCTAGCAATTGCACTACTACAAAGAATACAAAAATACTAATTCAAATGGACACGTGCGCCCCAATGTTTACAACATTATCAACAATAGCCAAATTATGGGAAAAGATTAGATGTCCATCCACTGATGAATGGATAAAGAGGTGGTATCAATACACACAATGAATATTACTGAGCCATCAAAGAGAATGAAATCTTGCCATTTGCAATGATGAGGATGGAGCTAGGGTGTATTATGCCAAGCAAAATAAGTCAGCTAGAGAAAGACAAATACCACTGGATTTCACTTGTACGTGGAATAGAAGAAACAAAACAGATGAA
Source organism: Halichoerus grypus (assembly GCF_964656455.1). Taxonomy (NCBI): domain Eukaryota; kingdom Metazoa; phylum Chordata; class Mammalia; order Carnivora; family Phocidae; genus Halichoerus; species Halichoerus grypus. The sequence continues at coordinate 95,970,240 of NC_135714.1, read as the reverse complement.
CATAGGAGGCAATAAAAAGAGGCAAACCAGGAAAGAGACTTAATTATAGAGAACAAACGGAGGGTTACTGGAGGGGAATTGGCAGGGGGATGGGTTAAATGGGGGATGGGGATTAAGGAGGGCACTTGTTGTGATGAGCACTGAGTGATGTATGTAATTGATGAATCACTAAATTCTACACCTGAAGCTAATATTAAACTATATGTTAACTAACTGAAATTCAAATAAAAACAAAACAAAAAGAAAATATGTATTATTTTATATATTCTTTGTATTTCCAACATTTTGGTAAGGAAATTCTACATTGGCATTTAGACATTTGAAAATGCATCGTTGGGCACCTGGGTGGCTCAGTTGGTTAAGCGACTGCCTTCGGCTCAGGTCATGATCCAGTCCCTGGATCGAGTCCCACATCGGGCTCCCTGCTCAGCAGGGAGTCTGCTTCTCCCTCTGACCCTCCCCCCTCTCATGTGCTCTCTCTCTCTCAAATAAATAAATAAAATCTTTGAAAAAAAAAATGCATCGTTACTTTTCTGACTTGCAAAACAGAAAACGATCACTATCCACACTTTAAGTTATAAAGTGATCATGTAGACGATTCACCATTTGTTACTGTAAGTGCTAAAGATTATAAGAATCCCCCATGTGGACAAAACTTAGATACAACATGTTTAATTTCCATATTGTTAATGCTTTATACATTACAACTGTAGAACACAATTCAAAGGTATTAAAACAAAAAATATTTTTCCTTATTTGAATATATCAGATTTGAGCATCTTTTAGTGGAGGGGAGAGAGAAGTTTCAGCCTGTCATAGTACCTGCTATTTACATATTTGATATATATAGATTTTATAAGTTTTGTAGAAAATGCTTACATTATAAGTTTAAAAGGCTAAATCACTGATTAATTAGCATACACAGTTCATTATGGGCAGTCTTGGCTTTCTTGTGTACATATTCTTAAATTTTACCTGCAGGTGATAAATATAATGATATGAAAAATATGTACAACTTTAATATAGTATTTCAAAATTGTTTAAGTCATTGTTTGGCTTAAAAATAGGTACATACTACATAATAAGTATAAAATTTCTCAATCTAAAAATTAAGAAACTTACATCTTTATAATAAAATAATCTCACCCAGGATGAGGAAAATAATTTTATAAAGAGTGTTTGCATTATGTAAATGAAATAATTTTAACGAAAAAGAAAAAATCTAAATAAACTTTCAATCTTATAAATAGTCCTATTATTCAGTATTTCAGTGGAAAAGGACAAAAGGGAATTTTTCTTTCTTTTAAAATACATGTATAAATGGAGAGCTTCATCATAGGAATGAAATATTCAAAAACACTCCTTGAGTTTAGAGAACATCCTTTCCCTTGCTCATCTCCAGTATTTCATGATTTTTTTTGTTTTTGTTTTTTTCCTAGTCTCATTTGTCTTTCTGAATCCCTGTTGAGAAGTTAAAATATTTTCTGAGTATATAAAGGTCTGTTCAGGACAGACTGATGATATAGCTAAGACGGTCTCATGCATGCTGAAGAAAAATATATATATTGATAACTGAAAATTAATACTCCCACATAAGAGACTAAAACACTTAAGTCTTCAGAAATTACTTTGGTTTCTGACAAAGTTATTTTTTTTTCAGGTTTTTGTAGTATCTTTCTCAACTGAATTTCTCCTTCACGTTACTCATTCACTGCCTGCAGACATTTCTAAGTGTTACTTCCCGGTGGAATATCATCTCTTCTTCTTAGGACTATGTCTAACAGTTCAGCAACCACAGAAAGATTGTGTAAGTTTTAAGGAAGATTATTTTTCTGTACCAGTTAATGACACTGGCGTTGAAGAATAGCTGAAGGTATTTAGGGAAATCATTCCCGTTATGTTCCCAAGAGATGGAAAAATGCTTTCTATGAGAAAACAAAGAACCAAACCAAAATTCCTTAAAAACGTCTGATAACAAAAATTTTTAAACTTATTTCTTCCATCTGTCCAAAATGTAAAAGCAGTTTTTATTTTTCTTCACAATAATGGCATTCCAATAGTGATAATCACTTCATCATGTACACATGTGGTAATATATGTATATAAGATTACATAGTACAGGGGCGCCTGGGTGGCTCAGTTGGTTGAGCGACTGCCTTCGGCTCAGGTCATGATCCTGGAGTCCCTGGATCGAGTCCCGCATCGGGCTCCCTGCTCGGCAGGGGGTCTGCTTCTCCCTCTGACCCTCCCCCCTTTCATGTGCTCTCTCTCATTCTCTCTCTCTCAAATAAATAAATAAAATCTTAAAAAAAAAAAAAAAGATTACATAGTACAGAATAAATGCTACCCTTGGTCACACACACACACACCCCTTCCAGACACCGAGATCTGTGAGGGCACTGGCCACACCCACACACCCACACACCCACACACACCCCTTCCAGACACCGAGATCTGTGAGGGCACTGGCCACACCCACACACCCACACACCCACACACACCCCTTCCAGACACCGAGATCTGTGAGGGCACTGGCCATGACAAGTTTTCTTGCATGCAGGAATAGTAAACGTACACATTTATGTGCTTAGTGAGTAATTATTCTATTAGTACTAAATATTAAAGGTACCTACCAACTTCAGCTTAAATGTTTTAACTATCATACCTTATGCCTAGCAAAGGGGCTCTTGTTCATTTCCCAAACTCCTGAATAAATGCATTTTGACATTTGTCCTATGGAACTACAGTTTAAATGCTCTGGAAAACTTCAGTAAAGGTTTCATTTAATTAAAACAAAACAAAAATGAAGGAGAGTGATGTCCTTGAAAAATCACTCCCTTCCATTTTTCCCTGTGGGTATTTACAAATTTTAATTTCTGATAGATACCATAGTATATAACTAGTGATCAAAACACTTAATAAATGAACTATGTCCAGGAGAAGGCAAAATTGAAGTTCTGAATGACAGAAGCTCATTAAAGTTAATAGATATTTGAAAGTATAATCAGCAATGATTTGCTCAGAAATATCTAAGTTAAAAAGATTAAAGAAACAAGGCACTTGTTTTATAATATAGATTTTTATTAAGCAACATATGACTGAGACTGGTTATTAAAGAAAAAAATACCATTGGTGGCAGAAATAAAGAACTGTAAGAGGAAAAGAATTGCAATTTTTAAAAAGTTCCTCTTGAGCCACAACAGGGAAGAAGAAAGTCTTCATGGTGACATTGTCTGGGAAGAGGGTTTTCAGCCTCTCGTGACCCTTCTCATTGCCCCAGTGTACAATTTAGCTCTTGACAGCCTGATTACCAAAGTTATCAGACTTCCCATGCATACAAAGGGGAAAATCCTCATAATGCCTCCCTCCAAAATAGAAACATTCAGTCTCAGATTTTCAAGTATCATCAAGTAACATCAGTTTGAGAAACAGCTTCTTACAAACAATGGCAATTTTTGTCCAAGGGAGAATTTGATCAGCTATTTCTTGAGAGGGATAGCACATTCTGGTAGGCCTACTTTGATTCAATGAAAATTTAAGTTGGTTTGAAATACTATTAGTTAGCATTTAAAAAAAAAAATCTCTATTAAGACTTTTTGACTAGCTTTACATTCATAGCAAAAATGAGAGGAAAGTACAGAGATTTCCCATATAACCCCTACTCTCATGCATGCATGGCCTCCCCCATGATCAACATCCCCCACCACAGGGGCACATTGTGTATTTCTTTTCTGAGGTGTCTGCTAAGGTCTTTGGCCTATTTTTCAGTTAGGGTGCTTTTATATTGTTGAGTCTTTTTTTTTTTTTTTTAAAGATTTTATTTATTTATTTGAGAGAGAGAGAGAGCGAGAGCAGGAACACAAGCAGGGGGAGTGGGAGAGGGAGAAGCAGGCTTCCCGCAGAGCAGGGAGCCCGATGCGGGGCTCGATCCCAGGACCCTGGGATCATGACCTGAGCCGAAGGCAGACGCTTAACGACTGAGCCACCCAGGCGCCCCATATTGTTGAGTCTTAAGAGTTGTTTGTATATTTTAAATAATAGTCCCCCTGACTTTCTGCTTGCCAGGTGAATCCATTTGGATAAAAGCTGTCAGTTGTCAAAGCCTCCAACTATAATAATGGATTTATCTATTTTTCCTACAGTTCTATCAGATTTTCCCTCACCACAGTCTTGACACTTTGTTAGACACAGATTTTAAGGACTGATAGGTCTTCATGGACAACTGAGCCATTTATTATGTAATGTCCTTCTTCATCACTGACAACTTTACTCACTGAAGTCAGCTCTGTGTGCAATTAATATAGCTACTCTTGTTCTTTATGATTACTCTTAGCATGGTATATTTTCACCACCCGTTTACTTACAATATGCATCTTTATACATAAAGACAATTTGTCTTTTAACTGGGGCTTTTAGACTATTGATGTTTAGTCATTATTGGTACAGTTGGATTACCATACATCTATTATGGTTTTCTATTTGCTGCCCTGGTTTTTTGTTCATTTTATCTTCTACTACCTTCTGTGAATTTTATTGAAGATTATATAATTTCATTTTTTAGCATATAAGTTATACTTTAATTCCAGTTTAAAAAAAAAAAAAAGGTTAACCTAGAGTTTGCAATCAACATTTATGGATAAACCAAGTCCGGTCTCAAATAACACTATCAATTCATGGGTAGTATGTGTACCTTATAACAAAATAATCCCTTCCTCCATGCCCTTGTATTATTGCTGTCATTTATAGACATAAGACGTATAAACATATCACCAAGTACATCGTTTTAATGACGTACATTAATGTTGCTTATCTAGAGTTTGACCTATAGTGTTTTCTCTTTATTTTTTTAAAAGATTTTATTTATTTATTTATTTATTTATTTGACAGAGAGAGAGAGACAGGAGAGAGGGCACACAAGCAGGGGGAGTGGGAGAGGGAGAAGCAGGCTTCCCACTGAGCAGAGAGCCCAATGTGGGGCTTGATCCCGGGGCCCTGGGATCATGACCCAAGCCGATGGCAGACACTCAATGACTGAGCCACCCAGGCGTCCCAGTGTTTTCTCTTTAAAGAGTTGCTTTTAACATACCTAGCAAGGCAGGTCTACAGGAAACAAATTCCCTCATTTTTAAGAAAATCTTTATTTCTCCTTCACTTTGAAGTAGAATATCACAGGGTACAGAAATCTAGGTCAATAGACTTTTCCTCTGACCACTAATATTTCACTCCACTTTCTTGCTTGTATGCCTTCTGAAGAGAAGTCAGATGTATTTCCTATCTTTGTTCCCCTATAGGATTATTTCCCCCCTCCTCTGGCTTTTTAAAGGTTTTTTATTTTTTATTTTTAGTAGTTAGAAAATTATATACCTAGGTGTACTTTTGACATTTGTGTTGTTTTCTGATACTCCTGGGCCTGCGGTTTTGTATCTGACATTAAATCGGGGAAACTCAATCATTGTTTCAGATATTTAGGTTCCTTGTTCTCTTTCTCCTTCTGGTATTCCCATTGTGTATGTTATAACGTTCATAGTTGTCCCACAGTTCTTGGGTATTTTGTTCTCCCTACCCCCATCTTGGTTCTTTGGTTTCCAGTCTTGGAGACCTCTACTGATAAACCTTCAAGCTCAGGGATCCTTTCCTCAGCCATGACTAGTGTATTATTAAACCCCAGTCATTCTTCTTGTTTTACCTCTAGTTCGTTTGCTTTATTTTTGGGGTTTTTGTTGTTTTTTTTTTTTTTTTTTCCATTCTAAGGATTTTGATCTGTTTACACTGCCCACTCTGATAATTTCAACATCCCTGACCTATCTGGTTCTAATATTTGTTCTGTCTATTCAAATTGTGATTTTTTTTTTTTTCCATTTAGTTAGCTTTGCAATCTTTCTCCTGAGAGCCAAACATGATGTATCAGGTAAAAATAACTGCCCCCCTCTTTTTTTTTTTTTTTTGAGAGAGAGAGAGAGTGGGGGGTAACAGAGAGGGGCAGAAAGAGAATCTTAAAGAGGCTCCACAACAGAGCTGCCACAGGGCCCAATCTCAGGACTCTGAGATCATGACCTGAGCCAAAATCAAAAGTCGGAGGCTTAATCCACTGAACCACCCAGGCACCCCATAGAAAAAGAGGTGCTTTAAATAGGCCTTTAATAATGTGGTGGTGAGGCAGAGGGGTGGGTAGGGAAAGGATACAGTAGTCTTATAATTATCTCAGTCTTTTACCAGAGTTTATGTCTCTGGCCTGTGACCTTCACAAGCATTTCTAATTTTTTCCTTTCCTCCCTTAGGTGGGACAGGATAGCTACAGGAGGATGAAGTCGGGTATATCACTTCTCCCAGTTTAGTTAGACTGATAGAATCCTAAAAAGTTAGGCTCTGGTTAGTTTGTCCTGAGGACAGAACTTACTAAGGAGATCAGAGTGTTCTGAGGTATCTCAAAATGGTTCCTTTTCACCTCTGCCTGCTGGAAGCACAAAATAATTTGTCTGATATTTACTAAGAACCTGATGCAGAGCCTGGTGGCAATCAGTGCCAGGATGAGAAAACCTGAACTATAATGGACAAATTGCTGTGACTCAGTATGGACAATTCAGTCAAAAATGCAAAGGGTACTCAGTCACAGGGGAGCCTCCACAAGTTTGTGAGTTTCATCTCCAGGATCTCTGTTAGGTTCTCTGAGTAAATATTAGAGTAAAATCCTGTGCTTCCAGCAGGCAAAGGGAAAAGGGAACCATTATGAAATACACCAGAGCATGGTTCTTAACCAGGCAAGCCCTCAGGAGAAACTAACCAGAATAAAACTATTATATCTATATTATGTTTTCATTATACTGTTTTTCCTGACTATATTGCCAGATGATTATAGTTAAAATATCATACACTAGTTCCTAAAGCTATTTTTTCAAGATACTTTAATTTCAATTCATACAGGATCTATGTAGCAGCTTCCCAACTGGTAACATTAATCATGTTCATTGATTAGTAACAGGTGCATTGTCTTAATTAAACTCAAGTACCTTTCTCTCACGCCAATGTAAGGGCTTATATATGGAATGTGTTACTATCACAAAGACTATGCAAATCCAGGTGAAAACAGTGAAGAATTCAATAGTCCAATCTACTAGCTTAATTGTTATGTACAATTTTATTTGTGAAAAGCTCATTCTAAATGTTTCAGATTAAAACAGAGGCAATGAGTTTATAAAAATTAAAATGTGAGTCTAAGGAAGAGGCAAGAATTGTAAGTCTAATTCTCTGATCTTCAAGACAATTACATATAAATAGTAGAGAAATATGACTGCTAACCTTTTAAACATAGGAAAAGTGTTCTTAGTCCATTATAAGGCTAAGAATTTTATTAAGTATCTAAATATAATAATTGACAGGAACTATGTTTAAAGTCTGCCCCCCCAGAGTAAGCCAATTTTATATTTATGGATTTTTAGAAATATTTTTCATAAGTAACAAAATTAAAATGATAGATTCATTTTAGATTGCTCTTTTGTGCTTCCCTGGGTCACTGAAATGACTTTAGTTCCCAAACAAATTTAATTACCTATCCATCTGAGTAAGTTAATCAGAACATAGAATTTTGGACACATACACAGAGTAATGTCTAAAAATGATATGCTCAAATATAGAAACCAAACAGTTACTGAAACCAAACACTTATAACTGACCAAAATAAAGGAGAATCAGATTAGCTGAGCAGTTTCACTCAACATAGAGAAATGCTCTCTATTCCAGATGTAGTCCATCTTATACAGCAGTGCAATATTTTTTATTATTTGAGAGAGAGTGCACAGGCACAAGCGGTACAGAGGGGCAGAGGGAAAGAATCAACAGACTCCCCAGTGAGCACGGAGCCTGATCTCCCAACCCTGACATCATGACCTGAACCGAAATCAAGAGTTGGATGCTTAACCGACTGAGCCACCCAGGAGCCCTGGATAATTTCTATTTGTTTACTTCAAGAACACTTTTCCTGGCTGAATACTTTTCTTTAGTTTTCATATGCTTTCAACTATTTTTATTAAAATGGCTCTGAATCCTTTGTTCCCTCTTTCAATGTCATAAGCCAAAAATGGACTAAATATCTAGACAGGCGCCATAAATTCAATAGGTATAAAACTGAAAAGTCATCATGACCTCCAATGAATTTCATTATGATCCAGCTCTTTCTACCAACAACCTGTAACTGAGAGCAAAAATCTGGAAATCATGACCAATAAACTCTCTTCAACACTGTTGTGACCTGACCTCTTCTTAAAACATGAGGAACCTCCACCCAGTTTTGGTTTGAATACAGAGACACATGATGCCACACACACAAAAAAAAGTACAAAAAGGATTATTATCCTTACGTAATTGAGGTCTCAGAGATGAGCAGAACAGCCTCAAGAAGTTCCACAACAGCTTGAGAAAGCAAGGAAAGTATCCTGGGCTGGGGCTTTTATTGTGGTCAGGGGTGGGCCTGGGTGAGGATTCCCATAGGAAGGCAGGAAATTGGGTGGTTTGAATCTCCTGCAAGTGCTGAAGGGAAACACTTGGGCTCCCTTACCTCCTTGCCCAGGTGTGGGGCACAAGAGGAGGCAAACATGAGGTCTGAAAGCTGTTTACAGTCAACCATCAAAATAGAATTTAACTCTATTACAGTAAAATCACTAACATGTTCTTACAGTTTACCACACAAATTTTTCTTCCCTCTCCACTTCTGACCCCCTTTTAAGAAGTTATCATCTTTGTTTCAATCTCTATGATAGATTTCTGACTTATATTACTGTAGTTTTGCATTCACGTTCTGTCTTTCACACATATAGGTTCTAGAACACAGCAAGAACTACACTGTCCCCCACAGCATTACCTCCTCCAAAAACCTTTTGTGCTTAAATAAAACTGAAGGACATCTTTACTATTACACATGCAACCTATCTACTGACCTATGTTTTTATGTATCCATCAATCTATTATCCTCAATAAACTTTTAAATGGAAGCCATGCCTACCTATTATTGTATCATGTTAATTACCTGTGTCTGGCAAAAGAAATGGTAATAACAGTTGCTGAAAATTTGAGCAATTTAGGGCTCAGAACCATGAAGATCCCAACCAGGATTAGAGGCTTCCTGCCACGGTATTAGTTTTCTGAGATGCAATCAAATGTGTGACTTAAAATTAGATCAAATAATTCAAATTATTTAAATAGAATTAAGAATTAGAATAAATCTCAAAGAATTCAAAATATATATTTTCAAACTTTATGTAACTTATAAACATAGTTCTACCTAATGATGAGCAGGTAATGAAGTATTTTACATTTGTTCAATTCCTCCCAAATGTGTCTGTAGGCTTCTTACATTATATACTCTTAGGAAATGGCTTCCCCTGAAGAACAGAAAGGCACTACCTACTTTGAATAAAATTGTGTTTGCACAGAAATTCATTAATGGCCAAACTATCATATTCTAAAACAGCAGTATATTAGCATTTGAATAGAAATTTGAAAGGTTTTCAATGTATTTCAAAATGGAAACATAGACAAATTTATGTATATCCTATTTTTCCCGAGCAGGCAATACATTTGGACCATTAATTTAGCTCATAAACAACACTGGATTTCAAAATTCACTAGCTGAAAACTTAAATATAACTTTATTATTTTTTTTTTGTATTATGTTAAAGGAGAGAGAGTAAATGTTGCCAGAGTACATGAAGTGTTGTTTTGTCTTCACATACTTAGCTGATAACACTTAGTATATTCTTAGCTTATTTAACAAGGGTAATTAACATCACTAATAGTTGAGAGATATTTAATACCTAGAGGGAAAAAAATGCATCTTAGATATTATTCAAAATTGACACTGTTGTACAGAATAAAGATTAAGAATCAAATGTCTGTGCTTTCATTTGTGAGTGATCTATATATAATGTAAAACAGATAAGATCATCCAGAGATTTGGTTGAAAACTTTAATAATTGTAGGTCACTCTTGTTTATATTTTATTAATAAACCACAAGTTGTTATGTAACACAATACATTCAAAATATTAAACATCTTCAAACAATTGTTTTTCTTTATTTACATGCAGCAGTTTTACACAATTTATACTGTAATTTAAACATAGCACAATGGTCTTCATAGGTGTACCCGTATGTGTTTCATAAATTTGGAAAGTCAATTTAAATCTTTGTGTTTATATGTGTACAAATGTGGTTTGTGTGTATCTTTCTCCCCACCTAACTTAATATTCAGAGATTAAAATAATACTACAGAAAATAAACAGCATACTTGGCTTTCCAAAAAAATCTGAATTTGCCATACGTATCAATTTTAATTCATATAAACTAATTATCTAGATATATTCATCTTAATTTTATATTTAAGTCAATTAAACTAATAATACACCTTAATGGTAGATAATTTCTTCAAAGAGATTTTTAAAAAATGGTGTCCACTTGGTAACTGTGGATTCATCTATAGAGAACAATTCACATGACAAGCAGCATGCTTTGGTACTGCCTTCATTTTTCATAGTTCAATTTGAAATATATGATAAGAGTTGTTTGATCTGAGGAAGAAAAATAAAATTTGAAATTTTGATGTAACAGATACAAACTAGTATCATTGGTGATCATCACTGCTTCCTCCTTCCTTAAAAGATCATCAATATTTACAACAATGGACTTACCCAAAGACAGTGGTAGCTCTTCCCTGAAAAGGAGATGACATCAGTAAAGATACTCTTTCCCAACCAAAAATCACATTGCTGCCAAAAAAGGTTACCAAATGTACGCTATGAACTTATTCCTCCAAGCTAATAAGGACCGTGGTAGTGCCAGTCACACCATAGGCTCATGCATGGGTGACTATTACAGACTCAAATTGAGCTAGACAGTATTTGGATACAGCTTAATACCTCAATTTTGGGTTACAGTTTTTTTAGTGAGTTTCCTTTATTACTAAGATTCAGCTTCTAGGTGCATATTTCATTCAGACCCAGTTGTATTATTTGTACTATAGCAACAATATTTAGTCTTTTACTACTCCTACTAAAGTTCTTGCAACCTTTCCAAAAGATCTTGAGACATTATACTCCCTGAGAAGTCTAGGTCTGAGATAAAAGTGGGTATAACTTCTGATTATACTTGTTTATACTGAGTGGTCTGTTTTGTTCTGAAGACAAATAAACTGTCACTGAATTTTATTCATGTTTCTTGGACATCCTCAACTGTTGATGGACTTCCATCCGGCCCAGCATTTCTAAGGATCTGGTTGGTATGCATCCGTCTCACCTCCATAGTTGGGGATAACTCCTGAAGAACATTATCTTCCTCCCACAAATCCATTCACATGGACTCATTAATGCTAACTCAATATCCAGGCCTTTCATTATTACCTGAAGCTATTTGGCTTATTAACTTTCTTTCTTTCTTGTTTTAAGATTATTTATTTATTTGAGAGAGAAAGAGAGGAGTGAGAGAGTACAAGCGGGGGAGAGACAGAAGCAAACTCCCCGCTGAGCAGGGAGCCCAATGTGGGACTCAATCCCAGGACCCTGGGATCATGACCTGAGCCAAAGGCAGATGCTTAACTGACTGAGCCACCTAGGAACCCCTATTTAGCTTATTTTATTTTCTCTTTTTCTTAAACAAGTATGGCCATAAAGAAGTATGTTCTTTGCTCTTCCTTCTGCAGCTGCAAGGAATGCTCAGTTGGCCAAACCTTATCTTGCAGATCATGTGTTCTGGAAGATATATAACAGCATAATTTCTATGAGATTCCTCATATATATAAAATATAAATCATAATACTTATTCACTTGGCTTTTCTGAAGACACAAGATCATATATATGATAATGGTGGTGATGACAGAAGCTGAAGAATAAGGATGCAGAGGGTACAACCTTATCCCATACTCAGCATTAAACGTGAGTCTTTAGAGGAGTGAGATGAACTTTTTATTAAAAATCACATATCACAGGTTAAATAGAAACCATGGCTTCTTATTCTAATTAGGTACTATGTGTGAGTATGGTAATATTTAGAATACACTTTTCAGGAGTCTAGTTTAATAACTGCAGACAGTTTGAGTAAATGTTCTATTCTGAAACTTTTCCACTTGTATCCTGCGTTTCAAAGAAGTACAGTAAATTTTTTAAAAAACTGTCTTTTTAACTGCTCTTAGCTGCATATGAGAGTGTATTAATAGCATTTCTTGATATTTATCATTTCTAATTTTAATCTAGCAAAAACAATTATGGAACTTAACATTTTGTTTGAATGCAGAAAGTCATGCTTTAGGAAAACAAACAGCTCCTTGCTGAGACTATTTGGTAACATTTTTTTTTTTCATGTGCTATTTAATTTGCCAGTAGATGGATAGAGTTAGAAGCAATATTGTAAGTATTAAAACTCCAAAATTGTAGGAGAAATGGAGGTTACACTGCAAGCAAAATTTTTTTACTGGCATTGGTCTCACAGTCATGCAAGCAGAGTTTTAAAAAAATACATCAATGTCACTGGATGTATCACACTAAAGGGACATAAGAGGTGAATTTAATTCTGTTCCTTTGAAAGGTTTATTTCTTTACAGATAAAACCACATTCTGATTTTTTAATAGGTGAATTTTGTCAATTTTTTCAGCTACTTCTACAGGAATATTCGGTAATTTTGTAGGATTAATCAGGTTATGTGAGTGACTCATTATTTTGTTCTTTCCATTAAACAATCTGAAACATGTACAATTAATTTCTAACTTTGAATCATTAGTGAAAAAAGACATACTAGCTAAGAAGCGCTTAATGCAAAAGATAGAGTGTGGAGACTCAAAAGTTCCTTACAATTCCAATCCAAGTGTCTAGTGATTTAGGGAGAGAGAAAAAACATAAAAAGGATTTCCTCAAAGTAAGAACATATAAATTTATCAAATTTTTTATTTTCCATTGATTATTTATGATTATATTTATTCATGAATATAAAGGTCAAGTAGCCAAATAAAGTATGCTATAAAGACTTGAAACATCTATGCTTTGGGATTAAATGTCATTTGTTTAGAATGTTTTAATTATTTTCTCAAGATATCAGCCTTATCTGTATGGGTGTTTTAATAAGTTCTCAAGTTTTTTATGGAATTAAATATTCATGTTGATTTATAATACATAAATATTTAAGTGAAAAATATTATGGTGAAAACTGACTTTAAAATAACTTTAACAGATCTAACTTGCCATCAAAGGAATGTGGAAATCTTTACAGAAAATCTCATTCAATCTTATTATCTTGAGGTTCATTTTGATATTGTAATTGCATTGCATATACTGAAGTAAAATGACCATGCAGTGTGGTTTAAAGGTAATCTATAATAAAATGAGGGTTAATACTCTGCATTTTCTTTTTGAAGATTTCACAATTCATATTTCGTTAGCATACCATGTATAATTAGACACTAATTATTTCTTTAACACAGCAGAAACATAGTTTTGACCAGCCTCATTATTCTGCCTTGAAATTAAAACTGCCTTTCTATGATAAAACTACATCAAATCATTACAAAGAAAATATATCTTACAGAACCTAGAAGATTTTAGCAGAATTGAAGTTCTTTATGTATGCTAAGGTGTGCATTTGTATAAAAATGCTACTTTTTTGCAATGATAATTGTCTTAGATTTGCTTTTTCTATGATACGTTTGAATATAGAATTAAGCTATGCAATAGTAAAAATGTAATCTGTTCATTATTTTATAATATTCAACATGAACATGTTAAGATCAAAATTCCAATGTTTATCTAAAAGGTGATAAAATGAGACAGAATATTGCTTGATTTATTGATTGATGCTCTCGTATGAATTCTAGAGTTACAGCTGATCAGTGAAGGATCTTTTTGAACTTTCAGCAATGGTTGAATATGTCAGTGTGATAAGCAACCATGTATGGATGTAAGAACAAATAAGAGGAGTGAAAGTAATCAATTGCAAACAATTCTGTTTGCCTGATAATGATCTATCATACATTGCTGCTAGAGACACTTGGAAAAAATAAACAAATTAACCTAAGTCTACCATATTGTTTTATTTTAACCCTAAACGTTAATTATAATACAAAAATATTAATTTAAAAATAAAGTTTATAGGTCAAAAAAATGTGATATTCTTTAAAATGGTTTAAAGACTACATATGTTTTAAACAAGCTAATATGTATATACCCTTTGGCATAAGATTTGCCTTTTGATATCTGCTCCATCAAGTGGAACTAGTTGGACTTCATAAAAATATTGTGTTCATTGGCCCAGAATATTTTGTATTTCATATGCTTATTGGAAGTTGTTTGTTACCATTATGGTTTTAAAGAGGAAAATTATTCTTGCGATCTACACATCAACTGCAATAGATGCAGCTCTGAGATAGCTAAATGAAGGCTGTTTACATGTCTGGTAAAACACAGCAACAAAAATTGCTTCATTTCTGAGTGACTGCCATGTGTCAATGGTGAGATTGTTTTTGGGAACATTTGTGTGTTTGTGTATATATGTGTGTGTGTGCATGACAAAATGTAAAAATATGTCAATTATAAATTTATCCCCTTTTTAACCATTGGGGGAAAATGTTTGAGGCTGGGGAAAAAAAAATCTGTATAAAAATATAAAAATGATATATACTTGAATCTCTAAAAATGAGACATTTAATATTAATAAAGTTTTTGTTTATAGAAAAAATTGTAGGCTAGACTTAGTGTCATACATTTCAAATGCAAAATGGTAAATATCCTTTAAATTTTATAATTTAAATTTAAATTGTTAAAATCCTTTTCAAATATAAAGTATAAGATATATATGGACTGTTAATAATATTCAAGATATAACATTTTATATCATGAATATTACATGGCTTGCTTTAAGTAATTTTAATTAATTCGAATCTCTAAAAACCATGAATTTTAGAAAAAAATACTAAATATGAAAAATAAATGCACATATACAGTGAAATTACTTTGGCTCCATGTAAAAGCTTTTTTTTTCTGTTATTAATCTCACATTAAATTTTCTTAATTACTAGAAAGTTATTATTAACCCTTTTTTTGACACTATTTGGTGAAAAATGATTTCCTTACAGAGAACTGGTTAGCTTATTAATTTCTGGAGGGACTGAATTCATCACTAGTTATATAAATATGTGGTTCATTACTGCATGTAATGAAAACCTACCTGTCCAGTACACTTGAAACTAATGTAATATTGTATATCAACTATATTTAAAAAAAAAAATCTGTGTGCCCATATCCATAATCTGCTGTACAATTTCCCACTTCATCACTTATGTGGTAAGAAAGGATTAAATATTAGAAAGAATATTTCTAAATATCTTCTAATTCTCAGAACACAGAGAGCCTTCACAATCAGAGTTTAAAAAAAAGCCTACCAAAACTAACAGTTGATTTACCTGAAATCTAATTTTGAAAATAAATTTTATGTCATAACAATTAAAAGTATAAAAATAATCTTTAATTTTGTAATATTTTAAAATCATTTGCAGAACTCTATCATAATATATCCAGGCCTTTGGAGCGCCTGGGTGGCTCAGTGGGTTAAGCATCCAACTGTTGATTTCGGCTCAGGTCATGATCTCAGGGTGGTGAGATCAGCCTCACATTGGGCTCTGCGCTGGGCATGGAGCTTGCTTAAGATTCTCTCTTCCCCTCTCCCTCTGCCCCTCCCCTGGCTCCCTATCTTAAAAAAACAAAAAACAAAAACAAAAACAAAAACAAACTTCCAAACCTTATATCCCCAAGAAGTTATACAGAAAATGAGAAAGAAGGAAATCTTGACATTTGTGACTATATGGATGCAATTTGCAGGTATTATGCTAAGTTGGATAAGTCCAAGAAACAGAAATCCTGTTGGTATCACCTATATGCAAAATCTGAAAAAGTCAAATGAAACAGAATAGACTGATGGCTACCAAGGGTTAAGGGGTGGAGGAATTGGGGAGATGTTGGCCGAAGGATACAAATTTGCAGTTAGAAAATGAATAGAGTCTGGAGATCTAACACACAGCATTGTGATTATAGTCAACAATCCTGTAGCACTGATTGCTAAGAGACTAAAGCTTAAATGTTCTCACCACAAAATTAAATAATTATGTGACATGTAGAGGTATTAGCTAATGCTATGGTGATAATCATATTGCAATATATAAATGTATCAAATCAACACATTGTACATACACCTTAAACTTACATAATGTTATATGTCAATTACATCTCAAAAATCTTTAAAAAGCAGAAAATGTTCAGTGATTATCAGTAATATGTTTATATGATGACAAGGAACAGAGGCACAGTAAGATCAGATGAGTTGCTTTGAGTGGTAATTCTCAATATATGCATCAAAATTGTCTGACAAGGTTGTTAAAGATACAGATGTCTGCTTGAACTCATCTCCTCCACAAACACACTGACTTACACCTCTCTACACAGCAGTTCATCCTGAAGAATAACTAAGGGCTGAATATAAATCTTCTGCACAACAAAGGATAGAGAATCACACAGAGCAGGAGGGACAGAGACACTGTAATGAAGAGAACCCTCACCTCACCTGCAATACTGCAAACTGCAGTGGGGAGAGATAGCACTGAGGGACTGGGAGCAAATCTGTCTGCCTTGGGGCACAGAAAAAAAAAAAAAATCATGTTCAAAAAGGCAACTAGAATATAAAGAAATATACAGAAACTAGCCCTCTGCCAAACTACAGGGGAATTCAATCCAGAGTGCTATGGTTTTCATTTCCCTTACACCTTGATAGCACTAACAGGATCAGGGTTTGGATGCCATAGCTGGCCGGCTGCCTCAGTGAACCCTGAGACCTAACCCACATTAGTCCCAGCTATCCCCATAAGGCAGCCCCAGTACAGGTCATACTGGGACACCCCTGGACAGTGCCCACTATAGTTCCAGTCATCTCACCTGGTGACACAGGCACAAAACACCCTGGGGCACCCCAGGCCAGCACCCACTTCAGCTGCTGATGACTTGCTAGGGCACTCCCTCCATGAAATGCCCCAGGACTTCCCACCTGTACCTGCTTTAGTGACACTTGTGCTGCCAGAGGGCTCCTGCACAGAGAACCCCAGGACTCCCCAGCCTGTGCCCAATTCAGCTCCATCCATCGCCCCAAACAACCTCAGTGTGGAGCACCAAGGAACCACTGGCCTATGCCTCCTTTGGCTCCAACCACTGCCCCAGGATGCCCCTTTGCAAAAAGGCCCAGAAACCCCCAACTTGCAACCACTTCAAGCTTTAGCTGCTCTGCCAGGGTTTTCTCTGTGTGTTGAGCCCCAGGACGCCTGCCCCAGTTGTGCTCACTTCAGTTTCAGCTCTCTCACCAGGGTGGCCCCAGTTTAGAGTACTGAGGGACTCCCAGACTACGCTCACTACAGTTCCAGCCAACCAACCAAAGCTTCCAGACAAACGCAGTCTACAAAGGGGACTTCCTATATAAATCCATTTCTTCAAGTTTAGAAGCAGCAATTCTGTTTAATTTATAGACACAAACATAGAAAGTCAAACAAAGTCAGGAGATAGAGGAATGTGCTCCAAATGAAAAAATAAGACAAAACCTCAGAGATAAAAAGTGAAACAGAGAAAAAATAATCTGATAATGAGTTCAAGGTAATGGTCATAAAGATGATCACCAGACTGGACAAAAGAGTGGGTGAATTCAATGAGAATTTCAACAAAGAGATTTAAAAAAAAATAAAGAACAAAAAAACTGAAATGAAAAATACCCTAGAGGAAGCAATAGGAGATTAGGGGATTAAGAAGAACAGATCAGTGATCTGAAGGTAGTGTAATGGAAGGCACCCAAGCTGACCAGCAAAAAGAAAAAAAAAAAAAAAAATTAAAAATGAGATTAGGTAAAGAAATCTCTTTGAAAACATCAAGTAAACTAACATTCATATTATATGGGTCCCAGAAATAGAAGAGACAAAATATACTTTAAAACAAAAACTGTAGCAAGAAACAGAGAAAGACATCTGCATAATGATAAAGGGATCAATCCAACAAGAGGATGTAACAATTGTTAAGTATCTACATATCATAGGAGCACCAAAATATATAAAGCAAGCATTAACAAACATAAAGGGAGAAATTGATAGTAATACAATATTAGCAGGAGACTTTAAGTCCCCAGTTACATCAATGTATAGATCATCCAGACAGAAAATCAACAAGGAAACAGTGGTTTTAAACAACATATTAGACTAGATGGACTTAACAGGTATACCCAGAAGGTTCCATTCAAAAACAGCTGAATACATATTCTTTCAAAGTGCACATGAAACATTCACCAGGATAGATCACATATTGGGCCAAAAATCAATTCTCAACAAATTTCAGAAGGCTGAAATGATATCAAGCATCTTTGCTGACCACAACTAGAAATCAACTATGAGAAAAAAAAAAAAAAAAATGGAGAAAACACAAACATGTGGAGGCTAAAAAAACAATCCACTAAATAAACAATGGGTCAATGAAGAAATCAAAGAGATAATCAAAAAAATGCATGGAAACTAATGAAAATGAAAACACGACTGCCCAAAATATTTAGGATGCAGTGAAAGCAGTTTCTAAGAGGGAGATTTATAACATAACAGGCCTACCTCAAGAGACAACAAAAATCTCAAGCAAACAATTTTAACTTACACCTAAAGAAACTAAAAAAAAAAAAGAACAAAGTCCAAAGTAGTATTAAAAAAAAAAAAAAAAGCTCTCAGTAGAAGGAAGGAAATAATAAAGATTGGAGAAAAAATAAATTGAGAATAAAAAATAGAAAAGATCAATGAAACCAAGAGCTGATTTTTAAAAGATTTTAAAAAATTGATAAACCTTTAGCCACGATTATCAAGAAAAAAAGAAGGCCTAAATAAATAAAATCAGAAATGAAAGAGGAGAAGCAACAACCAACAACATAGAAATACAAAATATTTTAGAGACCACTATGAAAAATTATATGCCAAGAAACTGGACAACCTAGAAGAAATGGGTAATTTCTTGATACATACAATCCTCCAAAATTGAATCAGGAAGAAAAAAAAAAAATGGAAAAGATTACTAGTGACAAAATTGAATTAGTAAACAAAAAACTACCAACAAACACAACTCCAGGACCAGACAGCTTCACAAGTGAATTCTACCAAACATTTAAAGAAGAGCTGATACCTAGTCTCAAACTTTTCCAAAAACAGAAGAGGAAGGAACATTTCCAAATTTATTTTACAAGGTCAGCATTACCTCAATACCAAAACTAGACAGAGACACTACAGAAAAAGGAAACTACAGACCAATATCCCTGATGAGCATAGAGGCAAAAATCCTCAACAAAATATTAGCAAACTGAATTCAACAATACATTAAAAGGTACACTGACCACAACCAAGTGGGATTATTTCCAGGGATGCAAGAATAGTTCAATATTCACAAATCAATCAATGTGACACATCACATTAATAAAACAAAGGATAAAAATCGTATGATCATCTCAATTGATCCAAGAAGAGTTGACAAAATTCAATGTCCATTCATGATAAAAACTCTCAAAAAAGTGGGTTTAGATGGAATACACCTCAACATAATAAAAGCAATATATAAAAATCTCACAGCTAACATCATACTCAATGGTAAAAAACCAGAGAACTTTTCTTCTAAGATCAGGAACAAACAAGGATGTCCACTCTCACCACTTTTATTCAGCATAGTACTGGAAGTCCTAGCTGCAAAAATCAGACAAGAAAAAGAAATAAAAGGCTACAAAATGGTAAGGAAGAAGTAAAAGTGTCACTGTTTGCATGATATTATATTTAGAAAGCCCTTATAACTCCACCATTTATTAGAACTAATAAATTAATTCAGTAAAGTTACATGATACAAAATTAACAAACAGAAGTTTGTTGCATTTCTATACACTAATAATGAAGTAGCAGAAAGAGAAATTAAGAAAACAATTCCATTTATATTTGCACCAAAATGAATAATACCTAGGAATAAATTTAACCAAGGAAGTAAAAGATCTATACTCTGAAAACCATAAAACGTTGCCAAAAGAAACTGAAGATGACATAAGCAAATGGAAAGATATTCCATGCTCATGGATTAGAAAAATTTAAATGTCCATACTACCCGAAGTAAACTACAGAGTCAATGCTATTGCTACCAGTAGCATTTTTCACAGAATACCAATAGCATTTTTCACAGAACTAGAATAAATAATCCTAAAATTTATATGGAATCACAAAAGATTCCGATTACTCCCAAAAATCTTAAGATGAAGAACAAAATTGGAGGTATCACAGTTTCAGATTCTTAAGATATATTACAAAGATACAGTAATCAAAACAGTATGGTGCTGGCACAAAAACAGACACATAGATGAATGGACTGGGATAGAAAGCCCAGAAATAAATCCACACTTATATGGTCAATTAATCTATGACAAACGAGGCAAGAATACACAATGGGGAAAACACAGTCTCTTCAATAAATGATGTTAGGAAAGTTGGACAGTTACATGCAAAAGTATGAAATTGGATCATTTTCTTACACCATATGCAAAAATAAACTGAATAAGTATTAAAGACCTAAATTTTATTTATTTATTTATTTATTTATTTATTTATTTATTTATTTTTAAAGATTTTATTTATTTATTTGAGAGAGAGAGAATGAGAGAGAGCACATGAGAGGGGGGAGGGTCAGAGGGAGAAGCAGACTCCCCGCCGAGCAGGGAGCCCGATGCGGGACCCGATCCAGGGACTCCAGGATCATGACCTGAGCCGAAGGCAGCCGCTTAACCAACTGAGCCACCCAGGCGCCCTTAAAGACCTAAATTTTAGACCTGAAACCATAAAGCTTCTAAAAGAGAACATAGGCAGTAATCTCTTGGACATCGACTTTAGCAACATATTTAAATATGTCTCCTCAGGCAAAGGAAATAAAAGCAAAAATAAACTATTAGGACTACACCAAAATCAAAAAGTTTTACACAGCAAAGAGAGCCATCAACAAAACAAAAAGGCAACCTACTAAATGGGAGAAGATATTTGCAAATGATGTATCTGATAAATGGTTAATATCCAAATTAAAAAGAACTAATACTACTCAACACCAAAAAAACAAAAGAAAACAACAACAAAAGCAAAAACAACTAAAAAATGGGCAGCGGGCCTTGAACAGACTTTGTCCAAAATGCACTGCAGAAAAGTTATGAAGATTTGCATTTATATTTTCCACAGAGAGAGAAATGATAAGAAACACAAACACAGAAATAGATGGATAGAGATATAGTGAGTTTGTCTAAAATCTGACGTATTTGGCCAGATTCTAAGAGACAAATGTGTATAAAAATATATTTTAAGTTTTACTCAATTATTCATTGTAGAAATGTAAAATATCACTGCACTTGCTGTTTAGAGTATAAAAAATATATAGAATGTGAGATTTTAAAATATACTAAGGGATACATTATTTTATAAATATTTTTATGTTTTACTATTTTTTTCTATCTACATTCTATCTACGTTATATTTTGTTTAGAATTCTATCACCTCTCTGCTAAAAATGACAATAATTGACTAATTTATTTCTCTGCTTCCAAACTTAACCCATCAAACCCATTATCCACCTACCTTCCAGAAGTAACTTTTTAAGAAAAAAAGTTGATTAATATAGTCATTGTCCCACTAAAGTTCAAAGTCCCTTCAATGACACACAAAATCTGCTACTCATCTACACCCTCATCTTATCTCTTTCTTGCTTAATTATCAACAACAGAGAAAAACTTCTTTCCCATTTACATAATTTTGTTTCATTCTTCTGTATCTTTATGCTTCCTACATGAGTGGAATATATTTCCCTTTGACACAGTCTTTATCTTTAATTTTATTCTTGTCACCTGTTTCCAGAAATGCTACTTCTTCCAGAAATTTCTATAAATTCTACTGGATTTTAGCCATATCAATCTTCATGTTTTGTCCGAAACACTTCACTCAGCTCAGATTGCATCTCATCTGTTCTCCATAATACCCTACATGTCTGCCTACTTTGTCTCCATCACCTTCTGAAGAAGAGTTGTTAGTTTTATTTGTATATTCAGTACCAGAGATACACACACACACACACACATCATATATATGTATATATAATGTATGTATATGTATTGTGTATATATAATTGCATATAAATGCATGCACATATATAAATAAATAATTAAAATATTCCAACATTACTCTGTGGTGGTTTTATTACTCATTTAAATGGCACTGAGGAAACCGAGATAATCAATTTGTCTGTTTAGCAATATAAGTATAGGGTACAGATTTGAACCCAAGAATACCTAAGTCTAAGCTAATGCTCATTTCACTACACTTCATGTCTCTAATTGAAATATTAGAATTAAATGTGTTGAACATTTATAAAATAAATGGGTATCATATTTTAAATGGGAACTCATTTCCCAACTTTTTTAGTCTGAAAGCATTTTCATACCAAAAGATATATAATTATTATACATTCTAAAAATTAAGTATGTCATTATGTTTACTTTAAATTATTTAAATTGATATATAATTATAGGGTTGGCAGATAATATCCATAACCTTATAGTGAAGACTAATACATAGTTGCTAAAGAGTTCAAACATATTATTAAAATTGAATAAAATTAGAAATAATGAAGCAAACTATTTCTAAACATTAAAGACATTTATTTACTTAAAAAATTTTCTACTTGAGATTTATATACCCATGAATGAAGCAATCAATTCATATATCCAAATATATACCAGAGTAACTGTAAAAACATTTACTAGTTTTAAAGGAATCTTAATTCTTTTTTTTTTAAACTGACATCCATTACATCATCAGATTTTCTTCCATCTGCATACAACATTATTTGGTGTCATAAATCTAGAGGCATCAAAAAAAACAGGCCTACATAAAGCATCTTCTTATGCAAATAGTGCATCTGCTGCTGTTTGAGGAGGCTAAAGACTATTTCCAACTAGACTCAGACATCCATAATACAGTGAAGATTAAATCAATCAAAACCAAATTATATTAGAAATATTTAAAAGCTTAAATATCATCATGTACAACCTGCTCATAAGGTCACTTCAAATTTCCCAGGAAATTTGGGTATCAAATCATATTTTCACCTACCAATACTCATTGTTCCCAACAAAGTTTCCTCTGCATTTTAATCAGTATAATTATCATTTCTAACTATTTTACATTGTTACCATATTGACAATTTATTTTCTGGTTAATATTAAAATCTTTCGAGGATTCACCTATAAAAGGAGGTTAAAGCAAGAGCAAAATAACATTTTTCTTAGGTTTAAATATTTTATAGATTATTTTTTCTGTATAAAGAAATACTAGTTGGACATTTACGCTTTTAATTGCATTACTAATATGTGTGACTGAAATAAAAATAATGTTTTATAGTTTCAGAAATATGGTTACATATTAGTTATTAAAGAGTCCAGTTCCAGGTCAAATCGTATGTACAATCTTTCATGGCCAACCATAGGCAATCACAAGGCTTTGGTTGGCAAGTCTTAAAGGGGAAAGCAGCCTTCCCACGTTAGACTCTGTGCCCACCCAGGGCATTAGAGTTTTTTTAGAGGGAGGTGCAGACCAGGACCCAGCCCCAGCCCCCTCCTCCAAGTCCCTTCTTCCATGGCCTGCCATGTTCATAAACATGTCTCTGTTGTTAGCCCTGCTATAATTATCATTTCTAACTATTTTACATTGTTACCATATTGACAATTTATTTTCTGGTTAATATTAAAATCTTTCGAGGATTCACCTATAAAAGGAGGTTAAAGCAAGAGCAAAATAACATTTTTCTTAGGTTTAAGAAACCTAAGGTGTTTTGGGGTGGAGTCTTGACTAAGATATTTCTCCACTCTGACTCAGTACTTTTCCACTCTTAACCCTTTTCTTTCTCCCTCCCTCAGAACCCCCACGTCCATGAAATGGCAGGAGCTTTTTATTCAAGGTTCTTCAGCAGTGAGAGGATTACCCCCATTTATACTACATGTCATTTGACTGACACTGTCCCAATTACTGGTCCATGAGGGAAAATGAAACATTCCTACCTCTCTTCTTGGCCTCTTGCTTACACTATTGCAGTAAATGAATGAAGATTTGATTGTTATTTTCAGTTGGGGGTTCTTGTCCTAACTGACCACTTCTACACCCAGAAGTTCAAAACTTCATCTATTTCTTCCAACCACTCTGTGAAGAGAGCTGTTCAACTACTGATTGCTCATATATCAAGTAGAAAATCTATACTCATTTAGAAAATATATACTTTAAATGTAAGATATAGTTTTTTGAATTCTGCAGACATTTAAAGTTTGCTAAATGTGTAGAGCTACTTAATAATTACACTTAATACTTTTGAATTTACTTATCTATGTATTTAATAACAACAAACTGAGTGATATTAGGTATTAAAGTATTCACAGGTGAATTGTGGAAGACTGTTGAATCACAGACCTGTACCTCTGAAACAAGTAATACATTATATGTTAAAAAAAAAAAAAGAAGAAGAAGATAGCAGGAGGGGAAGAATGAAGGGGGGAAATCGGAGGGGGAGATGAACCATGAGAGACTATGGACTCTGAGAAACAAACTGAGGGTTCTGGGGGCGGTGGGGGAATGGGTTAGCCTGGTGATGGGTATTAAAGAGGGCACGTTCTGCATGGAGCACTGGGTGTTATACGCAAACAATGAATCATGGAACACTACATCAAAAACTTATGATGTAATGTATGGTGATTAACATAATAATAAAAAAATAATGTTGCATTATTGAAATTAAAAAAAGCATTCACGGGTGAAACAAATTTTAAGACACATTGGCTAAGGATACAGTTTAATACAAAGCAAAGTAATGATCTTCAGAATATAAAATTTATTTAACATTTACTAATATTGACTTCTATTTAAGAAGAGATTTGTATTTTATTCTAAAGATGCTTCTAAGCCTATCTATTGTAATTTTTTTTTTTTTTTTACCTAAGGGTATGACACACATATCAGTATCAGTGGCCAGAGATTCATTATAAATAATCTATAATGATGAGGTAGGTGAAGAGGATATAATTAGAAGGATTCATGACAGGGGGTTCTCTCCCACCTCCCACAAGGGTATATACTGCTTCATATTGTCTCCAATGTTTTAGACCACTGATAAAAAAAAATAAAAACAAAATAACAGCAAAAATAAATGAACACAAAGTATTTTGCACCCCCTTCTCAAAATTATAATTTTAAAAAGTTTATTTTGTATGTTTATTGTGATATATTTCATGTTATCAAACTTAAAATTTATAAAACAATACACTGTAAAATCTAGTCCCCATCCTCGTGTCCTCAAATAATTAGTCCTGTATCTAGATGCAAATTAAAAAACGATCAGTGTTTTGAAGAAAATTCTAAAAATATGTTATATATATTCAAGTCAAAACACATACTCTTTTTTATGCTTTTTACGTTAATGGTGTCATATTATTACTATTATTATTTTTTAAAGGAGCTCAGAATTTAATTAGAGAAAGAAAAACAATACATATATGAGTATGAATTTGTCAAGTGAATCATGAAATTTCTAGAAATTTCTCAGGTCCCCAAAGCTTTATGTGGAAATTCTAATGGTGTCATATTATTAACAATATTCAGTACTCAGCTTTTTTATATCCATACATATTTTATATCTGTGTATCATAGTGGTCAATTAATATTAGTGCATAAGCACATTCCTCATTCATATTTCAGCTACATAGAAGCTTTACTAACATAACATAACTTATTTACCAGTCTCCTGTGGACAAGCATCTTGTTTCAACATTATTTTGCTATCAGACATAATGATGCAATCAATGATGGTGCAATAAATAACCCTGTATATATTTTGTGTGTACAAATGTATCTGTAGAATCAATTCCTTGAATGAATATTGCCAGGTCAAGAGATTGTATAATGGCATCTTTGAAAAATATAAATTATAAAATGATTTATTTGCAATCAATTACTTAATATCTGTTTTGCCCACTAGAATATATCAGCTTGGTAACTTTATCTTCTTTCATAAAATTTAGTGCACTCCAAAGTGTAACACACTGTTTTGCACCATGTCAGTGCAAACTTTATGAAATTTCACATTGCTTATCTAATAGCTGCTTCTATAGTCTTAACCAACATACTTTCTCTCTGGAACTGCTCTTCTCCATCTTGAAACACTATACTTCTTTCTATTGGTTTCTATTGACTTATCACTCTCCTCTAGCTAATACCATTATACCATATTATGGCTAATATTTTTATACTTTTGGCTACTCCTTTTATTGCTGTTGCTGTTGTTGTTTACTGGGCCTGTTCAAATACCTAAGTTTATTTGTCATACTGTCTCAAGCACTTATCTATACTTATCTAAATAATCTCATCTGACCCTTTGTTTTCATACACTATGCTGTAGCTTCCCACATAGATATCCCCAGCACTGATCTTTAGATGCCCATGTTAAACTGCCTTCTTGGATGCCTGAGGACATCTCTGTTTTCAGTGAATTGCACCACCACATCCTCTGTTGCCAATGCTGGATTCCACTACTATGCATATCTAAGCCAAAATTCCCTCTTAATTAAACCATTCACTAATCTCTTCACTTTTCCCAAATCTGTTTCTCCTAAAATCCATTCTTCCCAGAGTACACAAAGTGATCACTTACCACTCTCAGTTAATGTCATAGGTCTTCTTCTAGTCAAGGATTGGCTTTTCATTGCCTTTGTTCTTCTTCCATATGTCATCCACTATTCCTTCTGATCTTCATTCTCTAAGTTTCAGAAACAGTGGTTACCTTTATATTTTGTTATTCATTTGTCAAATATCTATTACACACCAGTCTTTACTTTCAATAATGGGGATACTACAGATAACAACAATAAAAAAGACATATGGTCAAAAGTATAAACTTCCAGTTATAAAATAAATAAATCACAGAAATATAATGCACAGTATGGTGATTATAGTTAATAATATAGTACTGCATTGTATATTTGAAAGATGCTAAGAGAGTAGATCTTATCTTAAAAGTTATCATGAGGAAAAAATTGTAAGTATGTACAGTGATGGATGTTAACTAGATTTATTATGATCATTTTGTAATATATATAAATATGGAATCATTATGTTGTAAACCTGAAACTAATTTAATGTTATATGCCAATTCCGTCTCAATAAAAAAATAAAGAAAGAAAACAGAAAAAAGAAAAATGTCCTGTTTTTATATGCTTCACTTTACTGGAGGAAAACAGGAAATGGATAAATAAATGAATACATAATATGGCAAGTGGTATAAAGTACTAGAATGAGAAAAAAATAGGTTATAGGTTAAGGGTCTTAAGTGATGACAGATAGTGTTTTTAATAGGAATGCAAGTGAAAGCCACAGATATAACTGTGGAATAGCACAGTGGGATGGAAGATGAGCAGTTACAAAGAACCTGAGACCGGAACATTCTTGATGCCTTGAAAGAAGAGTATAACCAGTGTGGCTGGAATGGTGTTGGTGAGCTAGGAGAAGGAATTAAGGACAGATTGTCAGTAGGGGAAGAATTATGTAGAGACTTGCTTGACATGGAAGTTCTTTGGCTTTTATCATGAGAAGAGAACCACAGAGACATGACATGATCTAACTTCAATTTTTGAAAGGTTAATCTCAGCATAAAATGTGGAAAATATAGTGGGTGGATATGGAAACAAGGATAAAAGAAAGGAATTCTTAGCAGGCTAATGCAAAAATCTAAGAGAAGATGATGGTGCCATGAACACAGGCTAAACAGTGGAATTCAGAATGCATTTCAAACTGGATTTGCTAATGAATTTCATGTGAAAGATGAGATAGAGGCATTCAAGATGGAACTGTGGTTGTTGTTTGTTTTTTTGGCCAGAGCAATTAGAATATGTAGCAAATTGAGCAAATTTAGAAAAAGCAGATATTGGGGGAGTGGAGTCTTTCCTTGTTCACAGGTTAGTCATCTGACATGGAATAGAAAAGGGGGAAAAGAAGAAGCACCCAGTGAGATGGGAGGATGGAGAGTTACAAAACACTTCAAGGAGAGAATGATCAGCATTGTCAAATGCTGCCAACAGGAAAAGGAGATAAGTAAGAATCACTGTTGGATTAGGTGGTGTCAAAGCCTATGTTGACCTTGATAACTGCAATTTTTGTGGAATTATGGGGATCTGAGCCTGATTAAATGGTGTTCAATATGCAATTGTAGGAGTACTAATGAAGGCAGGGAACACAGACAACTCTTTCTGGGGTTTTACTATAAAAAGGAAAAACATGGTAGCTTCTAGAGTGATATGAGGACAAGCAAATATTTTTTTTTTTTTTTAACTGAGATGGGAATAATATAGCATATTTGGATAGTGATGGAAATAATGTAATAAAAATTTAAGTTTTAAAAAATGACGTGACATTACGAGTGAGAGAGGTGGCAGATACAGGTAAGAATGTATAGGCTTCCTGTGCTCAAATGCTTAAATCAAGCAGAACAATCTGATTTTCTCTCTAGTAGTTCTTTTTATTTATAGAGAAATGTAGAAGACCCAACTATAATTGTGGACTCATACTTTTTTCCTTTCAGTTCTTTCAGTTTTGCTTGGTATATTTTGAAGTATTCATTGAGTTTCCTGTTATATTTTATTATTGATTCCTACTTTAATTTTATTATGGTAAAAGAACATAGTTTGTATTACTCCAAATCTTTTAAATGTGTCTAAATTTAATTTCATGGACCAAGATAAGTGTTCCATGCGCACTTGAGAAGAAAAGAATACATATTTTGTTATTATTAGGTGGAGTGTTTTATAAATGTCAATTAGATCCAGTTGCTTGATGGTGTTTGATTTTTTTTTTCCTACCAATCTCTATATCCTTTTTGATTTTTGATTTACTAGTTCTATTAGTGACAGGAAAATGTTAAAGATATCAATTATAATTGTGGATTCATATATTTCTTTTAATTCTTTCCATTTTTGCTTTGTATATTTTGAAGTTCTATTTTTAGGTGTAAAATATTTAAGACTGTTATTTCTGTTTGGTAAACTAATCCTTTTATCAATATGCAACACTCCTCTTTCATTGTTGGCAATTTTCTTTGTTTTGAGATCTATTTCAGGTATTAATATAGCCACTCAAGCTATGATTAACTTTTGTATGACATAAATTTTCCCATCATAACTTAGCCTACCTATATCATTATTTTTAAAGAGAGTTTCTTATAGATAGTACATAGTTTAGTCATATTTCTTAACATGTTTTGACAATCTATGTCTTTTAATTGGTGTTTTTAGATCATTTACACTAATGTAATTATTGACATTATGAAGTACTATTTTTTGTTATGTTTTCTTTTTCTTTCCTCCTGTTAGTTCCTTTGTTTCCCCTTTTCTCTTTTTGGGTTATTTGAATATTTTTATGCTCCAGCTTAATTTATCTTTTGTAATTTTGACTGTATCTCTTTGAATAATGTTTTAGTTGTTACCCCAGGATTTAAAATTGATAGTTATTTTCCATAAACCATTTAAAATCAATATTTTTTTACTTCAGGTGAAAGTTTAGAAACTTTACAGTTCCCTTTACCCTCTCCCTTTACCCTCTCCACTTTAAGTAAGCCATATTTAAGTTATATATTACATCTACATATACTGAAAATCCTATTGATGCTTTATATATGTCTCTGTATATATATTTACTGTATATGTGTATGCATATATTAATTATTCTCTTCTAGAGTTCTTAAAACATGTTTGCAATTGTATAAATACGCACACACACACACAAACACAAACACACAAACACACAATGCAATTACCAAACACATTTTAAGAACTCTAGAGGACAGGCTGGGGTTCAAGATGGCAGCATAGGAAGATACTGAACTTACTGCTTTCCATGGACACACATATGGAACAATTCCTTCTGAAAAATACTTGAAAATTAGCTGCACAGTCTCCTCCAAAACAAAGGACAAAAGGGCCACATGAAGATGGTTAGGAGAGGCAGAGATACAATCCTGTCAAAAACCTTACCCTTGGTGTCACAACCACTAATAGAGAGGGAACTCACAAATATAGAGCTTCTCCCTTAGGAGAGGGAATTTGTGCCCCACATGAGACACACTAACCCTTGGGACCTGTACCAGAGAGATGAACCCCCACCCAAATGTCTGGCTTTTCAAATCAATGGGGATTACATCTAGGAGACCCAAGGGGATGTAGGAAACTGAGGTACATCTCTCAAAGGGCTTGCATGCAGACTCAATCAACCTGGGACCCACCCAGCATAAGCACAGCAGTTTGAAGAGCACTTAACTATACATGAAGGAGATTCATTTTCTAATCTTAATAATCTAATCTTAAAGTGCTTGCCAGAGGGGCAGGGTTCTGTTAGAACTCTCTCCAGGGACGGAGGCACTGGTAGGTATCATTTTTGCACTTTCCTTCTACCTTGCTATCACCACTGGGTATGCACAGTCATAACACTCTCTTGCTGCCTCAAGAAAGCTGGCAGGCATGACTTGTCCTTGTGCTCTCCTGCTGAAATATTAAGGCCAGCAGGCATGCCCTGGCCTTACATTCTCCAGCTGCCTTGCTAAAGCTAGAGGGTACATGCTGTCCACACAAGGGTGCCCTTTGATCACATGGTTCTGGTAGCCAAGGGCTTACATATCTGGCTCCATGGGACTATAAAATGGAAAAGATACTTCATAGCAGCCTACAAGTCCCAGAATACTGCACAGACAGCAGCCTAAAACACACTCCTAGTATTTCTATGAAAGAGGCTTATTTACTTGTCCTGAAGCTTTGGGCCTAAAGGTTAGACCTCATGTTTGCCACATATTTAGAGGTTCCAGAGGTGCTTTCAGGAAACAATGACCAGGAATGCCATTTTTGCCCTCTATCTTGGCCTTGTTGCAGCTCACTGGTACCTCACAAAAAGGAGCCTATACACATGTCTGGAGCCCTGATTTTTACAACTGTCACCAGGGTACATTTCCAGATCACCTGGTCTGGAAGCCAGCAGAGTTTTGGATATGTTTCCACAAGACTGCATAAATTTGCATACTTTAAAAATTGCTGCCTGTGGGTCTGGATTCCAATCATCCTGAAGCTAGGTACTGACAGATCTTGGCATACCCTCAACAACTAGGATGCATCAAGAATAAATCAGGCTGCTTACACAATCACAAAAGTTTGAGAGACAACCAGGAGTTATGGCAAGGTTGAACAATGAGGTTCATCTCTGACATAAGACCACTTCTTCAAGACTGGGAGAGGTAGCTGTTTCACTTAATAAATAGAATTGTACACCTAAACCAATATTACACTGTATGTTAACTAGCTGGAATTTAAATAAAAACTTGAAAAAAAAAGAAAAAAAGGAAAGAAAATCACACAAAATAAGAAAACAGAGGAATATATTCTAAATGGAAGAATAAGGAAAAGAAAAAAGAAACTTAATAAAAATGGAGATAAGTATTTTAAATGATGAAGAGTTCAAAGTAATTGTCACAAAGATGCTCACAGAACTCAGGAGAAGAATAGATGAACATAGTGACAACTTCAAAAAAAGATAGAAAAATATCAGAAAGTACCAAACAGAAGTACAGAACTAAAGAATATAATAACTGACTGAAAAATACACCAGAGGGGTTCAATAGCAGCCTAGATTAGACAGAGGAAAGAATCAGTGTTCTGGAAGACAAGGCAGTGAAACTTACCCAAACAGAGTACCAAAAAAAAAAAAAAAAAAAAAAATTTTTTTTTGAAGATAACTTAAGGGAACTATGAGACAACAAAGAGCAAAAATAACATTGGTATAATAGCAATACAGAAGGAAAGGAGATAAAGTGGCAGAAAACTTATTTGAGGGGCACCTGGGTGGCTCAGTTGGTTAACCGTCCAACTCAGGTCATGAGTTCAAGATTGTATGATCAAGCCCTGTGCTGAGCCCCAAGTCAGGTTTCCCGCTCAGCAAGGAGTCTACTTGAGTTTCTCTCCTTCTGCCCCTCCCCCCTCCCTCTGTGCTCTCTCTCTCAAATAAATAAATCTTAAAAAAAAAAAAAAAAGAAAGAAAAAAAAACTGATTTGAAGAAATTATGGCTGAAAACATTCCTAACCTGAGAAAGTAAACTGACATCCAGATCCAGGAAACCTAGAGAGTTCTAATTAAAATGATCCCAGAGATCCACACAACGATGTATTATAATTAAAATGTAAAAATTTCAAAATAAAGAGAGAATCTTAAAAACAACAAGAGAAAAACAAACATTATATACATGGTAACTTTCGTAAGACTATCAGCAGAAACTTTGTAGGCTAAAAGGGCATACAATGATATATTCAAAATGGTGGTGGTGGGGGCAGGGAGTGGCCAGAATCTTCCAAACAAAAATACTCTACCTGGCAAGGTTCTCATTGAGAACTTAAGTCTCCTTCAGAGTTTTCCAGATGAGCAAAGTCAAAGGAGTTCATCACTAAACTGGCCTTATGAGAAATGTTAAAGGGACTTCTTTAAGCTGAAAAGAAATGACACTAGGTGATTACACAAAAACTTATGAAAGTAAAAATCTCACTGGTAAATGCAAATATATAGTAAACATAGTAAATTAATCACTTATAAAGCTAGTATGAAGGCTAAAAGAGAAAAGTAGCAAAAACTAATTACAACTATAATTAGTTAAGGGGTACACAAAATGATTTAAAATGTGACAAATAAAACATAAAGCTTTTTGGTGGGAGTAAAATTGCAGAGTTTTAAAATGCTTTCAAACTTAAGTTGAGATAGCCTGTTATACAGATAGAATGTTATATGTGAACTTCAAAGTAACTCACAAAGAAAAAACCTATGGTTGATACACAAAAGATAATGAAAAAGGAATAGAAACATAACACAAAGAAAGTCATCACAACAAGGGAAGAAAACAAGAGATAAACTACAAAACAGCCAGAACTAAATTACAAAATAGCAATAAGTACATACCTATCAATAATTGGTTTAAATGTAAATGGATTAAATTCTCCAATCAAAAGACACAGAGTGGCTGCATGGATTAAAAAATAAGACCCTTATATATGCCAAATGCAAGGGACCTACTTCAGATGTAAGGAAACACACAGACTGGAAGTTAAGAGCCAGAAAAAAATGTTTTATTCAATAAAAACAAAAGGAAAGCTGGGGTAGCTATACTTACATCAGACAAAATAAACTTTAAAACAAAGACTATAGTAAAAGACAAAGATGGGCAGTGAAAGATAAAGAGGTCAATTCAACAGGAATATATAAGATTTGTAAACATTTATGCACCCAGTGTAGCAGCACCTAAGTACAGAAAGCAAATAACACACCTAGAAAGAGAAATTGACAATATATAATAGTAGGGGACATTAGTATGATGTCAATGAATAGATTATTCAGACAGAATATCAACAAGGAAATGTTAGCCTTAAATAACACATAGACCACACAGATTATATAATCTATATAATACAAAAGCAGAATTCACATTATTGTAAAGTACACATGGAATGTTACCAAGGATATGTTAGGGCACAAAACATGTCTCAATACATTTAAGAAGTTTGAAATCATATTAAGCACCTTTTCCAACAATGGCTTTACAAATCAATTTCAGGAAAACTTTAAAAAATGTAAATATATGAAGACTAAACAACCTGCTACTGAACAACCAAATGAATCAATGATGAAATCAACGGAGAAATAAACACTACCTTGAAACAAATGACAATGGGACTAAAACATACCAAAATCTATGGGATGCAGCAAGAGCAGATCTAAAAGGCAAGTTCATAGTGATACAGGCCTACTTCAAGGAATAAGAAAAATCCCAAATAGAGGAAGGTGGGGAAGATGGTGGAGTTGGAGGATCCTGAGCTTACCTTGTCACATGGACACACTGAGGCAACAACTATATGTACTGCAATCAACACTGGCAGAACAGATCTCCCACAGCTAACATAGGGAAAATGCCACATCAAAAAGGGTAGTAAGGTTAGCGGGTGATGGGTATTAAGGAGGGCACGTACTGCATGGAGCACTGGGTGTTATACGAAAACAATGGATCATGGATCACCACATCAAAAATTAATGATGTATTGTATGGTGACTAACATAACATAATAAAATTAAAAAAAAAAAAAAAAGGTAGTAAGGGTAGGGACACAATTGACAATCAAACCTCTGGTGTGACTAACAATAAATGGTAGGGACATCAAAAGCATGGAGAAGTAAGGGGATCAGGTACCAGACACCACCTAGTCCTGAATTGGGAAGATGAGCCCTATAATGTCTGGCTTTGAAAATCAGTGTGGCTTAACTCTGGGAGCTTTAAAATTCATCAAGGTTTAACTTCAGAAGAGCCAGAGGGCTACAGGGAACTGAGACTATACCTGTAAAGAGCCCCCACACTAAATAACATGGCCCAAGACACAGCACAGAACCAGTGTTTTGAAAAGTGCCTAGGTTATATGTGAATGGAATTTATTGACTAATCTTAGGACCTGTGCCAGAGAGGCAGGGATCTGCAGATTTCTCTGAGAACAAAAGTGTTCATGGGTGTGATTTATCTTGCTCTCCTAGATAGCTGGATGCTTGCAGCCTAGATAGCTGGATGCTTGCAGAAGCCATTCCAACACTTTCCATCTTCCTTGTTAGCACCACCTGTTATTCCCCCGTCTTCCCCTGAAGACCCACCCTCCCCCAACCTTCCCACCTTGGGAAGAACCCCTCCAAAGTGGCTCCTGCCCTGGGGAGAGGGGAGAGATAATCCAACACACCAGTGCATGCAGAGTTCCTGCAGTTGGACATCTTGGCTGTGCCCACAGCTGTCACAGTGGCTAAATGCAGAAAGCTGGGCTGACTGCTGGCCCATCCAACTAACAAGTGAGCCCATAGCAAGCACACTGGTCCTCCCAACAATGTGGTAGAAAACCTGTTCAGTGTGCCCACAGCAGGCAAAGTGGGTCATTATAGCCAGGTGGGCTGAAGGTCAGCCCACCCTCAGTGTTCTCACAGAAATTATGGCTTAGCCACAACAGGAAGGCTCATGCAGCCTACCCAGGAGACAATCCTGAATTGCCTGGTTCTGGTGACCAGAGAGGATTGTCTTCAGGGCACCACAGGACTTCTTCTACACAAGGCCTCAACTTTGAAGACAAGGAATCATAGCCGACCTACCTAATACAGAGAAACAGACACAGAGAGTTTGACAAAATGAGACAGAGGAATATATCCTACACAAAAGAACAAAAGAAAATCACAGAAAAAGAGTTAAATGAAAAAGAGATAAGAAACATGCCTGATAAAGAATTCAAAGTCATAAAGATACTCACCAGATTTGAGAAAAGAGTGGATAAACTCAGTGAGAACTTCAACAAAGAAATAGAAAAAAATAAATAAATAAATAAATAAACAACCAGTCAGAATTGAAGACTACAGTAACAAAAATGGAAATACAATAGAGGGAGTCAACAGCAGATTAGAGGATGCTGAAGAATGGATCAGCAATCTGGAAACAGGGTGATGGAAAGAAACCAAACTAAATAGCAAAAAGAAAATAAAAAAAGAATAATAAAAAATGGGAATAGGTTAAGAGAGCTCTATAACAGCATCAATAAGTCTGCATTATAAGGACTCTGAAAGGAAATGAGAGAGAGAAGGGGGCAGAAATATAAATGAATGGATAAAGATGTGGTATGTGTGCATGTACACATACACACACATACACATACATACACATACACATACATACAATGGAATATTACTCAGCCATACAATAAAAATGAAATCTTGCCATCTGCAACAACATGGATGCACCTAGAGGGTATAATGCTAAGCGAAATAAGTCACAGAAAAACAAATATCATATAATTTCATGTATATGTAGAATTTAAGAAATAAAACCTATGAACAAACAAAGAAAAAACAAACAAAACAAACAAAAAACAGACTCATAAACACAGAGAACACACGGTGGTGTATTATTAATACAATAATAATGGGGACTTTAACACCCACTTACATCAATGGATAGATCACTCAGGCAGAAAATAAACAAGGAAAAGGTGGCTTTGATCAACATATTAAGCCAGATGAACTTAACAGATATATATAGAACATTTCATCCAAAAAACAAAACAAAACAAAACAAAACAAAATAGAATACACATTCTTTTCAAGTGCATATGAAACATTCTCCAGTACAGATCACATGTTAGGTCAAAAAACAATTCTCAGTACATTTAAGACTGAAATCATGTTGAAGCATTTTTTTTCTGACCACAATACAAAACTAGAAATCAATTAATAGAAAAAAAATTGGAAAAAGTACAAATACTTTGAGGCTGAACAGCATGCTAACAAACAACAATGGGTCAGAAAGAAATCAAAGAGAAATTTAAAAAAACACATGAAGATAAATGAAAATGAAAACATAAAAGTCCAAAATCTTTGGGACCAAGCAAAAGCAGTTTTGGTAGGGAAGCATACAGCTATACAGGCCTAACTCAGACAGAATACAAGAAACATCTTAAATAAACAATTTAACATTAGACCTAAAGGATATAGAAAAAGAGGAACAAATCCTATCTCAAAGGACACCGAAAATGCATTTGACAGAATGTAATATTCATTCATGATAAAAACTGTCAACAAAGTTGGTTTCGAGGGAACATATCTCAATATAATAAAGACCATATATGACAAGCCCACACCTAACACCATACTCAATAGTGAAAACTGCTGAGTAGTTTTCCTCTAAGATTAGAAATAAGACAAGAATGGCCACTAGGGCCACTTTTATTCAACATAGTATTTGAAGTCCTAGTCAAACCAACTAAGAAAAAAAAGTAACATAACCAAATTGGTAAAAGAAGAGGTAAAAATTCTCACTATTTGCTGACAACATAATTCTATAATAGAAAACCCTAACAACTACACCAAAAAGTTGTTGGAACTGATAAATGAAATCAGTAAATTGTCAGAGTCCAAAATCAATATACAAAAATTGGTTGCATTTTTATACACTAACAATGAACTACCAGAAAGAGAAAATAAGTAAATAATCTGATTTACAATTGCATCAAGAAGAATAAAATACCTGGAAATAAATTTAAACAAAGAGGTGAAAGATCTGTGCTCTGAAAACTGTAACACATTAATGAAAGAAATTGAAGATGACAAAATAAATGAAAAGATAGTCCATGCTCATGGATTGGAAGAATTTTTATTGTTAAATTGCTCATACAACTCAGAGAAATCTACAGATTTGATAGAATCTCTATCAAAATGTCAATGGCATTTTTCACAGAAATAGAACACAGAGCCCTAAAATTTGTATGGAATCACAAACAACCCTGAATCCTCAAAGCCTCTCTTTTTTTTTTCTCCCAAAGCAATCTTAAGGAAAAAAAAAAGCTGAAGGAATGACTCTCCCTGACTTAAGCTATAATACAAAGGCATAACAATCAAAACAGTGTGGTACTGCATTAAAACAATAGCCATCAGTGAAATCCAAATCAAAACCACACTGAGATACCACCTTACACCAGTTAGAATGGCAAAAATGGACAGGGAAAGAAACAACAAATGTTGGAGAGGTTGTGGAGAAAGGGGAACCCTCTTACACTGTTGGTGGGAATGCAAGTTGGTACAGCCACTTTGGAAAACAGTGTGGAGGTTCCTCAAAAATTTAAAAATAGAGCTACCCTATGACCCAGCAATTGCATTACTGGGTATTTACCCCAAAGACACAGATGTAGTGAAAAGAAGGGCCATATGCACCCCAATGTTCATAGCAGCAATGTCCGCAATAGCCAAACTGTGGAAAGAGCCGAGATGTCCTTCACCAGATGAATGGGTAAAGAAGATGTGGTCCATATATACAATGGAATATTACTCAGCCATCAGAAAAGATGAAGAGCCAACTTTTACATCAACATGGATGGGACTGGAGCAGATTATGCTAAGTGAAATAAGTCAAGCAGAGAAAGTCAATTATCATATGGTTTCACTTATTTGTGGAACATAAGGAATAACATGGAGGACATTAGGAGAAGGAAGGGAAAAATGGGGGGAGGGAATTGGAGGGAGAGATGAACCATCAGAGACTATGGACTCTGAGAAACAAACAGGGTTTTAGAGGCGGGGGGAGGGGGATTGGTTAGCCCGGTGATGGGTATTAAGGAGGGCACGTACTGCATGGAGCACTGGGTGTTATACGAAAACAATGGATTGTGGATCACTACATCAAAAACTAATGATGTATTGTATGGTGACTAACATAACATAATAAAATTTAAAAAAAAAACAAAACATAGATCAATGGAACAGTGCAGAAAGCCCAGAAATAAAGCCATGTGTAAATGGTTAATTAATTTATGCAAAGGAGCCAAATATATAGCCAATGGGGAAATGACGGTCCCTTCAATAAATGCTGCTGGGAGAACTGGACAGCAAAAGAATGAAACCAAACCACTATCTTACACCAGACACAGAAATTAACTCAGAAATGGATTAAAGACTTGAATTAAGACCTTAAGTCATAAAACTCCTAGATGAAAACAGGCTGTAAGCTCCTTGATATCAGTCTTGGCAGATTTCTTGGATCTGACTCCAAAAGCAAAGGAAACAAAAGCAAATATAAACAAGTGGGACTACATGATACTAAAGTTTCTGCACAGCACAAGACAATTTCCTGAACAGGAAAAAAATATTTGCAAGTCATGTATCTGATAAGGAGTTAACATCCAAAGTGTGTAAAGAGCTCATACAACTCAATAACAACAACAAAACCAATCCAATAAAAACAAAACAAAACAAACAAACAAACAAACAAAAAAAACAGGTAGAGGATCTGAATAGACAATATTCAAAAAAGACATCCAGATGGCCAACAGGCACATGAAAAGATGTTCAACATCACTAAACATCAGGGTACTGCAAATCACAACCACAATGAGATCTTTTTTCACACTTGTTAAAATGGCAATTATCAAAAAAGATAAGAAACAAGTGTTGGTGAGCATGTAGAAAAAGGGAACTGTTGTTGGGAATGTACACTGGTGTAGCCACTATGCAAAACAGCATGTAGGTTTCTCAAAAAATTAAAAATCAGAACTTCTATATGATCCAGCAATTACACTACTAAGTATTTATTTGAAGAACATGCAAATACTAATTGAAAAGATATATGCACCCCCATATTCATTGCATCATTATTTACAATAGCCAAGAAATGGTAACAACTTGAATTTTCACCGGTGGATGAATGGATAAATGGATACACACACACACACACACACACACACACACACACACACATGCACATTGAAATGATATTCAGCCAAATAAAGAATGAAACTTTGCCATTGGCAACAACATGGATGGACCATGAAGGTACTATGCTAAATGGAATAAGTCAGATAGAGATAAACAAATCCTGTATGATTTCTGTAATCTAAAAAAAAAAAAAAAAAAAACACCTCATAGATACAGAGAACAAACTAGTGTTTGCCAAAATGGATGGGGGTTGTGGGGTGGATGAAATGAGTGAGGGAGTTATACTTTCATTTATAAAATAAATAAAGTATGGGGTGTAATATACAACACAGTGAGTACAGTCAGTAATATTGTATGGCATACTGGAAAGTTGTTAAGACAGTGGATCTTGAGGGTTTTCATTAGAAGAAAAAAATACGTAACTTTGTGTGGTGACAGATGATGGCTGGACATGGAGCAATAATATTTTACCATGTATGTTAATGTCCAATTGCTGTGTTGTAAACCTGGAATTAATGTAATATTATATATCAATTGCATATCAAATTAAAACATATTTTAGGGTTTAAAAAAGGAATTCTAGAGGAGAATAGTTATATTTACTCAAGTATATGATTTCTGTTGCTAATCCTTCCTTCTGGATGTTCTAGTGTTTTAAGTTTCCTGCAGATATAATTTCCCTTTGGTCTAAAGACTTTCTTTACCAACAATTTTAGAGCTTATTTGCTGGCTATGAATTGTCTTAGGTTTTCTTCATCTGAGAATGTCTTTATTTTTCCTAATACCTTAAATATGCATGCCACAGTTCCTTCTTGGACTTCATGGTTTCTGATGAGAAAAATTATTTGAATTCTTAGCTTCCTAAGGTAATAATTTTCTCTCTGCTGCCAATGCAGCTGTCAATGCCATGGAATTGTCTACGATCTGGGGTATGAGGAAACAGAAAAAGTTAAAAGAAAAAAAAATTACAGGGGATTTTCTCCCCTCACTCTGAGCATTAGATGTTTCATTTCCTGCTCCTTAAGCCAGAAGTAAGAAGCTTCACTTGCAGATATCTGTACAATGATACCCAATCCAGATTTCCAGCTTAGCTAAATTTATGTGGGAGACTAAGGGGATTAGTAAGGAAAATTAAAAATAAGCTCATGCAGGTTTAGTAGTGCTTCGAATTTTGGTGTTCTTCTCTGGTCCACCAGTTTATATTTACTTTTCAGTCCTTTGATACCTTCCCATGCATCCTGCTCAGATTTTAGTTTTGCATTCCATGGGAGAGTCAGGGCAGCATATGTGAACACCCTATCACCTGCACAGAATCCTACAGAAATTACTTATGCTTTCATCTAGGAAAAAGGAAATAAGGATTAAGGATCTACATAAATAATTTAAATAAAAAGTAGAAGCAAAGAAAAAAAAATGGTTTTCTTATTTCTACCTTACAGTTGTATTCTCTATTTCAGTTAATACATATAGAGTATTTCAATATACCAAATATACCCATGTTGTATCTGCTGTGATATGCTGTACTTCTCCCATATTGTATATAAGTATTTTATGTTTGGGGCCAGCCTTTAATTTATCCTAAGCAACATGCATTAATTTGAAACTCAATTCCATTATCCAACCTACTCAACCAACTCTGGGAATGATTTCATCAGTTGTCTTTGGTTTCTACATCCAAAGCCATTCCAAAATAGTTTGAACTTTTAAAGATATGATGGATAAATGCATTGGGATATGTTCATATGTCTGAGGCAATTCATAAGAATATCAGGTCTGTCCAAGGGGCACCTGGGTGGCTCAGTTGGTTAAGCATCCTACTCTTGATTTTAGCTCATGAAATCTACCCCCACACTGGTCTCCATGCTGGCATGGAGCCTGCTTAAGATTCTCTCTCTCCCTCTCTTTCCGCCCCTCCCCTCCTCCACTAGCTCTCTGTGTCTCTAATAAAAAAAAAAAAAAAAAAAAATTAAAAGAATATTAGGTCTGTCCAAAAATATTCCTGAGTCAAATAATTTAAAAAGGATATGTCACCCAAACCCTGCAACAGTTTTCCTATACCAGCTAACATTCAAAGCCGTTTCTTTTTTTTTTTTTTTTTTCAATATTTTATTTATTTGACAGAGAGAGACACAGCGAGAGAGGGAACACAAGCAGGGGGAGTGGGAGAGGGAGAAGCAGGCTTCCCGCCCAGCAGGGAGCCCGATGTGGGGCTCGATCCCAGGACCCTGAGATCATGACCTGAGCTGAAGGCAGACGCTTAACGACTGAGCCACGCAGGTGCCCCTCTTTTTTTTTTTTTTAATTTTATTATGTTATGTTAGTTACCATACAGTACATCATTAGTTTTTGATGTAGTGTTCCATGATTCATTGTTTTTGTATAACACCCAGTGCTCCGTGCAATACGTGCCCTCCTTAATACCCATCACCGGGCTAACCCATCCCCCTACCCCTCTCCCCTCTAAAACCCTCAGTTTGTTTCTCAGAGTCCATGGTCTCTCATGGTTCGTCTCCTCCTCTGATTCCCACCCCCCTTCATTTTTCCCTTCCTTCGCCTAATGTCCTCCATGCTATTCCTTATGTTCCACAAATAAGTGAAACCATATGATAATTGACTTTCTCTGCTTGACTTATTTCACTTAGCTTCTGCACAGCAAAGCAAACAGTCAACAAAACAAAGAGGCAACCCACAGAATGGGAGAAGATATTTGCAAATAACACTATAAACAAAGGGCTGATATCAAAGTTCTATAAAGAACTTCTCAAACTCAACATCCAAAAAACAAATAATCAAGTCAAAAAATGGGCAGAAGACATGAACAGACACTTCTCCAAAGAAGACATACAAATGGCTAACAGACACGAAAAAATGTTCATCATCATTAGCCATTGGGGAAATTCAAATCAAAACCACACTGAGATACCGCCAAATCCCAG
Source organism: Halichoerus grypus (assembly GCF_964656455.1). Lineage (NCBI taxonomy): Eukaryota > Metazoa > Chordata > Mammalia > Carnivora > Phocidae > Halichoerus > Halichoerus grypus. Next base: position 95,927,885 of record NC_135714.1, on the reverse strand, counting down.
TTTCTATATCAGAGTCATTATAGTGCTTCTCATGCAATAGTTTCATTTTCTGTGAGAATCATACACATAATCACTGATAAATATTTGCAGTCACTACACAATGAGGCTATAGACAATTTGGAACAACTGCCCTGTAATATTGAGGATGTTAAAATTTACTTTATTAGTTATAGAAAGATTACAATAATCTGAATGGCTGATACTTTAGGAAACAAAACCATCCATTTCACAGCATTTTCACAGCTAGAAACCAAAGCATACAATTTTATGATTTGCAATGTAATGAAAAACATGTTATCATCAGCCCAAACTGTAATTTTTATACATAAAATGAAAGCCTGGAACTTTAAATGTAATGAGAATTCTTTGTACTTTTAATGAAATTTCAGAGTCAATCAGTGGAGGGATAAGCAAGATGTGCCACCGTTGCCAAACTGTCATTTTATGTAACTACCTTGTGGGAAAGCCACTATTAATGGTTGAGAGTCCTAATGCCTTAGGGCTCTCTTCATTTCCTAAGACATGATAATCAGCTATGCCAGGCTGTGTGGGCTCTGTCTCTGCCAACTCATGAATATATTTCTCAAAAAGTTTCATAAACAAAAGGGAAGATAAGCTGCTTCTGTCTTCAGAGCCTTCTGTCAAGAATTTAGAAGCTCTCTTGGTTTGGAAAGAAAAAAATAAATAGAAGCCAAGTTGCAAATGTCAGTCCTTAACAGGAAAATACATTTCGGTCATACTCAACTCTAAATGATCTTAACATTGTAAGAAAAAAGCAACATTGTAATTTCTAATCCAAAATATTTGAATATCTAAAACATATGTTAGTGAGGCATATTCTTCTGAGCTCTCTAAATTCTGTGAGAAAGTATCATATTATTCTCCTGCTTCACTAAAATAGTGTTATGAGTAACTCTGCTGGGTTTTTTTGTTGTTGTTTACTCTTCCACTTTTTTCAACTGGATTTCTTACTTCTAGACTTCTTTTAAATTGATGTTTAGGGAAGAATAAGTTAATTTTCAACATGAAGAGACAGAAATATATGCTTGTTATTTTTAATTTATGCTGCTACTACAAGATCATCATGATACTAGAATCATAATATGATAGAATGCAAAAATTGTCTCAAATCCATCCTTTCACTGTGGCCATATCCTTTGTTAGTGCATCACTTGGTTATATATGACCAGTGAGACATTAGCAAATGTGAAATGCTAAGGCTTGTTTTCTGGTTGCTTTAGGAAATGTAGTAGAGTTAAAGAAGCATCTCCCAGATCCTCCTTTGAGAAAGAATTTGCTGCCCAACTTCAGAAAGTGTCCCTAACAGATAACCTACGGTTATCAGCTCCTTTAGAGTCTGTCTCGATGAGTCATGGTGCTGGAGGTGAAGCCTTTCTGGTATTCATCACTCACTCTAGAACTCCATTATGGACTGGAATAAGGATTCACCAGAGCAGTTTCACAGTTTGACTTCTCTCTTTCCAACTATGTTTCTTTTGGCTTTCTTTTTTATAGGTGTTGGTCACAAATAAATATCTTGCACCTCACAGTTCATCTCCAGATATGATTCCAGAAAACTCAATCTGTGGCAGAAAACTCCACTACCATGTGAAAAAGCTTGGGGTTAGTCTGCTGGAAGAAAAGATAGTATCTGGAGAATATATGAGTTATATCAGCTGAGGCCCCACTGAATCAACCAGACTGAGCCAACTGGTTAACTGATCAAAGACATATGAGTGAGCCCAGCTAAGATGAACAGAAGAATCATCCAGCTGAGCCCAACCCAAACTGCTAACCTGTGGTTTGTGATGTGATTAATAGTTGTTTAAAAACAAAAACAAAGAAACAAAAAAATCCACTTTGTTTTGTGATAAGTTTATTATAGAGTTAATCTAAAAAAATGATACTTAAAATTAAAGGTCTGCTGAACAAAGTCTTACACCATGCATCACTGATTTATTGATTTAAATATAAGCTGAGCTAGCAAAAGGACCAAGGGCTTGAACTAAAAGAGTATGAGTTAAACTATGAAGAGGACACTGGGGCCTCACCTGTCTCCAAGCAGAAAGTACATTGGCAGAGCTAGTTAGTAGCAAATATGGACCATTTGTTAAGGAATATAAAGGAAGTATTGGAAAAAAGTCAATAAACCTGAGAGCAGAGCCAAGAGACTCAAAGAATGTTGAATGGGGGGGATTCCTAGAGAGAATTGGAGGGAAAAAATGACAGAGGAGCCACTTCCAGGGAACAAAATCTAGGCCTAAGGAAGATATATTATTTGTTACCAGAGAAGGTAGCCTTTGCAATATGTGCCCACCCGGATTTCAGAATGCTAAGCATCAGCAACTATTATGGGAATAGAAACGTCCATAGCAGGTAATCCCTTGTCTTAACATTGTATGTTGGGTGAGTCAGATGCAGAAAACATCTTTTTAGTTCATCAGTTTCTGTATTCAGGAAACTTCCTTAATATATAATTAAAGCTCATGAAATCCTGTACTTTGAAGCTGATACATGGTTTTATTCAATTTGTGGAGGTTCTGGAATGGCATTGAGGGTATTTTTTTTGTGGAAAGGTTGTGAATAATTTATGGCCAAAGGTAAAACTGTTTAGTAGTTTGTAAAAATGGATACAAAAGTTTCCTCTCCCTTGTTCCATGCCCTCCAGTAATAAGTTCTCATAATGACTTTAAGATTGGCCATGTTGCTGGCTTTACCAATAGGATAATAAGCAAATGTAACACAAGCATAGGCTTAAAAATGCTTGTGTTTTAGGGCAGGTTCACTAGTTGATATTGGGAAACATGCACCATATGAACAACCTAACATGCTGGCCAGTGAGAGACATCAGGGAACAAAGATGAGTCTAAACAGCTGAGGCCTCCCTAGAACAGCAGGTGCCATCTTCCTCACTTGACTGGTACACAGAAAGTTAACTAAATCAAATATAAAATGTACCCTAAGTTAATAATTTCAAGAACATTAAGCCGTAATATAACACAAAGTGAACTTTTAAATTCAATAATGCTATACAATTGTCAAGCTGCTGTGTGCATTAGATATTATATTTTAGATTTAATTCCTTCTATCTCATCTAAGTTTAATTTTACCTGTGAATACAAGCATATTATTATGAGAAATATTATCACATTGATAGCTTAATTCATGAAAATAAACAGAATTCAAGCAACATTTATTTATTTCAATTAATTATATCATGATTGCTTATCAGCTCTTGGACATATAGGTCAACCATTTTTGATAATTTGATACTTTAAAAATATAAATTATTAAAATAACAAGTTTTATATAAGCTGTACTTCTCATTTTGAAGTAGTATATTCAATATTTAAGAATTTCTTCATTCTTTAGAAAAAGCAAAAAAAAAATCACCAAACTCTATCTGTTGAGAATAAAGAACTTGGGGTGAGGGTTAAAACTATTGCTCAGCTATACAATCTCTTTATGTGCCAACAACAGCTGGGCAATCAACTTTCCCTCATAACTATCTACAGTAAGCAGCTTGCCCACGGCCAAGTCAATAATTATAGAATCAAATGGTTCATCAACTTTCTTCCAAGGTTTAATTTGGCACACAGTGCTTTGAAAAATAAAACCATTATAAAATATTATTATGACTCCTGAATTTAAAATCCTACTAGTGTTTCTGACCTAGTTAGGTGGAATAAATTGAAATCCTTTCATTAATATGTTAACAGAATCATTTTAAAATTGAATTTTGATAGTAATCCCCTTGAAATTGCTTAAAAAGAACTATAGTATATTACTGAGTTTCTTATGCTAATTTTAAACAGATGATACCTGTCTTGTGACCTTAAAATATCAATGCAAGTTTCTGCATCAGTCAATTTCTTGGCAACAAAATAAGTTTTAATCTGATTATTCTTGATTTGAAGATTTGTTAATTATCTTGTTTAATTTGTGAAGGGTAGGTTTTAGTAGAATGTTTCATAGATATCTTACAATTATATAAATATGACCTTATTTTATAAATATTGCTGAGGTGGTGTCATACCTAAGTATGAGTTTTGTAAATATTGGTGCATTAAAAAAAATTCAGATGTCCAAAGAATCATGTTGGTAACTTTGTACTGCTAAGTAAAAGCTAGGTGCTCCAGGATTTCTGAACCATTATTAAAGGAATTCATTGTGGATGAAATCATGTAAATGAGTATATTAGATACTATAAAACAAATAGTGGTCCTTTTCAATGTAACAGCTGAATGAAGCATTTTGAAATAACATTTTCTCTATTGCCCTCTAGGAAGATAATCTTTAGTCCTCAAAGCAGTAAGAATTGTGTTATCATAAGCATAAAAATATTCTCAGAGGTACTTGTTCAAAATGTAAATTTCTATTCTACTCCTCCTTTTCTATATGAATCATAAGTTCAGGAAGTAGGGGTAAAAATATGGATTTCTAGCAAGTCCAGAAACTGACTGAATAAGTGGTTCTCAAAGTAGTTCCATAAAATAGAGCATTTAGTGACAAAATATTTTTATGTTGATATACTAACTATTGTTTATTAAATCTCCTCCGTTAACAGACATGCAGGTACCTCTTAATCTCATTCATTTTACTGCTCAACACAATCATATGAAGTAGATATCCTTATACCTATGTTACAGGTGTAGAAACTGCAATAAAAAATTAAATAATTAACCCAAATCACACTGATATCAAGGAATAAAGCCAGGAAGTAACCCTGGTATGTCTGACTTCAATGTTAATGATAATGATTTCTTATATAAATGCCCTAATATTTTACTTTGATTCTTCAGGTCTTAAGAAGGCTAAAATAACCAAACTTGGTAAATTAAGGCTATTGTAAATGTTGCCATTGTATGTAGATATTTAGAAATAGACTGAATGATGAACAGACATTCAAAATAGAAGGAATCACTAGGAGAAATTTAGTGATATCTGAATTTAAACAGGTACATTTCTTTAAAGTCATTTTTAAATTATTAACTTTTTTCCATATTCCAAAGTTCAAGAAACCATTGAAAATTGCATAAAATACCACATACATACATACATATATATACACAACACATACACTATATATGTGTGTATATGTGTGTGTGTGTGTATATATATATATATATATATATATATATATATATAATTAAAAGGCTATAAGGTGGGTAAGATAAGTAAATAAGTGCTGATCGATAGACTGGAGTAGGTTAAGACTCTTATATGAACAAAACATATATGAACAAAACATATTACTGAAGGATGTACTTTCCACATTTTTTTTTCCTTGGGATATCTTTGGTTTTGTTATCAGCATAATATTGGCTTCATGGACTTAGATGTAAACGGTTTCCTCTTTTACTTTTTGGAAGGTTTGTGAAAGGTTGGTGTTAATCCTTCATTAAATATTTATAAAATTCACAGTGAAGGCCTCTGGTCCTAGGCTATTCTGTTTTTGGAGATTTCCTTTTTTATTACTAATTCAATCTTTTTTGTTGTTATAAGTCTATTCATATTTTCAGTTTTTTTCTTAAGTTTTGGTAGTCTTAATAGGCATTTGTTCCCCTTTCATTAAAGTTATGTAATTTCATATTAAATTATTCATGGTATTCCTTTGTAATCATCTTTATATTTCTGTAAGATCTGTAATAATGTTCTTTCAAGCTTGATTTTAGTAATCTGATTCTTCTCTAATTTTTCTCTTGGATGTTCAGCTAAAGGTTTGTTAATATGTTGGTCTTTTCAGGGAATGAGCTTTTGGTTTCATTGGTTTTCTCTATTGTTTTTCTACACTCTACTTCATTTATTTCTGTTCTAATCTCTATTATTTCCTTTCTTCTGCTTGCTTTGATTTGTTTGTTTTTCTTTTCCTAGTTTCTCAAAGTAGAAACTTAGGTTGGTTATTTGATATTTTTCCCTTTTAAAATATAGATTTTTGGGACTCCTGGGTGGCTCAGTCAGTTAAGTGTCTGCCTTCAGCTCAGGTCATGATCTCAGGGTCCTTGGATCGAGTCCCACATCGGGCTCCTTGCTCAGCTCCCTCTGCCTGCCGCTCCCCCCTGCTTGTGCTTTCTGTCTCTCTCTCTCCCTCTCTCTGACAAATAAATAAATAAAATCTTTTTTTTTTTTTTAAAGATTTTCTATTTATTTATTTCACAGAGAGACAGCGAGAGAGGGAACACAAGCAGGGGGAGTGGGAAAGGGAGAAGCAGGCTTCCTGCCGAGCAGGGAGCCTGATGCGGGGCTCGATCCCAGACTCTGAGACCATGACCTGAGCCGAAGGCAGTCGCTTAACCGACTGAGCCACCCAGGCACCCCTAAATAAAATCTTTAAAATAAAATAAAATATAGACTTTTACAAGTAAGTGTTTAAAGCTGTACTCCATATATTGTGGTATGTTGTATTTCATTTTCATTTGCCTCTAATTATTATTGAAATTATCTTGTGATTTCTTCTTTGATTCATTGGTTATTTAGGAGATTTTATTTCTTCCTATTTTTTTATTTCCCTCTATTTTTAATTTCCCAAATTTCTGTTATTGTTTACTGATTTCATTGTATTATGTTGGAGAACATACTTTGTGGGATTTAAACACTTTTACAATAATGAGGTTTGTTTTATAGTCTAGCATATGGTCTAGCCTGGAAATACCACGTGTACTTGAGAAGAATGTGCATTTTGCTGTCATGGGTGGAGTGTTCTATACTTGTCTGCCCAGTTGGTTCATAGTATCATTCAAATTCTCTATTTCCTTATTGATCTTTTGATAGTTGTTCCAGTCATTATGGAAAATGGGGCACTGAATTCTTCAATTCTTATTTTATATTGTCTATTTTTCCACTTTATTAATTTTTGCTTCATGTGCTCGCTTCGGCAGCACATATACTAATTTTTGCTTCATGTATTTGTTGTTAGGTGCATATATAATTTTATATCTTTCTGATACATTAACACCTTCATAATTATATAAAATGTCCTTTTTGTTTTCAATTATAATTTTTTGTACTATAGCTTACTTTGTCTGATACTAGTATATCCAATCCAGCTCTTTTTGATTACTGTTTGCATGTATATCTTTCTCTTCCATTCCAATAGAATCGATCCATTTTCTTTCTATTTGTTTTACATTTACTTCAACCAATTTGGGTCTTTGAATCTAAAGTATGTCTCTCAGCACATTCTGAATTACAATTTTTTATACATTTATATCAATCTTTCCTTTTTGAATGGAATTTCTAATCCATTTTCATTGAGTGTAATAATTTTTTTTTTTTTTAATATTTTATCTATTTGACAGAAAGACACAGCGAGAGATAGGACACAAGCAGGGGGGAGTGGGAGAGGTAGAGGCAGGCTTCCTGCCAAGCAGGGAGCCCAACGTGGGGCTTGATCCTGGGACCCTGGGACCATGACCTGAGCTGAAGGCAGATGCTTAATGACTGAGCCACCCAGGTGCCCGGAGTGTAATCACTGATATAGTAGGTGTTATGTCTCTTATTTTATGATTTATTTTCTATTTATCTTACTTTTTTGGGTCCTCTTTTTATATTACTGCTTTCTTTTGTGCTAAATAGATATTTTTAGTATACCTTTTAATTTTTTTTTTTTTTTTTGCTGAATAAATATGTACCAGATTGTTGCATGCCTTCAGTTAATTTACAGAGTTCTAAAAAAACCTGATTTTTGACTTTTTAAAAATTTTTGGCTAGTTTTCTCATTCCTTTTATGGAAGTTAGAATTTTTGGAGGTCTTTGCTACTCTTTCTGATGTCATCCTTATGGATCCTTTTTGACTGACATATTATAACTATATTATGACTATTAATTTAAAAAAAGCATAAAAGTGAATCCACACAAGTGATTAATTAACTATTATAATTTTTTAGGAGCAGAGTTTCTGTCACATTAGCTATCAAATTCACATTTTAAAGTCCTCTTTAATAATAAAATGGGTTTATAATAGTCCCAAGGCAAAATCATCTAGCTCTAAGAAGTAATTGCTCTAATGATAAACATTAGTATTCCTCTGTTACATACCTGTTTTTTTTAATATCAATTTCAAAGTTGATTATCTGTTGTTCACTAAATCAAATATCAAATTACCCAGACAGAATATTACAATTTCTGTGTCCCAAAATGTATCTAAGAAACTTGGAGAAATATTTTTAATGTTTTTAAAATGCCTAACTTTATATAAAAATGTGTCTTAAGTGAAAAAAAAGTGGTATATATATTTCTTCAGTTTGTCATCTTATTGCAGTATGAATAAAATAAGTTTGTAAAGTCATCTAATCTGAACTTTTATTATCTCATTAACAGATGGTAACTCAAATTTTATTTGGATACTTATAAGTATTAATAAAAGACAATTCCTGAGACAATTTGGGAAGCTCTAATTATTATTTCTTTTCAGCTAAATGAAGTCTAATTATTTGAAATTTATATTTTAGCTCCTGCCTGAATTCTGGAATAAAACAAAACAAATCTGTCACTCTTCGTCCATAGAAGAACCTCACATAATGAATATAATGAAAGTATTGTACTTATATTTCCCTCAAGTGAATGAATTATAACATAATCCCAAGAACTGTAAAGTCTTCCTTTTGTGTTCTCCTGTTGAACTCTTAGAAAATTAGTTTTGCAGAAACAGTACTGAAAATATTTTCTGAAAAATCACTGGGGATTGTGAGAGGTCAAGATGTCTGTACATTGCTTACTATTCCTCCCAACAAGAAGTGGAGGTTAGGGGCGGCTGGGTGGCTCAGTCGGTTAAGCCTCTGCCTTCGGCTCAGCTCATGATCCTGGAGTCCCAGGATCGAGCCCCGCATCGGGCTCCCTGCTCAGCGGGGAGCCTGCTTCTCCCTCTGCCCTTCACCCACTCATGCTCTCTCTCTCACTCTTGCTCTCTCTCAAATAAATAAATAAATAAAATCTAAAAAAAAAAAAAAGAAGTGGAGGTTAATTTCCATTAAATTTTGGCTATCCTTATTCTTTACCTATTACTGTACAGAAGTGATATCCTGGAACTTCTGATAATAGATCCTAAGAAATGTTATAGTTTCTACTCAAGCCCCTCAGAATGCTCTTTTTCAGGGTATTCCTTCTTGGAATATTCCCTCTCAAAACTTAGTTGCCATGCTATAGAAATCCAAGCCTCATGAAGAAACCAAATGTAGGTGCTCTTTTTGGAAACTACAGCTTAACTCCTAGTCAATATCCAGTAGCAACTGTCAGCCATATTTGTGACTGTGAGACTACTTGGAAATCTATCCTGGCTGGGTCATTAATGACTGAATCCTCAATACCATCCGACACAATCACATGAAGAATGTGAGGCAAGAATCCTCAGCTAAATCTGTCATCCCCAGGATCATGCAAAGTAAGGATAAAATTGTTTTAAGACATTAGGTTTGGAGGTTTTTTGTTTTTTTTTGTTTTCCTCATAAGAAATAATAGGAACAGAGAAATAGTGCCTTGTTCTGAACAGAATTTGCATATTAATGCAGGCTCCTTATACTAATTTATGCAGTGCACTCCTGGCTAAATTTAACTATGTACTCAAATTCCTAAATGAAATTTTTAACCAAACCACTAAGCACTAAACTAAGTCTTCTAGATTATTTTTTATGGGGGGGGGGGGGAGAGGCAAAACAATACTACATTGTAAAGTTAGGTCTTATTTATTAAATATTTATTAAATTAATACTTAAATAAACAAACCATTTATTTGAATGAAAAATAATTTCATATTTGTCAGGAATTATTAATAACTATTTAATGTTTGGCTTTAAAACCCTCCATTTAGAGCCTTAAATATTAAATATGAGAACTTAAGGTTTATTTTTACACCTCATTCTAGAGAAAATAATGAGAATTAAAAAAAACAGATAATTGAGTAACATGTGAAACTGTCTTATGAGCATATAAAGTGAATATTCAAAGAATAGGAAATTTTTATGATAAATTATCTCTACAACTATTAAATCTATGACTATTCTTTCTCAAATTCTAGAGAATAATTGTTTCTACCTTTTCTTCTATTTCTCCTGACAATATTGACTTTAATATCAAAGTTCTCCTTTGGTCGCTAGAATATATTAGCCACTATTTTTAACATGAGGATAACAAAGAAAACTAATATGGTGAGAAGATTAGGACCAGAAGAAACAACTGAATTCCACCAAGTTATTTCTATGCTATATTATAGCCACCTTTATAAAATGCATTACATGGCTTCTTTTAATATTTCAGTGCCTCCTTAGAGTTCAAAAAAACTGCTATCTTTATAAATAGCAATTTATAAAACATACTATCATTATAGAATTCTTTCTCTATTTAAAATTTGCTTATGTTTAGCCTATTCATATATTTTATGTGAAACTTTTTATTTTAAAAAAGTAATTCTCTAATATAATTTTTTAAACTCAACTATAAGCAAATGTCAATTATTTCAGATTCCAAAATACCATTATTACTAACATACTGAGGGTCTTTTTCTTTTCTAATGACCATAAACTGACTAAGTTTGGGCAAAGCTTACATTGGGAAAGGGGCATTAATATGACCTAGTGGGTAACTCCTTTTGGGCAAACTGATTTGCTGTTGTTGGTTTTACACCTGAATGTGTAGTTGAAATATATTTGTCATGTATCTCTGTTCTATGAAGTGCTGGGGAGGGGAGAGTCTATAGATTGGAAAGAGGTACATGTAGAGATGTAGTAGTACTTTTGGGTCCACACAACTTTAAGATTCCTTTGAGTTAAATGTCTCTGTGATTGATGCTTTGATATTTGGGGGTTCTGGAAAAAGGAGTCCCTTGGGATGTTGTACTCATCACCTCTCTGACACAGCTCTCAGGAAAAACACATTTGAAGAGCAGATTACTATTGGACTCTTACTGAAATTTAATGTCTCATTCATGGAAACCATGTAATTCACCCATCTGATGTTCCCATTTTGGGTGAGTCAACTCAGACTTGGTGACTATAACAAGATTGGAAGTCTCCCCCTGCAAAGTCTCACTTATCAAATGGAGATAGTATATTTAAGAGCTGACATGTATCCTATAATACCTAGGTTTTAGATGAAAACATTGAATTGATATTTCTGAAAGAAATTTATTCCCACTCTGTTGTTTGAAACAATACTGATTACTCACTGGGGCCTTTGATTCACAGAGGTTTCCCTAAATAGCGGGGCCTTGTTGGTTTACTGATGATTCAGCTAATCTGGAAACTAGTGGTGTCTATTGGGTCACTGTGGCTGATCAGCTTAAGAAGCAGCAATCCAGAAATGAAAGTACAAACAACTGTTAAAGTATGTAGGCAGAAATCAAAGCTGCTCTCATAGCTCTGACCAATATTCCCCTTGATAAACCTTGTTATATTTTTATTGACACTTGGACTGTTGCCAATGATCTAGCTATTTGGACTGCTACTTGGAAATCTACAGACTGGCAGATTAAAGATAAATCTACCTGGGTTGTGGACTGTGGAAACAAATTATGGCTGTTGATTGAACTGTTTGGGTCACTAATATAGATGCCCAGAATAAGGGCAATTCTCTGATGAGAGAACTAGATTGCCACCACTGCTGCCTAGATCAATTACCATACCAGATAAAACAACACATCCACCAATCAAAATACTAGGCACAATGTATAGATTCTATTTATGATGCAGAGGTTACCACTGCATGCCAAATTTGTTATTCTTGTCAAATTGACTCATTTGTCTAGGTGAAGGAGACCATATTACATGCCCTCCTTGTCCTCTCTCTGGCTGCTCCCAGCAGTTTGACTATCTCAGACATTTGGTGGTTCCTCACTGTTGTCAACACATTTCCAATTATGTTGTTGCTGTTCTAGCACAAACAACTGACTGGCCCCACTTTCATAGCCCTTAAAGCTAATGTGTGTTATATGTTTGGCTTTCCAGACAATTCGTAGTCTGACGATGGTATAATGTTTATTGTAAAAATCACTCAAAAATGAACTCATAATCAGTGTGTTCAATGTATTTTCCATGCTATCTACCATCCAGTCATCTAATATTGTTATCATTGGAACAGCTCAAAAATTGACTCAAAACATTACTGACATACCTCCTCCTGGTCCAGACTCCTCAGCAAGGGAATTTAGTCACTGGATATAGTTGTCCCCAGAAAAGAATTATCCACTTTCTGAAGAATGATCAGGATCAAAGTTGTAAAGAGTTATACAAACCTTTTTTAGAAAATTCTGGATTCTTCCCTGGATACTCCGTGGCATTTTTTTTCCTTTCCATTTCTGAACAGCTATCTTCTTTAACAGGGGTATAGGGGATTCAAACAATTTCATTCAGCTGCTTGGATTATTCTTTTGGGTTGATGTGTCCCTGGATAATAAAAAAATGACCACTTGGTTGAGTATACCCTGAATATTACACATGCACTAACTTAGGTGGGCTAAAGTAGGGGATATATAGTTCTCCATAATTTTACAATAATATCCTTGTTCCTCTTGCACCTGTCTCTTTTTTCTACCAGTAAGGCTGGGTGCAAGTAGAGAAAAATGCAAAAATGGCGGAGTTATAGTTATTGAAATGGGACACTCTGGGATTTATGGCACTGGGAGGAGATAACCCAAGCAGTAGGTGGGGGATAAACTTAAGACACCAGAAGATACAAGAAGAAATGAACATTAATGATCTCTTCCACTATCATACCTAGAGCCATTTTCAAGAAGAAAAAGTCCCTGGTGAGCTCTCCAAAGGTATTGACAATACCTCAAATTTAACTGACTCTCAAGGTTTACCATTATCCCCCAAACAACTCCTTCCAAAAATAAAAACTGCTCAATTATTTTAACTATCTGGTGAGCCTAAGATCTACTAATTAGTCAGGAGGCAAGATGGAAATGCTGTCAACCTATGCCCCCAATTGACATAGATCTTATTGGGGTCCCCACCAATTGTAAAAACATTTTATTTCCAGGATCATTAACAACTCCCAAGGTATCATATTTCTTATGTGAAAGCAAAGCTTCAATGGACCTCTCTCGCAGAAATATTATGACTTACATTTTAGGAGCTGTCATAAAATATCCTAAAGAGTTTAATGAGATATCACCAGTAGATGAACAAGATGCTATGTGTAGTACCTTGATAACTATAGAACTGTCTCCAAATTGAGGCTACTCTTAGTTAATTGGTGAGTTTTCCAGAGGGATAACATTATATGGATAGTGATCCCTATGTTGAGAGCCATACACTTAAAAAAACTGGTGTAAAATTTCTCCTGACTTTAACTGATCAATGATACCACTTCAGTCTGTAAGTGATTCATGTGAGTCTCAATTCACCAGCCAGGGTTGTTATGAATAATGGAATCACCCTAAATGTCCTTAAAAGCCAAGATAAAGTCTGTATAATGTCTAATATATCTTGCTTCCCCCTGTGTTAATTAATGTCTTAGCCCAAGTGAAAAAGCCAACCAAAATTATAGAGAAAGCCAACCAAAATTATAGAGAAAGATGCCTGGATTTCTAAGGTACACCAATGGTTTATGAGATTTATTAAACTGGTTGGGTCTGGGATCTTGGTGGTGTAATTGGGTTCAATTATACAAATTGGTCTTATTCTGTTTCTTGAAGTCTTATTGATATTTATATTAATTAAATACTGTATGAGACAAAATGAACAAATTTGATCCCATCTTCGGTTGATTAGATTCACCAAAGAGGTTAACCAAGTCGTGTACTCACAGAAAATTTCACTAGAAGCCAAAAAAAGATGTAGAAACTAGTGGTGAACACTATTGAGAGACAATTCTCCAAGGTATCTCATATTTCTGGATATCTTCCCATGAGACATATTAATTGCCCTTTTCTTACAAATAGCCTCAGAAGAGGAACACCTGGGTGGATCAGTTGGTTGAACACCCAACTATTGGTTTCGGATCAGGTCATGATCTCAGGTTTGTGAGATCAAGCCCACAGTCAGGCTCCGTGCTCAGTGCCGAGTCTGCTGGAGATTCTTTACCCTCTCCCCCGGCCCTCCCCTCACTTGCACTCTCTCTAAAATAAATAAAAAGTAAAATCTTAAAAAAAAAAAAACAAGAACAAATAGCCTTAGAAGATAAAGATTGTATCTTTCTGTGAATCAGTGGGAAAGTTTTCTCACTGCACTGTCTAATAAAGATAATGTCTCTCACTGAAGCAAGGTCAGTGAGATTTAGCACTTATAAGATTTAGGTTCCCTATGCTTGGTATTCTTTTCCTGTAACATACCCCGCCACATGCACTGGTATCACCCATACCTCTTCACTTTGCTTTGTGGGAATTGGAGTTTGGGGAGTTGACACATATGCTGAAATTCTGGCTACTCTTATCATTGTCAATAAAATGCTATATCCCCTGTTTCTGACCCATGAGTCTTGCATCTTCTATCATTCCTGAACTATAGCAGCCTAATAATTTAGTTTGCAGAAAAGATAAAATCTAGACCTTGTACAGTTCTTTACAATTTCTATTTGAGATAGCATAGTAAGTATGAACTTGATGGCTTCCCAATACTGAAAGGTTTTCTAGAAGAAATCTGACATGATATTAACAAGTGTTGTGAATGGATACAATAATATCTCACAGATATCAGCAGATGCTGTAAATAGATATGATTTTCTCCAACCATGAAATACTAATCAGCAATAAAATGAAATACAATAAAAAACATAACATGTAAGAATCTCAAAACCTATGCTAAGTTAAAGAAAGCAGACATGAAAGACTATGTTATTTTTAATTACCTTTATATGAAAGGCTAGGAAATGAAATTTCTATAGAAAGATCAGTATTGTCTGGACCCAGTTGTTAAGAGATGGTATCACCTGAAAATAGGTATGAGGAATGTTTTTAAGAAGGATGATATTGTTCTACATTGTATTATGGTGATATTTATATATCTGTATACTGTATACAATTACCAAATTTCATCAAGATTTACTCTTTAAACTGATGTATTTCTTAATTTAAACTATACGTCAACAAAGCTGAGAAAAAGTATTAAGCATTATTCTACAACATGATTTTTCATAGTAAAAAAAAACATTCATCATAAAGATTATCAAGATTTGTTTAAATGTGGGGGAGGAGCAAGCTGGTAGAGGAGTAGGAGACCTGGATTTCGTCTGGTCCCAGGAATTCATCTGGATAGGGATCAAACCATTCCGGACACCTACGAACTCAACAGGAGATCAAAAAAAATAATAGCGGGGCACCTGGGTGGCTCAGTCGTTAAGCGTCTGCCTTCGGCTGAGGTCACGATCCCAGGGTCCTGGGATCGAGCCCCGCATTGGGCTCCCTGCTCCGTGGGAAGCCTGCTTCTCCCTCTCCCACTCCCCCTGTTTGCGTTCCCTCTCTCGCTATGTCTCTCTGTGTCAAGTAAATGAAATCTTTAAAAAAATAATAATAATAATAGCAACAACTCTCTGAACAGAAAAGCAACCACTTTCTGGAAGGTAGGACGTGCGGAGAAGTGAATCCGAGGTGATATTCTGGAGGATAGACTGCGGGGAAAGGGGCCTCCGTCAGCCGCTTCTGACAAGTGATAGAGACGCAGAGCACAAAATCAGAACTTTTAGAAGTCGGCTCCGCTGAGGGAAGTCGTTCCAGTGGCTAAGCAGGGGGGTTGAACCCTCGTGGGACAGTGTGGTCTCAGGACCCTCGGGGTCACAGAAAGACCAGAAAGACCGGGGGTAGCTGAGTGTGGCAGAGCTCCCAGGTATGGGAGCAGGGAAGCCGGCTGCAGAGACGGAGCCGAGGCGCGGGCTCTCAGCTCGGGGTTGCCATAAACTGTGATCCGTGGCACAGTCGGGCCACTGCTCCTCCAGCAGGGACCCAACAAGCGGCAGATCCAGGGAGACTCACCTTCCTCCCCCGGGAGGAGCGGTGCAGGAGTGCACCGCAGGGATCTGCTGGGTTTGGAGACTCCACACGGGGTCGGGTGACTGAGATAGAAATGTGAGGTCACAGGCCGGGTGAGCATGGAGTGCGGCCGGAGACCAGGAGATGGGAGTGATTGACTGCTTTTCTCTGGGGGCTCACTGAGGAGTGGAGCCCTGAGTTCTTGGCTCCTCCGGGGCAGAGGTTGGGAGGCCGCCATTTTCACTCTCATCCTCCAAAGCTGTACGGAAAGCTTGCAGGGAAGAAAAGCTCCCGAGAGCAAACCCAAGCAGATTCCCTAGCCCAGACCAGCAAGGGCGGGCAATTCCGCCTCCGGCAAAGACATTTGGGAACCACGGCAACAGGCCCCCCCCAGAAGATCAGCGAGAACAGCCGGCCAAGAACAAGTTTACTGATCAATGAGAATGACAAAACTCCAGAGCTAGGGGAATAATGCACATAGCATTCATGGCTTTTTCCCCATGATTCTTTAGTCTTTCAAAGTTAATTATTTTTTAACTTTTTTTTTTTGGAATTTTTCTTTTTCCCTTCTTCAACCAACATCTTATCAATCCCTTTTAAAAAAAAATCTTTTTTTATTTTTCATTTTTAGAGTCATATTCTATCCCTTCATAGTAGTTAACCTTATTTTTGGTATATATATATAAGTTCTTCTCTCTTTAAAATTTTGGGATACAGTTTCTTCTAACAGATCAAAATATACCCTAAATCTCTAGTGTATGGCTTTGTTCTAATCTCCTGCCTGATCACATTCTCTCTTTTTTTAAAATCCTCTCCTTACTTTTTTCAACCAACATCTTATCAATTCCTTTTATAAAATCTTTTATAATTTTCATCTTTACAGTCATATTCCATCACTTCATTATATTAACCCTTATTTTTGTACATAAATAAGTTTTCTTTCTTTAAATTTTGAGAGGCACATTCTTCTAACAGACCAAAATATGCCCAAAATCTAGTATGTGGCACTGATCTATGCACCAGCCTGATCATATTTGATCATATTCTGTTTTTTTTGTCTGTCTGTTTTATTTTTCTTTGTTTTTATCTTTTCCTTTTCCTTTTTCTTTTCTTTTTTTTTCTTTTTTCTTTCTTTTCCTTTCTTTTCCCCCAGTTTCAGGTCTTTTCTGATTTGTTTAGTGTATATTTTCTGGGGACATTGTTACCCTGATAGCATTTTGTTCTCTCATTCATCTATTCTCCTCTGAACAAAATGACAAGATGGAAAAAATCACCTCAAAAAAAAAAGAACAAGAGGCAGTACCAACTGCCAGGGACCTAATCAATATGGACATTAGTAAGATGTCAGAACTAGAGTTCAGAATGACAATTCTAAAGATACTAGCTGGGCTTGAAAAAAGCTGGAAGTTATTAGAGAAACCCTTTCTGGAGAAATAAAAGAACTAAAATCTAACCAAGTCGAAATCAAAAATGCTATTAATGAGGTGTAATCAAAAATGGAGGCTCTAACTGCTAGGATAAATGAGGCAGAAGAGTGAATTAGTGATATAGAAGACCAAATGATGGAAAATAAAGCTGAGAAAAAGAGAGATAAACAACTACTGGATCATGAGGGCAGAATTGGAGAGATAAGTGATACCATAAGACAAAACAACATTAGAATAATTGGGATCCCAGAAGAAGAAGAAAGAGAGAGAGGGGCAGAAGGTATAATGGAGCAAATTATAGCAGAGAACTTCCCTAATTTGGGGAAGGAAATAGGCATCAAAATCCAGGAGGCACAGAGAACCCCCCTCAAAATCAATAAAAATAGGTCAACACCCTGACATCTAATAGTAAAACTTACGAGTCTCAGAGACAAAGAGAAAATCTTGAAAGCAGCTTGGGATAAGAGATCTGTAACCTACAATGGTAGAAACATTAGATTGGCAACAGACCTATCCACAGAGACCTAGCAGGCCAGAAAGGACTGGTATGATATATTCAGAGCACTAAATGAGAAAAATATGCAGCCAAGAATACTATATCCACCTAGGCTGTCATTGAAAATAGAAGGAGAGATAAAAAGCTTCCAGGACATGGGGCGCCTGGGTGGCTCAGATGGTTAAGTGTCTGCCTTCAGCTCGGGTCATGATCCCAGGGTCCTGGGATCGAGTCCCACATGGGGCTCCCTGCTCAGTGGGGAGCCTGCTTCTCCCTCTGCCGGCAGCTCACTCTGCTTGTGCTCTCTCTCTCTCAAATACATAAATAAATGAAATCTTAAAAAAAAAAAAAAAAAAAAAAAAAAAACTTCCAGGACAAACAAAAACTGAAGGAATTTGCAAACACAAAACCAACCCTACAAGAAATATTGAAAGGGCTCCTCTAAGCAAAGAGAGAGCCTATAAGTAACATAGACTAGAAAGGAACACAGACAACACAGTAAGAGTCACCTTACAGGCAATACAATGGCACTAAATTCATACCCTTCAACAGTTACACTGAATGTAAGTTGGCTAAATGCCTCAATCAAAAGACACAGGCTATCAGATTGGATTAAAAAAACAAGACCCATCAATATGCTGTGTGTAAGAGACTCATTTTAGACCCAAAGACACCCCCAGATTGAAAGTGAGGGGGTGGAAAACCATTTACCATGCTAATGGACACCAAAAGAAAGCTGGGGTGGCAATCCTTATACCAGACAAATTAGATTTTTTTTTTTTTAAACATTTTATTTATTTATTTGAGAGAGAGAATGAGACAGAGAGAGCATGAGAGGGTCAGAGGGAGAAGCAGACTCCCTGCCGAGCAGGGAGCCCGATGTGGGACTCGATCCCGGGACTCCAGGATCATGACCTGAGCTGAAGGCAGTTGCTTAACCAACTGAGCCACCCAGGCGCCCCAGACAAATTAGATTTTAAACCAAAGACTATAATAAGAGATGAGGAAGGACACTGTATCCTACTTAAAGGGTCTATCCAACAAGAAGGTCTAACAATTGTAAATATCTATACCCCTAACACAGGAGCAGCCAATTATATAAGGCAATTAATAACAAAAGCAAAGAAACACATCGACAACAGTACAATAATAGTGGGGGACTTTAACACCCCCCTCACTGAAATGGACAGATCGTCCAAGCAAAAGATCAACAAGGAAATAAAGACTTTAAATGACACATTAGACCATTAAGACTTCACAGATATATTCAGAACATTCCATCCCAAAGCAACAGAATACACATTCTTCTCTAGTGCCCATGGAACATTCTCTAGAATAGATCACATCCTAGGTCACAAATCAAGTCTCAACTGGTACCAAAAAATTGGGATCATTCCCTGCATATTTTCGGACCACAATGCTTTGAAACTAGAACTCAATCACAAGAGGAAAGTCGGAAAGAACTCAAATACATGGAGGCTAAAGAGCATCCTACTAAAGAATGAATGGATCAACCAGGAAATTAAAAAAAGAATTAAAAAAAAATCATGAAAACCAATGAAAATGAAAACACAATGTTCAAAATCTTTGGGATGCAGCAAAGGCAGTCCTAAGAGGAAAGTATATAGCAATACAAGCCTTTCTCAAGAAACAAGAAAGGTCTCAAATACACAACCTAACCCTACACCTAAAGGAGCTGGAGAAAGAACAGCAAATAAAGCCTAAACCCAGCAGGAGAAGAGAAATAATAAAGATCAGAGCAGAAATCAATGAAATAGAAACCAAAAGAACAGTAGAACAGATCGATGAAATAGGAGCTGGTTCTTTGAAAGAATTAACAAGATTGATAAACCGCTGGCCAGACTTATCAAAAAGAAAAGAGAAATCACCCAAATAAATAAAATCATGAATGAAAGAGGAGAGATCACAACCAACACCAAAGAAATACAAACAATTATAAGAACATATTATGATCAACTATATGCCAGCAAATTAGATAATCTGGAAGAAATGGATGCATTCCTGGAGACATATCAGCTCCCAAAACTGAACCAGGAAGAAATAGAAAACCTGAACAGACCTATAACCACTAAGGAAATTGAAGCAGTCATCAAAAATCTCCCAAAAAACAAAAGCCCAGGGGCAGATGGCTTCCCAGGGGAATTCTACCAAACATTTAAAGAAGAATTAATACCTATTCTTCTGAAACTGGTCCATAAAATAGAAATGGAAGGAAAATTTCCAAACTCGTTTTATGAGGCCACCATTACCTTGATCCCCAAACCAGACAAAGACCCCATCAAAAAGGAGAATTACAGACCAATATCCTTGATGAACATGGATGCAAAAATTCTCACCAAAATACTAGCCAATAGGATCCAACAGTACATTAAAAGGATTTTTCACCACGACCAAGTGGGATTTATCCCTGGGCTGCAAGGTTGGTTCAACATTGGCAAATCAATCAATGTGATACAATACATTAATAAAAGATCTAAGAAGAACCATATGATCCTCTCAATAGATGCAGAGAAAGCATTTGACAAAGTACAGCATCCTTTCTTGATCAAAATCTTTAGAGTATAGGGATAGAGGGGACATACCTCAACATCATAAAAGCCATCTATGAAATACCCACAGTGAATATCATTCTCAATGGGGAAAAACTGAGAGCTTTCCCGCTAAGGTCGGGAACACGGCAGGGATGTCCACTATCACCACTGCTATTCAACATAGTATTAGAAGTCCTAGCCACAGCAATCAGACAACAAAAAAGAAATAAAAGGAATCCAAATCAGAAAGAAGAAGTCAAACTCACACTCTTTGCAGATGATATGATACTTTCTGTTGAAAACCCAAAAGACTCCACCCCAAAACTGCTAGAACTCATACAGGAATTCAGTAAAGTGGCAGGATATAAAATCAATGCACAGAAATCTGTGGCATTCCTATACACCAACAACAAGACAGAAGAAAGCCAGATTAAGGAGTTGATCCCATTTACAATTGCACACAAAACCATAAGATACCTAGGAATAACTCTAACCAAAGAGGCAAAGAATCTGTACTCAGAAAACTATAACATACTCATGAAAGAAATTGAGGAAGACACAAAGAAATGGAAAAACGTTCCATGCGCATGGATTGGAAGAACAAATATTGTGAAGATGTCAATGCTACCTAGAGCAATCTACACATTTAATGTAATCCCTATCAAAATACCATCCACTTTTTTCAAAGAAATGGAGCAAATAATCCTAAAATTTGAATGGAACCAGAAAAGACCCCAAATAGCCAGAGGAATGTTGAAAAAGAAAAGCAAAGCTGGCGGTATCACAATTCCGGACTTCAAGCTCTATTACAAAGCTGTCATCATCAAGACAGTATGGTACTGGCGCAAAAACAGACATATAGATCAATGGAACAGAATACAGAGCCCAGAAATGGACCCTTAACTCTATGGTCAACTAATCTTCGACAAAGCAGGAAAGAATGTCCAGTGGAAAAAAGACAGTCTCTTCAACAAATGGTGTTCGGAAAATTGGACAGCCACATGAGCAGAATGAAACTGGACCATTTCCTTACACCACACACAAAAATAGACTCAAAATGGTTGAAAGACCTCAATGTTAGACAGGAGTCCATCAAAATCCTAAAGGAGAACACAGGCAGCAACCTCTTTGCCCTCAGCCACAGCAACTTCTTCCTAGAAACATCGCCAAAGGCAAGGGAAGCAAAGGCAAAAATGAACTATTGGGACTTCATCAAGATAAAAAGCTTTTGCACAGCAAAAGAAACAGTCAATAAAACCAAAAGACAACTGACAGAATGGGAGAAGATATTTGCAAATGACATATCAGATAAAGAGCTAGTATTCAAAATCTATAAAAAACTTATTAAACTCAACACCCAAAGAACAAATGATCCAATCAAGAATGGGCAGAAGACATGAACAGACATTTTTCCAAAGAAGACATCCAAATGGCTAACAGACACATGAAAAAGTGCTCAATATTGCTCGGCATCAGGGAAATCCAAATCAAAACCTCAATGAGATACCACCTCACACCAGTCAGAATGGCTAAAATTAACAAGTCAGGAAACGACAGATGTTGGCGGGGATGTGGGGAAAGGGGAACCCTCCTACACTGTTGGTGGGAATGCAAGCTGGTGCAGCCATTCTGGAAAACAGTATGGAGGTTCCTCAAAAAGTTGAAAATAGAGCTACCCTATGACCCAGCAATTGCACTACAGGGTATTTACCCCAAAGATACAAATGTAATGATCTGAAGGGGTATGTGCACCCCGATGTTTCTAGCAGCAATGTCCACAATAGCCAAACTATGGAAAGAGGCAGGATGTCCATGGACAGATGAATGGATAAAGAAGATGTGGTATATATATACAATGGAATATTATGCAGCCATCAAAAGGAATGAAATCTTGCTATTTGCAACTATGTGGTTGGAACTGGAGGGTATTATGCTGAGCAATATAAGTCAATCAGAGAAAGACATATATCATATGACCTCACTGATATGAGGAATTCTTAATCTCAGGAAACAAACTGAGGGTTGTTGGAGTGGTGGGGGGTGGGAGGGATGGGGTGGCTGGGTGATAGACATTGGGGAGGGTATGTGCTATGAAGAGTGCTGTGAATTGTGTAAGACTGTTGGATCATAGACCTGTACCTCTGAAACAAATAATACATTTTATGTTAAAAAAAAAAAAATTAGAAGATAGGAGGAGGGGCAGAATGAAGGGGGGGAATCAGAGGGGGAGACAAACCATGAGAGACTATGGACTCAGAAACAAACTGAGGGTTCTAGAGGGGAGAGGGGTGGGGGATGGGTTAGCCTGGTGATGGATATTAAAGAGGGCACGTTCTGCATGGAGCACTGGGTATTATACGCAAAGAATGAATCATGGAACACTACATCAAAAACTAATGATGTAATGTATGTTGATTGACATAACATAATGATAAAACAACAAAGGTTTCTTTCTTGCTCAAAAAAAAAAAAAAGATTTGTTTAAATGTGCCCCATACTCTTACAGCTACTAAACTGAAAGATCTTTCAGAAATTGCCAAAAATGAAATTTCCTATGAAAAGCATTCTATAAATAGCTTCCTAGCTTAACTTGGATAGTCTTTGTAATTATTCAACATCTTGCTTTTTTAAATAAATTTAATGACTTTTAAAAATTTATATTTACATTATATATTTATATTTGTATTTAATGTCCAAGTATTCCTACTAGTTTACAAAGTCCATGAGAACAGGACTCATAATTTTTTTAATTTTATCTTTAGATATCTAACATCATTCCTAGAATCTTAGTTATTCTAGCAATAGTCCAAACTCAAACATAAAATGAGGACCTCTCAGCTTCTCTTTCCTTATAGTTTCCATTTATTGCGGAAGCTTTTTTGGTTAAAAGTTTGACCATATACTAGGGAACTTACTTCAAGACTACTACACTAAAGGTAGAGTACTATGAGATAAGATGTCAGTAAGGATCCTATAGCTTCCAAATCTTGACTGTAGAGTCACCACATAAACCTGTAAAAAGTCCAGTATTGAGTAGATGATGAGCCAACCCCAGAGGAGATGCATGTGCATTGAAACAGTTCTCACTTTGACATATATCCCTAGTGTTCCTTTTATTTAATTTTCCTACTTATAGATGCCTTTCAAGGCCAATTTCCTTTGTGGTTCCTATGCCTTTTTCAGTTTATTTGGTTTGCGGAAGTCCTAGCAACTATGGAGAAAAAGTCTCTGGCACTTGTTTACTCAGAAGGGGGAAGTGGGGCATACATCATTTCCATATTTTGTTTGAGAGCTAGAACCAAATTGAAGGATAGATTTTGGAACTACAGAAAACATGATTTGGATGTAAGGTCTAAATACAGCTGAAATGAAAACTGTTCAATAGGAGTAGATATGAAGTTCTCCTTTCCTTCTTTTTCCCAAATGTAGAGTCAAAGTCTGAAAACCAAGCAGATATAATTTGAATCCAGAAAAAGTATGATGGAGATTGGAGTGCAGACTTGCACTACTGTACTTTAAGTCTAGGGTGAGAAAGGAAACAAGACAGATGTCCATTTCAGTTCACCAAGATAGAGGACAGGATATATATTATGAGGAGAAACATTCAAAGGAAAAAAAAGTATCTAGATTATCCTTTGATATTTAATACAAATAATAACACCAGTAGTTATTACTAACACCATTTGATGTTTTTAAGCACTGTGCTGGAAAATTTCAATAACTTCTCAGACCTAATCCTGAAAACAACTCTATCATTTAGGTCAAGGAAGAATTAATTCCACATTACTGCCATTTAGCATATTAAAGATTGCAACAGATTCTTGCTTCAGATTTCTCTGACTACAAAATTTATACTCTTTCCTTCATACAACCTTCTTTGGGTATGTGCAATATCTCAATAACTAGCCAATAATTTAGTATCTGGACATCAACTCAAGGAATAGCAGGCTGTCATGAACACAACTGGTATCTTTTTACAGTAACTGCCTTCACCTGGCAGTTTGCCTATCTGGCAGAGTAGGAGTAAAATCTGAAACACTGTATTGGCAGAATAGGTCTCATGTTTTTGAGCTCTCAGAGAAATGTTTCAGAGCACCCTGTGTGGCTCTGTCTGTACAGTTGAGTATAGAATAAATAAGTGATTTAAGCAAGGGATCATTAAAAGGAGAAATGAAGCAAC